>NW_023998433.1:4320667-4568184 GCF_014805625.2 Glossina fuscipes | reverse complement strand
ACAAGGGCGATAACCCCATCTATATTTTCCCCAACTCGAAACTCTCCTACCGTGAACCCCCCTCCTGTTCCAAATTATGACATTTGCTTGACGGCAGTTCCTCCCAGAAAAGCAATATTTGTGTCAAGACTGGCACCTGAAACATCGGTGGATAACATAAAAGGTTATCTGGCGACGAAAGTCCCATCAGTCAACTTAAAGCGTGTTAGCATCTTCAAAATGGCTCCTTCTCAAGCTAGGGCAATCTCCTCTTTTAAAATATTAGTTCCGACTGAAAACAGTGATATGTTGTTAAACAAATCACTGTGGCCAGTAGGATCCTTAATTAAGGAATTTATCCCTCGAGATCGTCCCCTTAATACCAAAGCAATAGTCTTGTCGCCTTGAAAAAACTAATTGTTTCTTCAGGCCCACTATCTCTCATTTATCAAAATGTTAGGGGCCTTAATTCAAAAATTCGTTCTACTTTTCTAAATTCAGTGAGCACGGAGTTTTTCTGTTTGGCCTTCATCGAAACTTGGCTAAAACCCGATCTTCATTCCTCGGAACTTTTTGATAATTCTTTCCAAGTCTTCAGAAAGGATCGAGTGAATCGCATTGGTGGTGGTGTATTAATTGCCATATCTGCGTTAGTCCCGTCCAATTCAATAGAATTTTCCACTTCTCCTGACGTTAAATTTATCGCCATTCGTGCGATAATGCCTAATAAACAGCTATTCGTAACCTGCTCCTATATTCCCCCAAATTCTGATATCTCCATGGTTAACCATCACTTACTTACTTCCTCCCTACGAAAATAGGTTGCTTCTGCTGTCCTTACCGTCTCTTGAGAAACGTAGGTTTGTTCTTGGCGTTTCCTTTGCAATCAAAATAATAAATGGTGCTATTGACTCGCCTTCATTACTTGGTGAAATAAGCTTTAATGTCCCTAACCTCTTCTCTAGGCACTTTATCTTGGTTAAGCTTAGTCAGTGTAAATATAATTATGAGCTGTTTAATCCGCTCAGAGTAGTTTGCAAGAACCTAAATGACTTCTATCACTTATTCTTGTCATCTTTTAAAGTCTATTAAGTCTATTTAAGCTACATTGCTTAATACGCGCGATTTACCTATGTCTTACTCAAACTAGTTTTTATCCTTAAAAATAGTTACGATTGGAAAATGAGTTGTTGTTAAGTATTATCGGTTGCCAGACTTGTGCATGTTTGCGATGGCTTAGGGGTTCATTTGCAATTTGGTCCTGTACCGGTTGTAAGTGTGGCTCTATGCTGATTGTGTACATGCTTTTTTTTCTTTTTTTCCGTCTTGTTTGTTCTATTGTACTTATACTAAGTTTTATTATTAATTTAATATAAGTTTTGCTTTAAGTGCCAATTGAACTCGACTGTTATTTGTTTAGTCGAGTTTCATGTATAAGTAGAATTAAAATAAATAAAGAAATAAATAAAGAAATAAATTAAATAAAGAATGGAATAAGCAGTAATTATATTAAATTATTATATTAAAAATAAAACATAATTACTGTAAAGATAATAAAAAAATTAGTATTTGTATATACGTGAAGGAATTTTGTGCTGCCGTAATATAGGCACATTTGAGCTAAGCAGAGAAATGCAATTAAAAAAGTGAAAATAAATCACACACAACAACAAATGCTTCAATAATATCCTGCGGTATCATTTTCATTATCGAGAAAGAGAATTATTTGTTCTTGAAAGCGGCAACCGGAGTTAAAAAATCAATAAAAGTGTGCTTTCCTGATTTCGTTGATATTTTGCGATCGTCTAAACATCGATGGAGAGAATTACGCTTGAAAAGGACGAACCCGTCCTAAATGAAACAAATTTTAACAAATCTACCTATTACATATATTTGTACGTGAATGTTTATAGGAATCGGTCATGACAATAATAACAAACATTTTGCCTTCTACAAATTTGGAAAGTGCTGAGAACTTACATGATCAATTTCATCATTAACTTCGTCATCTATAATATCAATTTCATAATCAGCAGCGACATCTAATGTGCTCAATCGTGTTTATATAACGTACACATCATACATATGTATGATTTATAATTTGTGTGGTACATAATTTAATTTCAGTAACCATACGTATATACTTACAAATTATTTAACCCTTTCTCTTTTAATTAACGTAGAGATATTGATATTGCTTTTGCTATTGAGAGTACTATGAACTAAAAGGAAAAGAACAAAAATAAAAAAAATATATTAAAAATGTTTAAGTTTTTTTTTTCTGTAAGAAGAAAGCAGGTTCCGAGTTTCTCATTGCAAACCATAGGCCGAATGAGACCATAGACCCATAGTTTATGGCTTATGGTCTGCCTGTTCGTTAGGTATCGTGCGTCCCTTTATTCCTATAAGGGTACAGCACGTATATTTATTTTAGATACAGCCGTCTGTGGAGCGTCCGTTCGACAAAAATTTAAAACTCTTCGGTATCTGCCGAACTAGCTAACTCAGCAATAACACGTACCTCCATCTCTAAAATCTCCGATCGCCCTCACTTTATTATTAAAAATAATAATGTCAGTAGTTCGTTATTCAGAAAGACAGAGAGGATTATTACTGAGATTATGCATTTCACTTGTCACTCACATACTAATAAAAAGTGTTTGGTTATTGGAATTTACATGATAAACGAGAGAACAATTTTTTTTGAAATGGAGCGGCAAAACACGCTCCTCAGTGGCTGAATTTTCGAAATTTTTCAAAGCAATTTTTTAAAACTTTTTTTTAATATTACTTTTTTATATACCTTAAAAGATTGAATAAAATAACTCGTTTACTATTTATTTTATGGTGCTGGTATGTTTTTTGGCCAGCAACTTCTGCAGGTAAAAATGCTAAACAAATGGTAAATAGTTGACTTTTTTTTTTAAATAACAGTTTTCAATTTAATTACCGTACGCTCACGCTAATCATGGAGCGCTCAAAATTGCATTTTCGACCACTATCGCAGTCCACCAAACACGTTTAGAAGCTTATGGTGGTGCTGTTCCATTATATCCTAATTGCCGGTTTTGTTTTCAATGGGTTAAAAGTGCTGATTTTGATGTTAATGACAAAGAACGGCCTGGAGAACCAATAAAGTTCAAAGACAAGAAATTGCAAGACTTGTTGGACAAAAACCCAGCTCAACCTCTGAAAGAACATTCGGACAGTTTATGTGCGATATGAAAGATTCAAATCGAGGGAAAATGGCTACCATAAGAATTGACTCAAAATGGCATTTTTTGGTCACTTGTCGCAGTTGTTGTCAAAGACATCGTGTTGCAGTTCGAATGGGAAGTTCTGCCACACTCAACGCACTCACCAGAGATGGCGCTTTCTGATTACAACTTGTTCAGGTTGATGCAGCATGGTTTGGCTGGCACGCGGTTCGGCAAAGTTAAAGAAGTGCGAAAATTGGATTGCTGCCAAACCAATGTCGTTCTTCCAACGCAGTATCGAAATCTTGCCAGAAAGGTGGGAAAAAATTGTACACATTCATCGACATAGAGTTTAAAAGTTTAAATATACACTTTGCCTCTGTATTTACCTGATTATATCAACAATTAACACACTACGGACATGGATGTGCGTTTACTCATATTTAATTTTTATTTGTCAATTTTCAATCTTCAGTTTGTGCTGATTATAGGAGTAAATGGCACAACAGTGCTATCATTACCTAGCATATCTTTACCATTTTTTTTTAGGACTTTTTGGTTTTTTAAGTCGTGCGATATTTCATCATCAAGAGCTCTTGTTCATTGTTGTCATTTCAAACAGAATTATACTTTGCATACAATTAATTGTTTAATGCACAACTACTCTGCTACATTTATTCCATGTCTGGCCATGTATTTTTTGCCCAACCGACAGTTGGCAACTTTGGAAATATTTTCATGAAAATTCGCATACTAATGTGTTTTAGTCCAAGCACGGATGCTATTGATTCCGATCGGACTACTATTTCATTCGTTTCACATAACACCTTATTTTGATAAGTTGTTATATGAAAAAATATTCTAATTTTCTAATTTCGCGATAAAAATCGCTAAGTAATAATATTTAGGTGTTGTAAATTAGTGTAAAAACTCGTGCATAATAATAATTTGACATAAACGATAATCTTATCGTATTTAGACAACGTAGGTGTATTTATTAGATTTTCTGGAATGTCTAATAGCTTCGTACGAATAATTTGATATAAAATTTAGATCAGGTATGTCTTTTACTTAGACCCAACCACATTAAAGAGGCTCTCATGAAAAGCAAACATTTCTATGGCGGCAAAGTATATCTTGTAGTTTTCTATGATGGAAGCAAAAAAGAAAAAAAATCTTTGATAGGTAAATTAGTTTAATTACTTTAGACCACGTTAGTTAACGTTGTGAGCATCCTCCATTTTGAGAGCTTTCATGAAAATTATGCTTTCGCGTAAAAATAATGCATAATTTTTAATATATTATTACGAAGCCTTGTCCGATTATAGTGTTCTCACTTGTTTTATAAATTCAATTAATTTAATACAAAAATCACTTTGTTTATTTTTTATTTTTTATGTTTTCCATTTAGAAATTTACGGGAGATATTACATGGTTTGACCTCCTTTAGATAATTCTGTAATCCATAAGTTTTTCTTTAAAGTCTAGGATTAAAATTTGAAACGCAGAAAGTTTAAGCAAAAATAGTGGCAGTCAAATAGAAAAGAATACAACCTTCATTTGGCAGCGAGTTAAGCGTTGATAAAAATTCATCTGATCTCGCTTATTTATTCTTGGCCAACAAAAGAACGAAAAGGACACCGGTACTTCATATCAAAATTTAGCTGCCTTGGTTTTTTTTGGTTTGGTAAGGTAAATTAAACGTTATTTCATTCGAAATGAGTTGTTTTCTGTCGTCAGATAAGAGGCGTTAGAAGCCATGGTCTGATATATTGGTAATACACGCAGGAATTGAAACGTTAAATATTATTTGCCATTAATCGCTAGAGCAATAAAAGCGAAAACAATGTTTGTAGGCTCATGCCTTTAGTAAATTACGTTCAAAATCAGTGCCTCTATTAGAGCAATTAAAGATGTTAATTAAAGATGCTCTTACGCTACCTCTTAATGAAATAATGAAAATTTGTTAATTTACCAAAGGTCCGAAAATTAGCATTGAAAGTTAGTCCAGGAGAGGCCACTGGGTGTCGCAGGCGAAAGTGTTGTATCCCAATGGAATATTCTCAAATGTTAATGATCTCAAATCTAAAGTGACGATACGAGCGTACGCGACCATTTAGTAAAAGTGACATTTATTTTCGATTTGAAAGTGATATCATTCTAATTCGTGGGTCTTATAGATTCTTATCTTTAATTGTTTCGTTGTTTTCCTTTAAATTTCACGTGTCGATAACACAATTAATATAACACACTGGACATCTTTGAGAGCCGGCAAAAAATGGGATCTCCGATTGCCCACAGACAGGGAAAACAAGCAGTACGACCTCGTCCTAATATCGCGACTTCCTGAACGGACTTACAATGGATTCGACTATGAAAAATCCCTGACATGGGTGCGTAAGAAATCTAACTTCATTCAAAAAGTAACCAAATGCTCAGATCTGCCAGCCTCAGTAACTGTATCAACTACAATATCGTAGCATCCTTTATCTCTATCAATGCTCTTTTTATAATTCTGCAGTTGTGATAATTATAGAAAAAAATCATAAAGCCCATTAGAAACATAACCTCAATTTATTTTTGGTTTTTTCTTTTAATTAAAATTTAAACACAATCGAGTGCTATCCTAGGCGGGAATTTTAATGCCGCGTCATAATTAATACTTTCCAAAGATCAGCCATACCAAATACGATCAGATTACTGCAAGTGCAGAGAATAAATATAAGTTATAGAATGCCACAATATACATTTTTAGGAATTGTATAAGGAACGGCGAAATCGATGCACCATTAATATAATCTGGTGATGGATGCGAAAGCTTAATAAAATATTAGTTTTTATTTTAATATCATTTCTTATTTATTTTATTATTTATATTTTAGAATATTCACGAATTTTGTTGTTGATTTTTTTCCTTTTTATATTTTAACCATTAAAAAAATGTTTTGTTACATAGTTTCGAGTTGAATTTGCGTTATATATTCTATTAATTACACATTAAATGGTATGTCTTAAAATTAAATTGGGAATAAAAGTCTAGTTTTACTTGGCCATTACGTTCAGAAGTTTTCAATTTTGTTTGTTTTTTTTTTCATTTAATCAAACGTTAAAAAATATTTTTGTATAGAAATAAAATTTAATTATTTAATATCTGCCAAAATTTGGATTAAATGTTTTGAAATTATCTTTGGGTGTAAACGTAAATATTGTATAACTAAAATGACTAGCCGCGTTTGAACAGTAAGCCATAAAAAATATTTGTTCGACTTTAGTTTCCTGCAATATTATTTGCTATATAAAAACTGGGATTCGAATCGGAATCGAAGTAAAAAGTGGTCGATTTATATTTATTCATATTTGGAATTGAAATATGGGAATTTATTCACATTTTCCAATTTCTGCTAGGAAATAAGTTACCTGATTAATTACATATTGAATATCCTTGGCAAGTTTCATCGTACGAAAACTCACCATGTTTATGCCTTTTGTTTCTTGGTCGCTTTCGGAATCATTTGCTTTAAAAAAATTTCTTTTTTATTATATAATCGTTCTGCTACATATCTTCGGCAACTTATAGATGTGAGAATCTATATAGGTTCCGTAGGCTTTGTTAAAGAAAATGATGAGATATGGATGAATTTTTTTTGATATGCTCATAATATTCGGTTTGGTAGCTGAAACCGTATGTGAAATATTCTTCGTTATTCAAAATACTGCGCGCAAACAACAAATGTTAGTTGAAGTGTTGTTTCCTTATCCGCTAATATTAGAATTATAGTATCGTGTTCTTAAAGAAGTATCCTCAACTTCAAAAAGACCAGAAAAACAGCAAAAATTCTGCACAAAAGTAATATTGTACTGCTCCTTAAATAGCACGGTTAGTCGTTGCAAGTGCAGTACAAAAATATTATGCAAAGAATGATGTTTTACTGTTTGGCTTTTAAGGATCACATAAAAAAAATTAATTAGCTATTTGGTATATCCAATATTTTATTTCACATTTCATAAATATATAATGATAATAATAATATTAATAATAATTTGTATATATTTTCTGTTCATTATGATGATTTTGTTTTAATAATTGTTTTATTATTATTGTTTTTTTATTACTAATGTGGCACACAAAAGGAAGTGTTATTGTAGAGGGGGTTTGTTGTAGTTATTTTAGTTTTTGGAATTATTCATTTTTTTTTTTTTTTTGTTATAACTTTTATACCCACCACACAAAGGAGATTCATTTTATTATTTCCTTTATTCGAGGACTAACAATCGCACAGATATATAGGATTCCGAGTTAATTTTAACATGTATTTATGTGAATATGTATGCCCGTCTGTCTGTATATTCTTCTATTATCACATTGCTGTATAATTTCAAAAGTTAACGGAATGCCACGGATCGCAAGTTGAAAAATAAGCAAACAAGATGTATAAAGTCGATGATAACGATTCAAAATTTGAAATTTACGAAAAAATAAATACTATGAATTTTTTTGTATTATCTTTAAGTAGTGGGTATTCAAGATCAAGGAGATTCGTCATAAGGCGAATATTGTTTCTTAACTATTTTTTCCATTCCTGGTGTTATTGTTAATGTAAATGCTTTTTTCTTTTTTAATTTATTTGTATGCGTTTCATGATAATTGCTAACAGAATATCCTTAACACACATAGGCATGTATATAATGACTGTTGAATTTGTATTGTGGCTTGTTATTGTTACGTTGATTGTTATATTTCTTTGTTTGTTTCGACTTGCGAATTTAATAAATACTTTTAAGCGATAATTTCTTTTACACTTTTAATAACTATAATTACTTACAAGTTTTCATTAAAAGTTTTTTAACTATCGTTTTTGCTTTTTCTTTTTTTCTCGACCTTAAATTAGTTACAAACTATCTAACATAAGGTTGCCTAATTTTTCATGTAATACCAAATGCACCTAACACTAGCAGTAGTTATGGTAGCACAAAATGTCATGTAAAAATTTCAATTTTCTTAATGGCTCTGACAACCACGATCTAATCCTCTTTATTTGTTTTCTTCTTTTCAAATTTAGTTTCAATGTTCGTTTTTCATACTATTCAACGTTTGTTTTAGATACAATTTACTTTAATTTATGTTACTTCGTTTATTTAAAATTTTTTTAAATAGTTTTAAAATTTAATTTTACATTGTAAGACTGCTTCGTTTAATTTAATCATCAGATATGCTTATCGGATGTTTAGAAACTATTTATATATTCCTGATTGACGGTTGATTTAAAGTTAACTAAAGACAGATGGACAATATATATGAAATTTTCTAATTCATTTGCAGAATTCGCTAGCAATGATCTAAAATTTAATAAGCATCTTGGGAAAGACCACAAAAACGTCCAAAGTTTAAACACATTGAATCGATACTTTAGAACAATTTGTATCAAGTGAAGATCATAGCAAACAAAAGGGACTGTGAGTTGTCTAAACTTTAAAACTCAATAGAGATTCATAAGGCATTTAGCTGCCAACGCTATAAAATAAAGCGGCTTTATGCAGCTGGCAATTGACGATTAACAATCAGAAAGTATAAATGATGTATCAGGATTAAATACTACATAGTATGTGTGATGTCCATCCTTGCTTCACAATCAAGAAATTGCTTTGCACCAACAACAAATGACAAGCGTTGACTAAGCGTTGACTTTTCCCAATTATATAATTTCGCGGGACGTATGATCTATTTTGACATTCTGTATGAAACAAGCAGATAATTTTATAATTAAATACGACAATTGCCAATTTTAAAATGATGAAAAATATTTCCTTCGGAGTCGCTGAACTTTAAAAAAATACCGGAATAACTACAATAATCGCAATTTTGTAAACATGACTGTGGAGCTAGTTATTTAAATGTTTGCACAAGAGAATAAGTTACGCGAAAAAAAAGTGTCTACTCGGATAACTGAAGCATATCGAAACGTGGAATGAATCCTAAAATATGTTAAAAAACATTCTTCATGAGCCTCTTACACCCTTTTCACACAATGCTGATCCTTTTTTTGTACACATAACATAACGGTCAAAATTTATTTAAGCAAAAACAAGTAAACACACTATAGTTGGAGAGGGCACACCATTCAATATCCTACATCATTTTGTTTAATACAGTTATTCATATAACGGCTTTCCAAAATAAGTCTCGATACGGGAGTTGTTGAAAAAGTGAACCGATCCGAACCACTAACCTTCGTCTTTCATTCAACACATGTCGTTTTACCAAATTTTATTAAAATACATCGAAGATTGTGACCTGTAGGTTGAACACAAGACGGAGAGAAGTCCGGACAAGCCTAAGTCTATTCAAAAAATGATTCTGAATCGATCTATATAATAAAAGGTCGGTCTATCTCAAGTCCATACACCACAAGTTGTACCACAACTGGTGTAGGGTATAATGAAAATATACGGTGCGGATATTTTTCCTAATCATTTTGACTTATATTCACCGCCGACAGATGAAAACGTAATTGTTTTGGTGTTTCGCTGGTAATAGAGATTAGGTCAGTATAAGATTTTGAGTCGATTTAACAAAGCTCGTCGAAAGCTGAAAGTTGTTGCAATTATGTTTAGGCAACATCTATAACTAGAAAAAAAAATTTGGAAAAAGTTTAAATGTTTTTATTACTGACACTATTTGTTGTATATACTGATCCGAAATATCGACACAGTTATTAAATACCGCAGTGCATATGTATGCGCATACACATTTATAGATTTTTAGTATTTGGTTTAAACTTAACTAAACAAGTGGGTATAGCACATTCGGCTCAAGCCGAATATAATTTCTCTTGTATTTTGAAATTTGATTTTTTGATGTCTGTGTCGATTTATTTTTTCACTTTGCTTATATGTTTACCGTATTTTTTTTAATTTGTTTTTTTTTATTATATTTTATGTTTTATTTCATTTTATCGCTTTTTTATTTCATGCACATTTATTTTGATTTTATTTCACTATACATTTTATGCAAATTTTATTTTAATTTTGTATTTTTCATTTAATATCATATGTATTTCAGACTTATTTTATAATGTTTTTTATTAGATTGTAGATAACATATTTTGTTTTCATTTTGCTTTACATTTAGTTGAATCGAATAATTTTGGTATTATTTTATTTTAATTTTCTATCATTTTTTTGCACCCACCATCAATGTATTTAGATATACTAGATTTGGCTTTCCAGATGTAGCATTCATATATATATATATATATGTATTAGACACCCCTTATGCGTACGCATCCATGCATATATACATATAGACATATAGCCGTACTCTTTTTGTAATATATATAATATATATAATATATGTATTATATATTATATAATACGTAATATTACATATATCTAAATATATTTTCGATCAGCTTAAAATTTCGAGTTCTCACGGTTGCTTATGCCGGGATTATTTTGATAATGGCTACAAATTAACCTTGAGGTTTGGAGTGATTTGCCTGCAACCACTCCCGTAACAGGGGAAAGACCATAGCTTACTGTCCATAGCAAAAATTAATCTAAATATTTACAAGGATGATTTAAAAGTTTTCTTGCCAGAACACGCCCATAATAAATACAAAAAGGCAACTTACAACCTATAAGAGATATTGAAATAAAACTTGATACAACTATTTTCTAAAGCCATCTAAAACAGCTGACCCACAATTCATAGAATTCCATTTTGTGATTTTTATGTATGTGTTCAAGGAGATGGGTATCAAAGATTCGCCTTAAGGCAAACATAATATCTTTTTTTTCATTTTATTATGTATATTGTAATATTCTTTTTGTCTATTAACAAACGTGGAGTACTACATAAAGAAAGAAAACAAATGCGCTCCATAGAAATTTTGGCTTTTGTCATTTTAATTACAAGTTTTTATATGCATCAGTAAAGAATGCGTCCACACTAATCCCCATCTATTTTATTTATTTTATTTATATCCTTTCTTTTTTGTAACACATACAAATCGAATGAAAGGCCATAAAGTAAAGCAATTCGTTATTCTTTCTAATGGAATGCGTAGTCGTTTTTGCTTTTATTTGTTAAACTGAATAAGTCTTTTTATTATTTGCATTGCTGCATAACGGTGTGCTGTTCTTAACATAAAAAATCAGTCGTTGTTGACATTTTTTTTTACTTCTTATTTCTTATTTCTATTCTACCGTACAATACAAATACAATATTAATCTAAATCTAAATCAACATGAATATGGGTAGAAATGTAAATAAACAACTAAAACGATAAGTATTTCTTTCAGATTTCATTTGTTTCTTGGAAAAACTTAAAAAGTACAATGAAATCATTATCTTTAGGATAAGAGAATGTTTCATAGTTTTAAATGCAGCACATAGTCTTTTTAGGCATTATTGGAGGATATGTTCAACATCGCCACTTTGTGTATGATCTTAAGAATTATGTCTACACATACGGCCATCGTATACAGAATTTTCGATTGATGTTAGATTCAAAATCGATCTAAAGCCATCTGTCTATTTCTACTTTTCTAATGACAGGGTGACAATGTCACGAAAAGTAAACCTGATGGAGGTAGGTCTTCCTGAAAGAAGATGTACAACGAATATCGGATCGGTATCATTGTTGCAAAGGTATGATTTCTTGAAAGAATTTTGGTTATCAACTTCAAAGTGAACTTATTTTTAGAACCGCATACAATTTTTTTTTCAGTTAGATTAAGCATATGCTGAATGCATTTATATTTGATATTGTGTGCTTTCTGAAAATAGATATAGTATGTCCATTCTACTTACACATACACACATACACACATCCATACATACACATACACCCACACACACACACACACCCACCCACCCACCCACACACACACACACACGATTCTATCTGAAAGAAAAAGTATTTTTCAATCTTTAAACAAAGGCTTTGATTAAGTTATTAGTTAAGGTCACTCAAAATAAATGCAATATTTTTTAAATATTAAATTGTTTTCTAATGTAATCATAAAGTTTTTTTTTTCATTATTATTGCTAGATAGATACTTACATATATGTATATGTATGATTAATAGTAGTTTCTTTTTTTTTCTTTTTGTTTTAAATAAATGGGTGGATTTACATTTATTTACTTTTATATACGTAACCCTTTTATGTATATATTTATCTTTTTTTTTCGATAAAGAGAAAGTTTACAAAAACCTTGTCATGTTAAATGGTCAGAGTTGTTTAGCAACACGAAATAAATAAAAAAAAAAAGCTTTTAAACATTTATTTGAAAGGTTTCTCTTTGCAACTTTGAATTGGCACGAATGCGTGGCGATGTCTGAGTTTTCGATTTTTCATTGCTGTCGGAAAAACGGGCCGGTGGATTTATGTGATCCTGATAGTTGGGAGGATAGTTCGATATGCTAGGAAAATATGATTGATTTTTTCGATATGTAAAATCTATTGAGTACAAAAATAATTTAATCTCTACCTAAAGGTAGTTTCTTCGTTGTGGCTGGAATATCCACTAGAGCTGCGTACGTGACGCTTGCCGCTAGTTCCTGTTTTACCAGATTTTCTAGAAGCAAATGGTGGTTTCGATTTACGTGACATGCTTGTCGGTGTAGTTTCCGATGAAGACGATGTCTCATCTTGTGTATCTGAAATAAACGATAATAAAATAAATTATTTATAATTTTTTGTTAAAGCTTTTTCATTTCTATTTCCATAAATGTCGAATATGTCATTACATACCTCTTTGTGCTCTATATTTGGCAGAATTGAGTGCTCGTGCCGACACATCATTGTCCGATTCGGAACCAAGAGTGTCATATTCTGTAATTGGTATGTGAAGTGTTAGGATTTTCCTAACTTCGGAATCTGTTGAGCCTGGATTGTCCGATTCTAAAACAATTTAGTACGATTTGATGATGGATTTGAACGATTGATTGATTGTTCGATTGATTTTGGGTTTGAGTTGATTTGAGTTTGAAAACATTTCATGTTATGATTTTGATTGGAGATGGCAGAGGGAATACAGAGTTAATGTTTATGATAGTACGAGTTGAAAAAAAAAAAAATAGATTGTGATGAAAAATAATAATTTAATCTGATGTACAACAGTCAATGTTATATGATTTAATGTTTTAGTCAATTGACATTCACTTTACCAGAAAAGGGGAAGAGCGGAGGGCATCAAATGGTTGATTAAATGAATAATTTAATGCGCTACTATCAAAAATATTTTTTCTTCAAATGCGAAACCTTAATCTAAATTTGTAACATACTATGTGAAACCTTGAACGTTTTAGACTAAATGTTATAAGCGTCGTAAATATAGTGGTCTTACCTTGGCTTTCAGAGTGTGGATCTCTAAGACGCCCCACTTTTCTTCTAACTTTCGTATATTCAGGTTCTTTGCTCTACAAATAAAAAAATTTCAGAATTTTGAAAATTTTGAAAGATTTAATCACAGGTTTTATTTACATGGTAACTATCGGGTTTCACATCATGGTAAACAAATGAACCTCTGACTGAATGATAGGGGCCACTGTACACATTACCGCTATACGAACTTTCGCTATAGGTCTGTTTGTTTAGTTGAAAGGTAGCATAGGGGCAGATATCTTCGATATACTCATTGCCTTCTGCTTTGCCAAAACTTCCGGAATCATTTGAATTGGAGCCACGTGGTTGACCACTGCCTGGATTACATCTCACTGCTAGATATTGTTGATCACGATTTTGTTTATTTTGTAAATTTGTCAAAGAAGGCGACTCTGACATCGATGATGAAGCCAAACGTCCTTGAGTATTCATTTCTAAGAAAGACAATTTTATTATACCCATCACCGAAGGATGAGGGGTATATTCGTTTTGTCAAAATGTTTGACACCTCTGAGAACACCTCTGTTTTTCAAAAGGAATGACAAATTGGATTTTTGCCCATTACTCATAAACTACGGCAAATAAATGTATAAAAATTTAAACGCAGATTCTATGGGCGATGCTGTAGTATTTGTGTACAAAAATGAAAAAAATTGACCACGCCTATTCGGTATTATAGTGTATCAAAATTTATTTTTTTACGATACCTTTATAAAACATAAATACGCGTCACAAAGTGTATAAATTCTTTGCCAAATTCAAATTTTGACTGCACCTAAACGTGTCCGCCTATTCCTCTGTCCATCTGTCTCTTGGCGCAATTTTATAATAGATGTGGTAAACATTCTCCCGTTACTGAAAGTGAAGATATCGCCTACAAATTTGCAAAAGTGTTTGGAATTGACCTAAACTTTTCAAAGGACACGCGTACAATGCCCACGGGTCTCTATGACAAAGTTTTATTTTGAGAATAGAAAAAATCAGCTGCGTCCACTCCATATTATAGAGTATGAAAATTTTGTTGTTTTACATCTTTTGTCTTTTATAGGATAACGGTGATGGGTATACAATATTCGGGCCCGACCGAATTTAATTTTCTTACTTACTGTTTATTTATGTTTATTTCGTTTTTTCACATTCCTTTTTTCGAAATTGCTTTTTTTCTGTTTTTTATTATAACTTTACATATTTTAGTTCGTGAGAAAAATACTCAATTAATGGTTTGAAAACTTACTTCGCTTCCTTATTAGTAAGATCGCTGCTATTAAGCTTAGCAAGACAATCATAGATAGACAAACAGGTAATAATACCTTGAAGTTAGCGTAGAAGGGACCATCGCTCAAACGAGAAACGGGGTCTGAATGATCAGTTGAGTAAATAACTATGAGGGAATTTTGATGATAATTATGATTTTGATTTCAAAATATTCAAAGCATTTTCTGATTTACCTCCCTGTGGTGATAGGGTCGTAAAATTATAAATTGCCGTTGTTGAGCCGGCATTATTGTGCGCTGTTACCTTAAGTTGATATTTCGTTCCAGGAACCAAATCACTAACAGTATAAATACGTTCTGTTGGTGGTATATGATTAGAAACCACATTCCAAGCAGATCTAAAATATGTAAAATTTACTTTCTTTTAGGGAAGGCTTGGACTTATTTTTGATATTGCTTACCTGCCATAAATACGTGACTCAATCATAAAATATAAGATACCACAACCGCCATCCCCCCAAGAATCCAACCAACATGTAACACTTGTTGAATTATTAGTTATCATTTGTGAATGCTTAGGCTGTACGGGTGGATTGCCCTTGGTATATGAGTTCACAATGTCACACGGTAAACCTGTGCCGATTTTATTGTAAGCTGTTATGTATAGTTGGTAGCGAGTACCACACCAAAGATTAGTTAGCAAATGCGAATTAGTTTTTGCGTCTACTTGCAATTCTTCCCAATCACCATTGTCGCGCTTATAATTTATAACGTAACCTAAAATTGGACTACCACCATGACTATTGTCGGTCCATTCCAAGTGTAAACTATCCGTATATGTATTAACTACAGTTAAATTGGGTGCTTCTGGCGGTACCTTCACTATAATATTATAGACGATTTCGTCTTTACCCCAAGTATTCTCTACGCTGCAGGTATAATTACCAGCATCAGTTGCTTGACATTCACGTATATAAAGTGTACCATTTTTCGCTATAGTTTTTCGTGTGCTAGTTTCCATGTTGTGACCGTCTTGACGCCATATAGTGACGGGAGCCGGCGAGCCTACTTTACGGCAAGGCAATTCTAAATTTTCTTTCCATGGACTTATTATTCGTTGACTGAACGATACAATGCGTGCTGGCACTTTATTATTGGGCGGTACTGTCACTACTTGTGTTTTTTCACCTTCGCCTACTTTAGTGGAGGCAGTCAGCCAGAATTGATAGGTGGCGGACTCTTGAGTTCGCTGTGTTTCGTGCATTTCCACATAAGGACCCAGAACTCGTTTATGTGTACCTTCTTCCCTACCGCCTTCTAACATCGACATATAAAAGGTGTAGCCGGTCTATAAGAGTAGATATTTAAGCACCAATATTTAGTAATAAATACCGCCGTAGTTTTCACTTTAGCGAAAACAATAATGAATAGGAACTTACAATGTCTCCATTTGGAAATTCCGGCGGTAGCCATGAAACAATAATTTTTGTACTTGACGCTGGTATAGCTTTGATTGCTTGCGGGGCCGAAGGCACTATATAATGAGATGAAAACGTCACAGAGAAGTAATAATTATCATTATTTGCATTATATATCCAAGTGAAAATAGGCCCAATAATTTTCTTGCAAATTTTAACGTTGTTTAAGAGATATCTATACTTATTATACGGAATACTTATTTCTCTGCAATATTTTACAATACGCTTTAGGTCTTCCAATTTTTCACCAACTATATACACACTTCATGCTAAATAGTAATAACAATTTTTTTTCTTTCTTTTTCCATATAACTCAAAATTTCAATTTTTATTTATATTTATATTGTCTATTTTTATTAAATTTTTATAATCGTTCTGTCGATTCAAAACCACTTAGTTATTAAATATGTCCCACTAATAATATAACCCATATTTTACCAAAGACAAGAAGTTGGACCATGTACGGTTGACTAATTTCACGTTACTATTTGTTATTTTACGCTTTTACTTTGTTTTTTATTCTCTTTCTCTTAACTTACCATCTTCGTGAGTGCGGCAATAGAATGGTTTTGTCTTCGCTCCGTCACCTATTTTTGTGTAGGCCAAAACCCAAACAGAATAATTGGTGTATTTGTGGAGATTTTCAATGGTAACGTACTGATTTGTTGATTTCACAACCTCCGGATCAGTTTCTGTGATGACAAAAGTGCAAGAAGTTAGAAACCTATTACTTTTAATATGGTGAAAACTTATAAATAATTGTCCGCATATATGTGTGTTTAGTGTGCGGAGGGCTTAAATAGTGGCACTGTTTGCGTACGTATCTTTTATAAACTCTTGTTCACTTCGAAAACGAAAGAAAGTTAATTGCCTTCCTTTGCAATCTTTATTACTATCGCAATAGCTTTTTTTCCTATTATTTTTTTTGCAAAAATAAAGGGACAATAGGGGACAAGCTTGACGTTGGTTTGTTTATAAACCAAAAAAATAAAGAAATAAGTAAAGCAAAATTATATAAACTTCGGAAATAATAAAATAAAATAAGTAAGAAAGTTATATTCGGTGGAGGTCGAATATTGCGTGCCCACCACTATCCTCTCCGCATTCTATTCTCTAAGTTCTTTTATTTTATACCCATATAGCCGGAATTATTAAGAAAAAAGGAATCGCGGCGTCTACCGTATTTATTTTAGAATTAACCCATTTTCAGGTAGATAACGTATCTTCATACGAAAAATGCCCAAATTGTTTGCGTTATGATAACTTCAAAAAAGTGATGGCCATTTTTGCATGTGAAGAAGATAAATGTGGAAAATTTCAGCCTTCTAACTTTTATAATTTCTGAGTAACGAATAAAAATCCACAAATTTGTGTTAAGAAAAACGAACTTTCGTTCAGTTTATTCTCCACTGCGGGCTTCCGCTTCGAACGATTTTGCCCATTTTAGATACTGACCTGCGTGCAAAAGCTTGCAGTGTGTCTACCAAATTTGAAGTCGATATCTTTATTTTTGCGACCGCGATAGTGCCAACAACGAAAACTACGCAGATACACAGACGAACACACATGGCTAAATCAATCAGAACTTCACGCTGACCAAGAATATATATACTTGAAATCTGAAGCTTACTGTTGGGTGTTACATTCATTATGAAAAAAAAAACAAACAAAATAAGTGTACGCCCATCTTACAGTGTTGGATAGAATAAAGTGAAATAGCAATCACGTTCAAAAAACTGAAACAATAAAGTTCTGTTATGTATATTATTAAAAACAATGCATTGGCATCAATTGAAACTAGTATTGGAAATAGTCTATTAACCCCATTTTGACTCTAAACATTTGGATAGAACAAACCCTTTGTAAAATTTTGTGGTTTGCATGCATTTCAACTTTAATTAACATAATTATATCCTCTACAAGATAATTTGTGTATGTCAATAAAATAGTACATAAGAGCGAGCCCGCTGAGGCTTTAAAAAGGGTTTATAAAGAATGCACCAAAAAGTAAACGACGTTCGACGACGAAATCATGCTTTGAATGACTTCAACGCTGGGAAGTTTTAATTATCGGTAGCATGTGAACATATGAGTAAACTATATGGATGTTCATTTCACAGGACTGAACAACGCAAAGAGTTATGGATTATTGAATGATCGATACATGGTTTATACAATGCAATTTTGTCTAATTCAATATTTTAAAGTGCGTTGAAATAAGCGAGCATGTGAGCTTATTTATTATTCAAAGCAAGGGTATGTATTATTAAAACCGCGCGGACGTATGCAATACCAGGAGACTTGATATAGGTTCATCTTTTATTATATCGCAATTTTCCAAGATATTTTGAAAAAGTTTGGTATCCTATCGTGTTTTGCGAAAAAATTTCAATGAAATGGAATCACATTGTGAACACCTTATATTAATAAAGTATAAAACATTTTGACCTTGAAAATTGCGATAATCCTAGGTGAACGAACATACCGTTTGGCAAATTACATCTTCTATGTGTTTGTTAGCAAATCATATATAAACTGCATAGTGTGTGCATGGTAGATGGGTAAATACATAAATCACAAATAAGAAAATTATATTTGATCGCCACCGAATCACCCATCACGGGTAATCTAAAATAGGCAAAAAAAATTAAAGAATTAAATTTTCGTGTTTAATAATACGGACTTTTTCTATTTTCAAAATGAGAAGATTTGTCGCATAAGTGTGTGGGCGTTGTAAGCGTATCTTTTGAAAAGTTTGCGTCACTTCCAAATTCTTTTGTAAACTTGTAGGCAATATCATCGTTCGCTAATGGTATTACCGCAGATACTGCGCAGTTGGGCAAACGGATAGATGGGCAGACGGATAGATGAATAGACGAACCGACGAGTATTTAAAATTTCTAATTGATCAAGAATTTATATAATATATACGGGGATTTGAAGCTTGTTGCTGCACATTATATGGGCATTTAAAAAAAATTAAATTTTAATACACTATAATATTAAGTAGGCGTGGTCAATTTTTCCGATATTTGTACGCCCATAGAATATGCATACAAATTTTTATACATTTATGTGCTATAGTTTATGAGTAATGAACAAAGAATCAATTTTTCATTCCTTTTGAAAAATAGAGAGGCTTTAAGTCTACGTGGTACTGGGGACGTGACTGATTTGGCCAATTTTTAATACAAATCTGAGTACAAAGACTTGCAATGTTTCTGCCAAATTTGATGTCGATAGCTCCAATTTTGCGTCCAGAAGAATATTTACAACACGCATTACACAGACGGACTTAAATCGATTTAGGATTTGACGCTGATCAAGAATAGTCTAGTGTGATCGCATATCGTTATATGCATCCACTTTGAAGTTTCACAGAATTATGCAAATTCAGCATAATTCTTTTGCGAAAAGAAAAATGAAAATTATGTTACACTTCACCTGGCTGAGTATTGCATTACGAAATGCAATGCGATGCCAGGCGTCCCAACTAAAAAAATATTATTTGTTTACGTTAGCATAATTTAGTGTAATAATTTGTGTATAAATAGCTAGGTAAGAATTAAATGAAATCAATTGTCAAAAAGCAATTCAGAAGCGTTTAATTCGCTAGAACAATAAAAGGCGTTCCATTCCCCTAAAATTATAGATAGGGACTGCTTAATGCCGATCTCGATTGGCATTTTGTGAAGCAGATTGACTTGGCGTTCTGAAGTCGAGCAGTCAGGGTAAAACACCACAAAAGATCTGGTCACTCCTTGGAAAGATTTATAGGGAATCTTTCCAATAAAATAAAATGTTAGTAAACAAAACTTTTTAATATTACAATATATGTACTTTATGGTGTCTTTAATGCTTCCTCCTGGGCTTTGAAAAAGTTTTGACTACCCCTTCTCCTTCGGTGATGGGTATACAAAGGCTAAAGTAAGTCACTCTTATTTTTCTAATATGCTTATTTAAATTGTTATTCCGGTGAAACGCGCGAAGAGAAGAAGGTGTACGAATTTCCTACTACAAGGGGGATTATGCATGCAATCTTTACTCATTTACCAATAACAAATGTTTTGAATGTACTTATTGACGTTTCCATAATAATTGTCGTGCTTAACGGTTATCGCTTAAGCAATGAATGACAAAAACTTTGTGTTCAATTAATAAACTTACCGTACAATTCATCGATTGTTATGTAGAAGACTTTGTATCCTTTGATTTTACCATTTTGACCATCAATGTCAGGCGGTGACCATGTTATATAAATTGATGTTGAGCTTAATACATCACACTGTGGACTTTCAGGAGGTGATGATGGCACTAAGCACATAGCAGGCGTTTGTTTGTGTATATATGGGATGGAAGTGGGTGTTTTAACACATAAAAACTTATTTAGGTTGACTTTATACGTTTAAGAGTGTACTTACCATCTTCCAATGTTTGTACGGCAATTTCTTTGCTGGGTGGCCCGCTACCCTGACTAGTGTAGGCTTGCACAATGATGTGGTACTGTGTAAATTTGTTAAGGTTCGTTAGAACAGTCTCACCGCCAAAATGAGAGCGCACTTCAACAGTTTTAAAACTGAAACCTTGTGTAGGATTCACTTCCTTATCTTCAGGCGATAATGACATTTGATAGCCCACATAGTAACCCAACAGAATACCGTTCCAATCATCACGTTCTGGTGCATCCCATGTTACTGATATTTCAGAAGAGCTTTTGGCTTCGGCTCGAACATTTAAAGGAGGACCGGAAGGCACCTCCTCTAATGTGGTTACCTGCACCACTTCAGAATTATCAGAGGCACCCAATTTATTTTCTGCCGACATGCGAATATGATAAGCTTTGGCTGGTCGCAGATTAGCAATGTTGACTACCGTCTGTGAGCCAGTAATTGTGATATGTTCAGCATTCTGCCAAATATCTGAAAAGATAATAAAGAAAATCAGTGAAAATCATCAGCTAACTGCAATTTGTTCACGTCTTCTTGTTTTTTCTTGCACTTGTATGTTTAAATTAATGATGATATAAACACTTTAAACCAAGTGTATGAGAGCTTTAATCGAATATTTTACAAATATCATTGTCTACAGGGTTCATGATGATTGAGATGATGGCTAAAAATTTACTCCTACACTTCAAGTTAATGGTTTTCATCCGCTTTTTGACTCTGTATGAGTAAAATTTAACACTTGTGACGAAATGAATTTAATAAAACGAAAAGTTTCGTATCAGAAGCATGCTTTCCAATGTTTTCTCGTATGATATCTTGTGTAATAAAAAAGGCGTGAAAAAAAAGGCAATGCAATTCTGCTTCTGATTTCTGTTATCGATGTAAATAATAAGTCACATTGAAAAGTCTCCGCGGTTTTTTCCGTGGTTTTTGTAGCCTGCTCTTTTCAAATGATTCGAAATTATCATGGGGATGGTGTTTAGTGTCTCCGCTGCGAGCAAATCATTCCTGTGTTCTTTGTTCATTCACAGCATTCTCATCTGAAATGTCATCTTTTAAGCACATGTTCGGTTGAGGCAATCAGTTGAGTGTTGCCCGATATATAGACATCAACATCATCCCGCAGAAAAAATATGACCTATCATTTTGGTAATCAAATGACTCTAGTGCTCATAAATATATAGTCCACTGTAAATAAATAACACAATTTCCATGTCACAATATGCAAATTAGTTCAAGCTTAAGCTTCCTTTTATATAATTTTCAATTTATAGTGTTTCGAACAAGTCACAATTTCTCAGTTGTTAAAAGATTTCGGACGGATCAATTCAGCTGAATTTATATAGTAGTCGCTTGAGTACTATCTCTAAAAGTGTTAGAAGAATATAAAGTTAATGGAGAATACTTATATATTGAAACGAATTTCCGAAGCTTACATTTATGTAATGAACAAACGAACATACCACTGCGCAATGGATATAAAAAAATATTGTTGAAGCAAGAATCGGTTTAGGGTTTCCGATATCGAGTGCGTGCTCGATTCGAAAGTTCTTCTTGATAGTATCGTTTTGTGAGTTTATACAGTTCGACTGCCCTTTAAATCGAGAAAACTGCCTTAATCGACAAATAAACAACGGAATACAAGTTATATCATTAGCATGTAAACAATGTAAATGCAAGTAGATGCAAAAAAGAGGAAGATGTTCAATAATGAAATAAAAAAACCGTAATGCACATAAACTATTTCAATTTGTCTAAATATACATAAGCTAAAGCAAGTAAGAATATTTAAAAGTCACGACGCATCATTGGATGGTCTACATCAGCATACAGTTATCCATATAGCAACTTTTCAAAATAAGTCAATATACGGGAAGTGGGCGGACAAATGGTGCAATCCAAATCATTTTCCAAAGCCTTCGTCCCTGGGCCAAAATACGTCAGCGTTACAAATTTTATTAAAATATGTTACAAATTACGACTTGTAGGTTTGAAAACAGCACATACGGATGGAAAGACAAGCTTGAAAGCAGGTATAATAAAGAGAAAGGGAGCGAGTCTATCTCAAACGCTTGTAGCTGTTGCTTACACCTGCACGAACTTAATGTACCCTTTTATCATAAGTGGTTTAGCGCATAAATATCGAAACTTATTTATGCCTCTATGTCTCATAGGAAACCTCTCAAGGAATCAAGTGAATGGGTATTGAATAAAGTACATATAAATGTTCGTTCAACAATAGAATGGACGAAAGCCATTTTAAAGGCACCATGTAAAATTTTATTAAATAAAAAAGGAGCCGGTGTTGTCTTATTAAAATGATTAAATTTGCAAAGGCTCATGTGTTTTTGCCACAACATTTGTGTAACATTGATCGGCACAGAGGAAATTTACAGACGCAGAGGAAATTTACAGAAAACATTGCTACCAATTTAAAATAAATAGAATTAAAGAAATAATGACAAACCGAATTAAAGAAAGAGTAATTAATTAAACTAAAGGTATTATTATCATTTAAAATTTCTAGTTCTTTTTTCCTAATCTCTCCCAACAATTTAATGTTAATATATTTTTGATGACATCTTTTAATTTTATAGCAACAGAAGATACAAAAAATTGAAAACAGGTATTGGCTTTTTCCAATATTTTGGTATTTCCGTCATTAACGAGATTGGGTAGCCTTCGTGTCTATTAATTGTATCAAATATGTGCATTTCGTGACAATATTTTATATGAATACGTTACTCGACAGCAACTTTCTGATCGAGAAATTTTTTACTCGATAGTATGTACAATGCATACTTTATCGATAGCCGCAAGGTCACTAATTCATAGAACGACTCGACAGCCGAGATCGACTTTACTCAAAATCGAGAATCGTAAACTGACCCCAAATTGCTAGTACAGGTGCTATGGTGTTATTAAGCAAATGCAATATATATATGTATGTATATACCAATGTAAAATTTAATTTCATTTTATTTGTAGTTGTATACATAGGTCCTTAAAAGAGTACGAACCTGTAATTATTTTATAAAATATATGATATTCCTCGATAGGACTGTTACCAGCGAACGGCTGACTCCACGTTAGCTGTAAACTGCGAGATTGTTGTGAGTTTATGCGCAAATTTTTTGGTTGTTCTGGAACTTCCTGCACAATTAATTGTAAAGACATCTCATCCTATGCGTATAAAAATATTAAAGCGCAATTAAGTAAAAACAAATATTATGTAAAGTTAAATAAATTTTTTTATTATAAAAATGTTCATTTTTATATTTTGCAAGTTTCCGAAATTGAAAAACGAAAGTCCATGTGCGAGACGTGCGTCTGTCACTCCATTAAGAAACTCTAGAAATATGCATACCCCGCAAAATTTATGGATTCATGATAAACTTAAGAACTTGAATCCGGCGCAATCCTTCCGTTTTTCGCCACAGATCGGTTCTAAAAACGAATGTTATTCTCCCATAAATATTCCGATAAAAGCTCTGACACCCATAGGTTAGATTAGTTAGCTGCTGGCGTGTGATAATTTTATTTATCAGGGGCATGTAAAATTGCCCTTGTAAACTGAACAATTTACTTTTAAGTACTTACTTGAAACGAACGGTAACCCAAATTCGCCCCATGGTACACAAAACTCACGCTTTTACTTTATATTTGATGGTTATACACGTATTAGCTTATCCCATAAATACCGCAGCTTCTTCTAGATATAGAAATTCAAAGTCCGAACGGGGAGTTAAACTAACGTGTCATTAGCATGTCATAAAAGGAAGAAATATAAAACAAGTAAAACGAAGATAGTCGGGCAACCCTGATATTAAATATCCTACACCACTGCGCCTAGTATAACTTTTCATCTATTTTCGTGATAAAATGCTAAAAGTTATAACTTTGGTATCTAAAGGAACACTTTTTGTGAAAACCCCTACATTGGGGTGTGCTCAAAACGTCAGCTGATGTGGTCCGAACTCAGCAAATGTAATTTGCTTTTTAAAATTTTTATTATTGTACGCCTATTTTTGCCACAAAAAGCTACAAATTAGACTTCGCCGCTTGCTTGCTTAATTTTAAAGCAAACCTACGTGATCCAAATTCCCCGTCGTTAATTTTTATACTACATTGCCACTATGGACTTATTTTCATCATAGAGCATTAAAAAGTAAATCTTTTCGCTAAAGAGCTTACTATTCATGAAAACCATTGTAAGGAATATTGTCCAAACAAAATAGGTCCATTTGATTCAAACCTGGGCCATTTAATTTTCATGTCAAATTACTATTATGGACAAATTTTGTTTTCCATTAAATATTAGAAATTAGACCTTTTTGGCATGTAAGGGCTTACCATGTTTCATGAAAGTCCTTGTATAAATAAGTTTAAGCGATGTAAGATATAAAAAAAAAATAGTTAAGGGAATTTGTAAACAAATTAACCTTAAAGAATTTGGGTCATAAAGATCTATTTTTTAGACCACATCACAGTTACGGGCTTTCATGGAAAACAAACCTTTCTGTATATATCAAGTTCGCCAAATTTAAACCAGGTTAGTATATGTTTCGACCTTGCTCCAATATGAGGACCTGCACTAAAACTATACGCCTTTACATAGACGTAGTGTACAATTTTTGGTGTATTATTGCGAAGATGATTGAATGACTGTATTAGGTGGTGTCGAGTATCTAACGATTGGCCTTGCCTGACTCGTAAAATATATCAATTTAATATATTGGAAACAAATAAAAGGTATAAGTCGCCGTCAGCGGCTGCTTTGAAATGCGAGAATCGGTTCAATGAAATAAGTATGAAAAGTCGCATTACCCATAGAGCGACCTAATGTATTGTATGTATATTGGTTGTAAATGTATGTGCAATGATAGCAGATCCGAAATTTGAAAATAAAAAAAAAAGTAAATTTTGTGTGTGCAGACAGCCGTGCATTTGACAAATGCATTTACACATTTATAGGTACTATGTGTGTATGCATGCGTGACACTTGTTATTTATGCTTTTCCTTCGTTCGCACACGTAAACAAGCCACGTACAACCAACATACGTTATAAACGAAATTCAATAGTTACTTAAACACGAACATTTCGTTTAAATCTGAATCGCTGATTATGAAAGTGAAACAAACCGAGAGATATTTAAGATTATATAGAGAATTTAATATTTTGAAAGGTTCACATTGGAAAATCGAAGCATATTGGTGCCTTAACATATTTTGGTGAACAACAACAACTAATTCAGTTTAGCAGTTTAATTTTTACATAATCTAGAAAAAGCTTAGGCTTTTGTAAGATTGCTTTTACAATGAACGGCATTTATTTGCATGGACATGCATAGACTGGCCGTCATCAGAAAAAAAAAAAAGAAAGCGTCTTCTGGCTAAGACGATTGTGATTACAAATATAAATTTGGTAAAATTTGAAAAGAGACTTCAGAAACCTATCCCAACTTATTTTAAACATAAAAAATGCGCTGATTACATTTTTATACTGCACCGTATTACGAGTTAACATTTTTGATACATGCCTTTGAAAAGTAACTAATAAGTCGCAAGGAGTAGAATATTGCATTTTTGTTTAAAAAAAATGACAAAAGTAGCCGATAACCTCGTTATTACATAAGGAATATTAAAACAAATAAAAACCTTGATAGTCGATCAAAGCCGACGATTAAATGCACTTCGCCTAATACAATTCTGCATTTGTTTTCGCGATAAACCCTTATATTCCTTATATAGAGAAGAGTCCAAAACGTAAAATGCCGGGATCCAAATTCAGTAAAACTAAATTTCTTGTCAAAGATCTTATTATTTTCACGCATTTTCATTATAAAAAAGTGAGAATTCGACTTTGTGCGAATTACAGTGAGTCCCATTAAAATTGGTTTTTTTGCTCGACTAAAAATAAATGGTTGTTAAATTTAGTCTATTGTCTCAACATAAAAATGTGTTTTCTACTATTTTCTACTACGTGGGAATACATATTAAAATATAAAAAAAAAAACCAAACGAAACATTATTCCAGCAGCCAAGACAATTGAATAATTTCGAGAACTGAAAAAACAGAGCATTCGTCATCAATATTAAGTTTTTTTCATATAAGGAAGAATACGCAGAAAAAAATAGGATATTATTAAAAATTAATATTTTCCGAGGTATCCTATTTGCTTAATAACGTCATTTGAACGCTTTGACATATTTTGTACATTTTTTCATGTATAGGGAACCGGGATCTTACTCCATTCTTCTTATACTCTATTTTTCAGATCTTGGACGGAAGAGATTGAGTATATTCGCACACGGCAGTCCAGTTTAGCCGTTTAGTGCGTTGAAGTTAAATATTCGTATCTCTACGGTGAGTGATTATAATCATATTGAATATAATCAATTCTCAAATAAATGAAGAATACGAGAGTGTAAAAAATCACTTACCTGGCCGAAGGCATTGCTGGCCTGGCATATGTAAATACCAGTATCTTGTCGATAAGTGTGAGAAATACCTAATTCTGAAACCATGCCATCATCCAGAATTTGATCACGTATTGCGTATCTGGAAAATAACACAGTCTAGTTTAGTATATCTTTTGAATTTGTATATCGAACCCTCAGGTGAGTTGGAAAAATTTTCTTTCATATTTTAGATAAATATTCGTTTTATACGCTTATTATAAGAGGTGCATCTATCGATTAATTACACCCATGTATTGAATTTTAAGTCGACTACGTAAATATTTGTTCTAAGTTTTATATTGTTATTTACTTGTCACAAGTTGTGTTCACATTTTACAAGTTATATTCTTTTGTCTTTTGTAAGCATTTATGGCTGCACTTTTACGACTAGATCGAGTACCGGTAGCTAAGAATACGCATATGTTTATCACATTTCACAGAAAAAAAGACAAGTGTAAATTGTGAAGATTGAGCGGGGGCACTTCCACAATGAAACAAAATTATTAGAGCACAATTAATGATCGGATTAGTACACATAGAGTATATATGATAAAAGGCAGGGATATATGTTCTTGAGTTGTTGCCATTTTTGTAGGTTTGAACTGTTATAAATAAAATTGGGGTCGAACATTTGCTAAAGTACAATCCAGTAAAATAAATCCGTGCTATCCGACGTACCTAGAGTCTAGAGATTCATCCAAGTACTGTTGTGTTGCTTGAATTTTCCATTTAATGTCAATTGGATTATCACCTTGAACATTGCACTGGACGTGAACTTGTTTGCCTTTGGGAACGGATATTTGTTTTGATTTTGTTTGAAAATGGGCTGGAACTGAAAAAAAGCGCAGTCAAGATTAACGGAAATATGAACGATTTATATGATTGTCATTTAAAACCCACTTACCATTCACTTTCAAAAATATCACTTTGCTCACACCAGAACCGATATTGTTTTTTGCTTCGCAAAGGAAATGACCCTGAGATTCTTTGCTGATTTTCTTAAAATAAATTGTACCGTTTGGGAATAACTGAACGGTGGGTTCATACAAAAAGTCTTTGTATTCACCCGGCGTAGGGCCGATGGCCTTCTTCCAAGTGATGCTTGGCTTAGGATAACCTGATGATTGGCAGTGAAGATAAACGTCTTGACCAGCTTGTGCACTCGAGTCTTTCGGTTCCAATACCCATTTAGGAGGCACGTTAACAGTTAAGGGAACAGTAAATCGTTCGGTGCCTGCTATATTTTGTGCTATACAGGTGTAGTTACCAGAATGTTCCGAGGTTATGTGTTCAATAACTAAACTGGCTGAGTACTCATCAAGACGCCTGATTACCTCATTGCTATAGATGAAGGAAAATTTAAAGACAATATTGAACTTTGTGTACAAAAAAATTCGTGTGTTTCTTACCCAGTGCCTATCAAAGGTTTGGCATTGCGTTCCCATCTGAAACTAACGGGTAAATCCCCTTCCAATATTTGACATGAAATGGCCGCTCTCATGCCCTCACGCAGCATATTAGTCATAGCTTGAATGGGCATAATTTTCGGTGGAACTAAAATTCATACATGTTTGTTTATTAATTCACGACTCAAGAATTCATTTCTATGTTTGTATTGCAAGTAAACAGAAAAGTGCAACATTCTGATTTTCAGCGTTTTGTTTGTCCTAACAGTTAACAGTAATTGCCATTTCCTGTCATTTATATTAAAACCAAGGAGCTGCATTTTCCAAATGCTGTGAATGTCACTTACTTACTATGAATGATAGTCAAGTATAAAACCTTTAAGTGAGGATGATCCAATTGTACTTAGTATTTGTTAAATCCCCAAAACAACTTGCGGACAGCACTGCAGTAGTCGGAAACGGCAGAGGACAAGGAATCATTTATTTCACGTGAAAATACGCCGTCACTTTGAGACTCATTTCCCACCCGTCTAATGCATGTAACTAGAAAACAAAAAAAAAAAGCAAAATCACAACGCCCGTATCGTCAATGCTCCATTTGATTCATTCTGTACGTCGCATGCTTATAAATAGCAGTATTCCTAAAAAAAAAGAAAAAAAATTTTGGGACGGGCCAAATATTTTGTCCCTTTTTTATGACTCTTTAACAGAAACCAGAAACTACCCTCTTATGGAAAAATGTGCCAATGTGGTTAATATAATTAGAAGACAATAATTATTTGCTTTTCGTATCTCATTCGAATGAGTGCTCTTAACAGTGGTCGTCTTCAAATGAATCTTAAGCACAAATTTGAAAAATGACGAAGAAACAAAGGAAGGCTTCAGAAGAAATTATTCATCTTCAGTATAAAGTGGCAGCAGAAAGTACTACGACTAAAATCTATTTTCGTCAATTTCATTAAATTCAAGACCAAACACGCCTGCAACTACATGTAAGTCTTGACTTGTGTTTTTAGTTTAGGCAATGAAAATATTTCTTAATGAAAGTAATTGAAACAAATAGGAAAATTATATTCGCGGTTGTGGACATTTTTTTTTTTAAATAAGAAGCAGAAAAATTGAAAGTTCGATATTTATAATATTAGGTGGACGTGGATAATCTTTCAGGTCTTGAACAGTAATGAACAAAAACCAATTTTTTTTTTTTTTTTTGGTTTTAAAAAGAGAGATTTTTAGAGATACTGACCTGCGAAGGTCATTTCCAATGTTTTTGTCAAATTTGAAGTCGATATCTATACAACCTATGGCCTTGTGTTTACCAAAGACAAGCACGCAGATGAACGGACAGACAGACGAACAGATATACTTAGATCGATTCAGAATTGCGTACTGAGCAAAACTATAGGATCTTTAATGTTTCTTTCTGAACATTCCAAACGTTTTGACGAAATGAGGGTTCCGCCATTTTTTAACGATGAGTATAAAAAGAGCACAAACTGGTAAAGGCGTCAGTAAAGGGTTTCTTATTTTTGAAGGAAGTCAAGTGTTTGCAAAAGGATCAGAGTCCAATTCTGAATCAATTAAACTATGTTCTTCAGTTCGTTTGCCAATTTGTGTGTTTTTGCACGAATATTGAAAGTTCTTGCCCATAAATTGATGAAAGGACAAGTCCACAGTAATATAAATTTCAGGATAACTCCGATTTCTGGGTTTTTTTTTTACTCACTATGCATGAACTACAAATTTCCACATACATTCAATAAAAATGGCTCAAATCGATGAAGTATGGAAATTTAGATATTATCGCTTCTTCTTTAGTCTTTCTTAAGGTGATAGCAACGTTTGTAATAGATTCCATCACGGCTGAATACAATTTTCTTGCTTGTTTTCCTCAAATTTTTTAATGATTCCGATTTGCTAAGACGATTGATACTTTTCTTTTTTTTTTCTTTGATTAACAAGAACACTAAGAACCAGAAAATGGCAAGAGAATATTAAATGAATTAATTTTTCCTACACCTATCTTAATTATGTTACCTTACGATATTTAAAGATTATAACATAATTCGTATGCATTATTTGAGGGTTTCTTAATTCATTTTATCTATATTATTATACCTACCACTGTAGGATGGGGGCATACTAATTTTGTGTTTGATTAGCGTGAAGTTTTGAGTTGATTTAGCCGTGTCTGCCCGTCTGTGTATCTGTGTGGTGTTTGTTATTCGCGTTCTCTTGGTCGCAAAAATGAAGATATCGACTTCAAATTTGCAAGTTTCTGCACGCAGGTTGATTTTGAAAATGGGCCAAATAGGTCGAGGTAGCAGCCCATAGTGAAGTAGAAACTGAACGCAACACCGTTTTGCTTAACAAACATTTGTGGGTTTTTGCTCGATACTCATTAAATATAAAAATTAGAAGGCTGAAATTTTCCTAATTTACTTTACGAAACAGTTTACCTTTTACGTGCAAAAATGATAGAGTGCGAAGAGTGTGGTGGTGGCGTATCCACAAAAAAATTTTTTTTTAATTCGAATTTTTTCTCTCATGCATGCGTCAAAAATGAAGGTTTCATCGTAAAAAAAATCAACCGTGTGCTATGAAATTATAGCTCTATCAGATGCGCTTGGTGGCGAAGTTTCTAACAACATGCGAACGGCTGACATCGACGAATTGATCCGGAAAGTTTTTTTTGAGGGAGGTGATTTGATCGAATTTATGACAGTTTAAGATAACAAAGAAGTCGGTAATGGCGAAGTCGAAGGAGAAACTCAACTATTAACGGCTGATTTAATTCGCGATGGCTTGAAACTGGGAACTTGAAGTATGCAACAATTTTTTCTGACATGGGGCGTGCATTGAAATTTTAACCCAATCTTCAGTTTTGTATAGCTGGATACCATGAATTTATATAACAATTTGAAAAGCCAAATACAAATAACCAAGCTGCTAATAGCAGAATTTATAACTTGAAAAAATCAATAGAGGCCGTTAATAATTTCATCATTCATGAATCAAACGCGACAGTTGTGCTAGACGTATTTAACATATCTACCGATGATAGGATTTTTGGTTTCGCTCATAATAAACGTGCGAGCTTGCTATTAGGTAGTAGTAAGGAGAAATTGATTTAAAATTTTATATGTTGTATTTATGGACTACATTTTCACTGCACATTTAAAATTTTTTTGTAATAAAAATGAATTGATTTGCTTTATTAATATATAATATTGATTTCATTATTACTTTTTTTGTACGATTTTTCCAGAAAATATTTTCCATCTTTTCAGTTTAGATAATGTTTTCAAGTTGTGAAACATATCCTCAAATTCACCCTCTGTAGCATGTATTTTCCCCCAATTTTTTTTGGCGTTTTTTAAGGAACGTATGTACCATGTAACAAAAGAGTTGGGTGTATGTATAGAGATAGAGAGAACGAGGAAGAAGAAGAATATATGCGAAATTTGGACTAGGACGATTCGTATTAAATTATGTACATTTTAAAAAATTTCATGCGTAATTTAATCATTTATCATATATTTTGTTTGGAAAGCACTTTTTCGCCGTTTCGTAAGACTTTAACATAAATTTCTGAGGGACGCTTTTTTATGCGGCTCCTTTTTACCGTATAAAATACGATTTTTTAATACGTGAAGAATTATCATTTGATTATAACTGAAAATATTTGAAAGTTTTTTTATTCGTTTTTTCTCGCGCAATCTCTAACTATCACACAAAAAACATATTAATCATATCTCTGCTTAAGGAATCGCAAACTATGTATTATTTTAAATTAGAAAAAAACCTTGTTAGATCCTTTGATTAAAAATGCTCAGAGATCTTTAAAGGATATAATTGTTGCATCGTAATCTAGTAGAAATAATGCAAAAATGTATTTAGTAAAATTTATTCGTTGACCAATTTTTAATATTAGCTTATACAACTTTCAGCTTTGAAAATGTGAGAAGATTGATTTTATATTTTAAAACATTTATGAATTTTAAGATATAAGAGGTACAGGAAATGGAAGTTAATCATGTTGTAGTTAAAAGTTAGCAGCATATCCTTTTTAAATTGGGGATTATCCCAATTTTATCACTAAAAGAGATAAATCTAGTTTTAATTGAAGAAAAATTTAAAGAAAAACTAGGAATCTTATATTCATATATATATATATTGTATCTTTATGTAGGTTAAATTCAAATTAATTGCAATGAATCGGTTCCCATTCAAGGCAACGTAAGTTATCTGTTTTTGTAAATTTACTAAAATTAATTGATTAACGGTGCATGCGGTTTAGCAGAGTATTTCGTCGGCAAATATTATTGCTACGCAATATTAACATCAGCAACAATAATAGTATTGACGATAATAGTACTGATTATGACTGCACCAAACATTATCATTAATTTGACAGACAAGTATCGCTTGTCCGTCTCTTTTTATCGTTGCTGATGATGAATTGGTGCGATTTTGTAAATATTTACTGCTGTTTCCAGTTACCTTATTATATTTTGTATTGCTTGCTGTCCCTTTTTATATCCAAAACCATTTTACGAGATATGACAACATGCGAATTTTGTTATTTCACTAGTAACAGGGGCAGAAAGAATTGCACTTGGAAATTTTATAAAAATTCATTAGATATTTTATAAAAGATCACCAGATGATTCCAAGTTAAGACTTCATTTGAAAAGGTATTAAAATGTCCGTTAACGAAAGCGCCTATAATTGTTCAAAAGCGCAAAACGAAAAGGTATGAATGTTTTGTCGAAAATTTTGTCGTCTCTTTTATTTAAAGTTTAATACGAATACGTACCAAAGCTGGATAAATATGTAAATGTTCCGTTCATTCGCTTTAACTAGTGGCGATTGACAAAAGTCAGATTAATAAGTAAGTAAGTTGATCTGATGGATATCAAAGAATTATTCTCAAAGCACAGGCATGGTTTCCTTAGTTGTTGTCAGTATTAACCTCGTTATTATTCATGTATGAACACACAAGAGGATAAATACATACAAATAATAGTGATGTACTCATACTGAAGAAGTCATTGACATTTTAAGAGCATGCTATTGAGGAGTAATGATTGCATTGCATTCGAATGATAAAATTGAAAATCAGTGTTGAAAAAAAAAGTGACAACACATACATATAAATTGTTTTGTCGTCTTCTTCTTCTTCTTCGGTTTTTTTTTTTTTTTTTTTTTTAATATGTATTATATCCACCACTGTAAGATGGGGTATACTCATTTTGTTTTTTTTCCAAAATATTTGTAACACCAAAGACAAATTTTCAGACACTATGTAAAGTATATATATTCTTGTCCAAAGCGAAAACTTGAGTTTATTTAGCCATGTCCGTCCGTCTGAAAGTCTATATGTCTGTGTGATGCGTGTTGTTGGTACTCTCCTTGTAGCAAAAATGAAGATATCGAATTTAAATTTGGCAGAAACATTGGAAGTTTTCTGTACATAGGTTGTTATTGAAAATTGGCCAAATTGGTCGCAGCAGAAACGCGCAGTGGAGCGTAAATTGAACGCAAGTCGGTTTTTTTTTTAACAAAAACTTTTGAATTGTTCCTCGTTACTCGGAAATTATTAAAGTTAGAAGGCTGAAATTTTCCACGTTTACCTTACGAAGTACCCTTTATGTGCAAAAATGGAAAACATAACTAACTCATGCCTACACAAAGTTACAAGTGATTAAATTTTATTTTTTTCACTTTTTTGAGGTTTTATGCTTATATATCCTAAGACAAACAAGGCAGAATGTTTAAAACTATTTTGTACACTGCTCAAATGAAGATATATTATTTGTCTAAAATTGGGTTAATTTTAATATGGATGTAATACCGTAATTAATTTTTTCTTAGTAATACCTGCGATATAAGTATCAAATAAAGAAACGTGGAGAGTAGAAAAACAAAGAGTAGCGAAAAACATACTGGTGGGTATGCGAGATTCGGCCCCCGCCGAATATAATTTTCTTAATTGTTTACTTTTCTTTTTATATAGATAGAATATTACTGTCAATATTTCTAGAGCTTACTATGAAAAATGATGAATGATGCATCATTTGTTATAAATAGAATCAGAAAGCCTTCATTAAGCAAACTCACAACCAACAAGTAAAGCATGAAGAATAAAGCGTACAGATATAGGAAAATTTCCTATGCAAGAAAGCTTATTTCAATTAGATGCATAACACATGTCCCGCAATCTCGTCAAGGAAAGCATGAATATATAATTGCTTTTAAAACAGTTTAAACTGTTTAAACTGTTAAAAACTGTTGAAAACTTAAACTTGCAAAACATATTCTTAATTTTATTCTGAACTAAACGAGATATCGTTCTAAAATATATTGTTCCGACTAATCAACCGACCCCGCTCACGGAATTAACGAAAACGCTCTATGTTCATTCAATATAAAAATAAGCAAGAGGATTTCTATTGATAAACGTGGCTTATTTGTTTATTCGAATTAATCTTATGATTTACAAATTATTTAAGTTATATATTGCGAGATGCAGAGGTTATTTAACTAGTATTAGTTTGGGGAAAAAGAAATCCATTATTTTTTCGGTAGATGGCTGCACTGATAGATTTCTCGTAAAGTATCGATCAAACAGTTTCATATTTATGCTCGTTGGAAAGGTGACATTTCGCAGTAAAAAAAATTCTTTTGCTGTTTTTTGTTTGGTACATTCAGTTGTGAGTTACAGCGTGTTAAAAATGGAAGTGAGAAAAATTGGAAAGAGAAAATTCGGTACATTTTACAGTTTTTCTTTGACAAAGGCGAAAATGCATGCCAGGCGGCTAAAATTGTGAATGGTGTTTATGGTTCCGATACTGTAACAGCCAATTATGTGCAATTTTGGTTTCGTAGATTCCTTTCAGGAATTTTTGATGTTAAAGATGCACCTCGCACAGGTAGGCCGGTCGTCGAAAATGTCGATAAAATCGGAGAAATGATCGAAGTTGACCGGCATGTTAGCAGTCGTAACATCGCCCAGAAGCTAAAAACCGACCATAAAACAGTTTTAAACCATTTACACAAAGCTGGATTCAAAAAGAAGCTCGATGTTTGGGTGCCACACCAACTAACAGAAAAAACATGATGGATCGAATTTCCATCTGCGAAGCCTTGGCCAAATGGAATGAGATAGACCCATTTCTTAAACGGATGGTGACTGGAGATGAGAAATGGATCACATACGATAACCCTGTGCGAAAACGATCGTGGTCAAAGAGCGGTGAAGCACCTCAAACGGCCAGGAAGGTTTTGTTATGCATTTGGTGGGACTGGAAGGGGATTATTTATTATGAGTTGCTTCCATATGGCCAAACGCTAAATTCTGATCTCTACTGTCAACAACTGGACCGTTTGACGATAGCGATTGACCAGAAACGGCCAGAATTGGCCAACAGGAGACGTGTCGTGTTCCACCAGGACAACGCTAGCCCACACACATCTACAGTGACTCGCCAGAAACTTCGGGAGCTTGGTTGGTAAGTTTTAATGCATCCGCCATACGGTCCGGACTTGGCACCAAGCGATTATCATCTTTTTCTTGCATTGCAAAATTTCTTTAATGATAAAAAATTGGAATCTAGGGAGGATTGTGAAAATCGACTACTAGAGTTTTTTGCAAATAGAGACCAGGACTTCTATGAGAGAGGTATTTTGAAGTTACCTTTAAAATGGCAACAAATCATACAACAAAACGGTGCATATTTGACCCAAGTCGGACAATCCGAAGCATGTTAAATAAAGTCCTGAAGTTCATATAAAAATTATTGGATTTATTTTTCCCCAAACTAATATATACATTATTATACTTATTTATATATATCTTGTCACAAATTGTAATTTTATTGCATTTTAATATTTGTAGCATTAAAGTGCGAAGAACTGAATTAAAGTCTCGTTATTTTTTAAGCAATTTTTTTAAGAAATTTATTTATCAACTGCTTCACACGAAAAGATGTCGAAGAGCGACATAAGAACATGTGCGAAAGGCTGTCCTACAGGAATTAAAGTATGTGTTTTGTGCATACCATTGTGAATGATTGTGCAAAATGAATCCTTTACCATAACGGCAGGCTTAAAAAACTGAATTTCACAGTATTATTCCGGTAAAGATTCGAAGCATACATATGGTATTCATGGCTTCAATTAAAGAAAGCTTGTTATAGAGTTTGGTCTTAAAAGCGAAATATCTAACTAAAGCATACTTAAACATACAGAGTGTAAGTATTGAATTGCTCAACGGTAACAACCGCATCTAGACTGCACAGATTGGTTACAACTCCTTCAACGCAGAGGCTTCACACGACACAATGAAAGACTCGTGAGTGAGACTCGTTGTCTTAACACTTATGCACTTGTAAAACTGAAATCCATCAAAAAATAAATCTGTTATTGCTTAGACGCTTTCGAAATTATCGCGAATTCGACAAAGGTATTGTCCTACAAACAAATTCCAATTCGACTAATTGGATTTTAACTTTTAAATTGAATAATAAGTCCAACTCTTTCTATGCTCACTATTATTATTATTAGTAGTTTTAACGGCAACAGAGCTGCATTCGGTAAACCGCCGTAACTGTAACAGTTTTGCCCTGAAGGTTGTGTACATGAAATACATTTTTAGCGTTTTGCTAAGCAAAGACTATGCCTTTCAAACTCATTCGCAACACTTATAAAGTTCTCATTAAATAAAATAGGAGGTGCTTCTTGGAAAGACTACAGTTGCAGTTAAACAAGCCGAACAAGAAATATGCCTAGATATCTTGCCAAGCACCATAATATATAACATTGTTTTCGCGTGAAAAGAGAACGTTTCTTATATTTCATGTAAAAAAATTATGTTCTTAGTTTTAGACATACCTAGGACCTGTATCTCCACATTGCGGCGCGATGTTTGCTTTTGTTTATTTTGCGCCATACACGTATAAGTGCCCGCATCCTCTAATCGTTGCAGTTGTTCAATAATTAAAGTCCCATTGTTGTAAGCTCTTTGACGACGATTAATGGGTAGAGTTTGACCATCTGTCGAATACAAATACATTCAAAATCGAATTTCTTACGTAATTTATTAAAAAAAGAAAAAAACAAAACAAACAATAATAATATATAGAAGCTCCTTTATCTGCTTGTAGTTGCTTTTTATAGATCATGTCCACAAAAGGCCAGAAGTTTGGAGTTGCTACGTGGGAAAAACCGGATAATTCATAGTTTTTTTCTCCCTGTATTATCCATCGAGGTAAGTGAAGGAACAATATTTCATGAACACGATGTTTCTTTTTGTTTGCTTGATGAGATTTGCAATAAGTGAACAAGCTTTGTGGTGTTGAAAAATGACTTTTTTTTAAATCTATTAGTTATTTCGTTGTTTCATTGTGTTTGAGCGGCATTACGAAAAGCCTTCTGATATCCTAGATCACAGAACACGAGCTACCAAGCCATGGAGATACCGATATTAAGATTTGATCCTATATCATTTCTGATTTCTTATGATTAGAATTATCAGAGAGAGTCCTTATTTGTCTTTACAATATTTACAATATTTAACAATCTTCAGTGAAACTTTTGCTTAAATATAGGGAGGAGTAGGAGAAATAATATCTGTTATAAAACACGTTTTGTGGATACACAGTTTCACATATTTGAAGATAAAAACAAATGAAAATATTATAGTTCTGCAACGTTGATAATCAAACACCTTCGTGATCGACGTCTTTGTAAAGAGAATCTTTAAATTGATTATTTGGAAAGATGCCCAATAAAAAACCCTATGTGGTTATCATTCTTGATCAGTTTACATCACAAAATAGTAAAAACTAGATTTTGTTGTCCTGTACTACCTTATTTTTTGTAAGAAAGTTTACTTCAGCGGGGACAAGTTTTTTCATCATCGAGTCATATTATGACGGGAGCTAGATTAAGGTCCACCAATTATTAAAAATGCGGCATTTTGTACCGATTCTCGCATTACATTTCACATTTGATGGCTGCATAACTGAACTGGTAGTGACGACAGACACAATTCGTTTGTAGCATTGCTAAGTGCGAGCAAATTGAGTTATTTGAAATTTTAAAAGAAGCCGGTCGCACTCGCCGGCATCACGGGTCGGTATTTGCCCATGCTTAGTCGACATGATCATTCCACAATCCAGTAGCTAAGAAGGACGTCTGCCAAGTGCTGTCGTATGAAGGCTCAAACTCCATGCATGATAAATCTTACTATAGTAAGAATCGTCGTGCTCCTGTAAATAGCCGCCAAATGTATATAGACTGGACTTATTGTTTCATTACCGTTTTTATAAATTTAGAAAGGGAAAGTAGTTTAAGGTGGGTATGTTTGGCATATAGGGTACGTGAGAGAGCACATTAAATTTTACCTATTTAATCTTGGGCAACGCGATAAGGAATGCACTAATTGATACATTGGTTTGATATAATAACTCCCTCCCTTTCACCAAATGCGGCCGTTTTTCCTGGTTTTTTCTCTTAAGCAGTCCAATGCGGTCACACGAACCTTCACTATTGGTGGTTTTCTTCTTGATGGGAGTTTGTTTTTGTTTCGTTGTAAGCGCACGTGGCAGGCGTCTTGCGCGTAGTTTTCATATTTTCAAATGTTTTGTGATTATATGATATATAGGGCTTTTTGGGAGACTTCGAACGCCTATTACCTTGCGTACTTCCAGTCAACGATTTGAGGATTTATTCACAATTGCTGGCATGCGCATCTAAGTTATTTCGCCGGCCAGCGCTATCTATGTTTTTGTTGTCAATTCGCACGATGTCATTTAAACTTTGATACTTGGTTAATATTTTATTATTATTAACAAAGGAGTAAACTCTCGTGGAGTACAATTGTGCTCGTCTTTGGTATGGGCACGACTGAGGCTTTTCAAATGCAAAAATTTTAATTATTAACGATGACCAATTTTTTTCACGTTTACAAATTTAATGAAAGATTTAATTTTTGTCACAAAAATGCATCGCGTCTTTAAGTTTGAAATCGAAGCTTTAAAAAATGGCTACTTTCGTAATTACGGCAATTTTTTTTTTGAGCAATAACTTTAATATAAACGTGAGTTTAGATACATCTGCGACTATATGCTTTCGTATGTCATTTATAAGCAAACACGATAAATATCAATTTAAAATTGGAATTGCTAAGGAATCATATGTTCTGCGGTACCTGACATTTGTCTTAATGTAAATGTAAATATACCTGGATATTATTTAAATAAATACTCTGTTTCTTTCATTTATTCGTTTTTCATTTGCATACATACCTCGTTCCCAGTGAATTTTATCGATTGGGTACCCAGCCACAGGACATTTGACAATCAAATCCGAACCAGAAATCCCTGTAATCTTGGGCATTTCACGTATATACGGTAGACCATAGATATTTACTTTAGCACTATGAGATACTCTAAAATAAATAATTAAATATATTCAAATATATATACGATGCATTTACTTATATTTAAAGCAACAAATGCACTCATTTCTAGATCACAAGTCTAAAGAAAAGTTTAAACCATTGAAACATACAAAATATTGCTTTATTTTAAATTTATCTTTCTCTCCCCTCACTTTATCCCGGCCATAGCATGCTATGCGAATAGGGGACATTCCCTAAACGATTCGTCATGTTAACAAAAAAGGAAAAAAGTTTATTAGAAAACGAATGAACGTGCCATTTGTGCTCCCATTACCCATTGCCCATTGCTTATTTGCCTCTTGATGGCATTGAGCGTATATAGAAGTATTTATTAATATTGTAGCTATTTGCATTTTTTCTGTCAATAGAAAACTAATTTCACATTTGTAGCGTTTGCGTTTAAGGGATTTTCTATTTAAAAATGATTCGTCAAAGGTAGGCAATTAAGCACTATATGTTTACCTAAATTTTATTTTTAAGTTGTTTCTAAAAATTATTTGCAGGAGTCTTATGATATTAACTTACTTGCCAATTGCATTTTGTGCTGCGCAAGTGTATTCTCCGCCATCCTCTTCTTTCACATTTGTTATATTTACGTGACTGATGACATCATCATGTATAGTAACGTATTGACCGACCAAAAAACGTGAATTGTCGGGTATCTGCAAAACAATGAAACAACAAAGAGCAATGCAAGGTTTTGAATAATGTTTTAAAAATATGTTCTATTAAGTATAAGCATAATATGAAATTTGTTTACTCTTCATCTGTATGCGTATGCTTAACAAATCATAAAATCTACCGGAAATCCGTCAAGAGTCCATGTGAATTGGGGCAATGGATTGCCAGTTGCTACACATTTCAAGGATACTGTTGGACCTGGTTGTAAGGTTTGCTCTGAAAACCAATATAACAATTCCGGTGAGGCATCTGAAAAATATATTTACAAACATACATCTATTAAACGAAAATCATGAAATTTTAATATTAGGACCTTCAGTTAATTTTGGCCATTTTTTCATTTGAAAAAGGCATTTGTTTAGAAAAATTGGTACAATACATTATGATTAAAATATTTTCCGTCATTTTCTACATTTTTTTACCAGCTTTCTGGCAAGACGTCGATATCCTGTCGAAAGAACTTTTACTGGTTTGGCAGCGGTTCAATCTTTGACCCATTTTCGCACCGATATGAACAAGTGGTAGTCAGAGGGCGCTATGTCTGGTGTGTATGCTGATTACGGCAAACCTTCAAATTCCAGCTGCAACAGTGTATACTTGACAAGTCCTTCAAGAATTGATTAAAAAGGGGCCTCTTCATTCAGTTCCTATTACCACTTTTTAAACCGTTAAAACCAAAAACGACAATTGGAATATGATGGAGCAGCACTACAATAAGTTTCTGAACCTGTTTGGTGGGCTTCGGCAGCAGATTTTTTCAAATTAAACAATAAAAGTAATAAAGGTCGAAAATGCATTCGGCGATTGGCGACGGCATACCTTAAATAAATCATTAATATTACACGGAAACTGTTATTTTATGCATAGAAAGGTCAAAATCGTCGAATTTATCAGTCATGTACACTGGCATTCCGCATTACTTTATCATTTTTACCAGTAGAAATCGTTGGTCAAAATGAACGGAAGTTTTTAAGAATTTATGATTGAGTTATTTTCTTATTGACTGTTCTCAAATTTTTTTTTTTTTTTTTTATCAACAAAAGATTCTGAATCGATTCACACTTTTCGATATCGTCACATTCTGCTATGCGATAGTTTCCTCGCTTGTTATCATTGTATTTACGCACAAGGCCTTGAAAAGAATCCACATTTTATTCCGAATTATTTTTCCGCTCAAATATATAGAAATAATTTTCTTTGAGAGAAATTGTTGAAAAGCCAAGAGTGCATTTCACTCTAATCGACGATTTGTTGCTAATGTCTCTCCAATCGAAACTTCAATTCACTTTGTTGGATATTTGTGTAACGACTACATAGATTATGAATAATTGCAGAAGTAAACAGACAAGAACGTTAGATGTTAGGTAAAGAACGCTAATTAAGTTAAGAAAACGTCATAGATTGTGTGTGGCGCGTTTTGAAACAATCAATTTTGACTGAATAATTTTGAAGTATAGAAAACGTAAAGAAACCAATTGAAACTGCTCGAACTGATGGAAAGAACGAGCAAGGCGTTTCTTTCATCAAATAAAGGTTAGTCTAATCCGTTTTCAGGCGCTCTACGTTAACAGTTTAGGTGTGAGATTTTGATACGCTGTAGAGTCCGCACTTTATAAATTCAGACTGCCAATTTGAGGTCATGTGAAGTAATGAAAATAAATCAATTGGCGAAGTGTTTGTAAAAATCATTCGGACGATTCATTTGCCCAAAGATCACGGAATTTGAAGAAAATCCTGACAATGATGCTTATGCAGATATTACAGAAGTTTATTGAATATTGAACTAAGTGAAATGCACTTCTTCTAAATACAAAATATATTATTATTGTATACGATCAGAATTCATGCGAACAGCTATTATTTGCTTGAAGCTAACGTAATTTTCTTTACGAATTTCTGCCCACAATCAAAAAGTTTCGTAGAATAACAAAAATCTAAATAATAAAGACATCCAAACGATTCGCGAGGATGCACCGAAACACACGAACAGTTGCAAAACACAAAACTGAAGCGGTGCTAATAAGCAGCCGAAAAAAAGTTGGGTGTATACCGGTGAGAGTCGGCAGCCTTGCTATTATGTCTCCCTGGTACTGCAATACTTAAGAGTTATGATCGACAATCGGCTAAATTTCAGACAGCGTATACAATATAGTGATAAGGCGACCAAAATGCAATCGCCTTTGGCAAGGATGGTGTAATAGACACTGTAGTGGGGAAAAAAAAAGAAAAGACAAACTTTGTCAACTTTGGCAAAGCGACAAGCGGCGCGAAGAAAAAAGAAACTTTGGCAACTTGGAAACAGAAAAGGAAAAAAAAAAAAAAAGAGAAAAAACGAGGAAAAATGCGGCTTTCGTGAGAATTTTGCTTGTAAAATTTTTTTGGAATAAAATCGAAATTCATGCCGTGCTATCGCTACTTCAAGACAAATAATTTCAGTGAATGATAATGAAAGTGAATTTATATGAATTAGAGAAAGAATAAATCCCGAATAGTTTTATTGGAAAAATATTAAAAAATTGCAAACTGAAAAGGCTTTGATAATTTTAGTAAAGCCGGAATAATTGGAACGCTATTCATTGTTCACATACAATAGCACAAGGTCACTAAGGTCAAGGAATTTTGAAGTTATACAAAAGTGCAAAAAGAAGAAGAACGAAAATCAAGAAGTACTAACGTTCGCGTCAGAGGGCTGGAATCAACGATCGCTAGTTTGTGGCCATTAAAAATTGAAGGATGAATGTGAAGTTCATTAATGCAAATGAGAAGGAGAAAACTTTTAAAAAAGAAAGGTGTAAATTGATTTAGCTAAATTGTTGGTCGGCTGCGGATGTTGTACGGGAGACCTTTAAATAAAAAGAGATTAATTGAAATTAATCTAATATAAGAGTTTTCTAAATTTTCTTTTTATAATAAAAAACCGACAAACAATGTCTTCGTATATTTTTAAGAACTGTGTCTTATAAAAAGAGAAGAAAATCTCAAAGCCCCCAAAAAAAAAGTAAGGAAAAAAGAAAAGAAAGGGGAAAAATTGACAAGCTAATGTAAAAGAAGGAGTGTAAAACACGAACGAATCAATAAAACGTTAAAGGAGCATTCCTCTTCACACCGGTTTGTGCGTGGTATCTCTAAGAGGTCGCAACAATAATTGGCATTTCTTTTGAGTTATAATTCCCAAATATTAAACAATTTTTTGTTTTAATTTTAAAACCTATAATTTGTTAACAAACCTTTTAGCTGCGGCGATGCGCATCTACGTGGTTATTAGTTTCGGTAAGTTTATTTATATAATCGATTAATAACCATTGTTCATTTCGAAAATTTTGTTTTGAAATATTGAGTTGAAACATTATAACACTTTCGTTAGAAAATAAAATCAAAGAAATGTATTATTATTAAAGGTTAAATCACTGGTAAGACTTCCTGTGGATGACGGAGGGGCGAGGTAAAAGTAATATGGTTAGGGCGTGGATTAAATTAGTCAAAAGTTTTCAATTTTATTAGTAAGCATGTTTTATTTAAAATAATGAAATATTGTAGCGATTTACGTATCTTAATACATTTTATCTCCACACCCCCATCGGACGAGCCAGGCCGGAAAACATGCGAACAAAAAAAAAGGTAAAAATAACCCATAACATCCCTGCATAGGTTGAATTCTCGAAACGTTACAATGGTGTCAAACAATAAAGGACCTAGAGCTACCGTGAGGCAAGTGATATCCATGGTACTCACATCGGTTTTGTTGTAAGCGAATCTGGTGTGGTTCGATGCACTGTCGGCGAAATCAAATACTGTCGGACGGTGTGTCATCTCCGCACCATTTCGGAAGACACAGCGCTGTTGATTACTTTTGGGGTCCCTGTTGAAATCCTGGCGATGAGTTGAAGCGGATATTCGTAAGGAAGCATATAGGGAAGGTGCAAGGACTCGTCCTCAAGACGGACGAAAGCTTGACCTCAGTGAATATGTGGCAAGCGCAATGGGAAAGTACGCCGAAATGGAGGTGCTTGCTCATCCCAAACGTAGCTCTGTGGATGGGCAAATGCCAGAGGGAGGTAAATTACTATCTCACACAGTTTCTCGCCGCTCAAGATCACTTTCGAAACTACATTCACAGATGTGGTCACGAAAATTTGTCACCATGCCCGGATTGCGGCCGCCATAGATTGCGAAGATTTCTGCTTCAAGCTCGTGTAGCCAAAAAAACGCCAACATTTGCAACGGCATAATTAGGACCGGTTGCAACCCATTTTTAATACAAAATCAATGAAAGATATACTCTTCCAACCAAAGCAGTCATTAAATAGGTAATGTCACTAGTACGTGCTATTTTCAGGAAGTATAATTTGGTTTACAGTACATCCTTCATCCATGTAACAAGTTTTTTATCACGTATCTGACACTTACGAATGCCATGAGGACATGAGTATGCCTTCATTTTTTGGTGACACAAAACAAAAAAAAATATGATACGTTTTTTACAGAAACTTGCTTTTGATGAATTTGATCTTAATTTTAATCTATTAACATGTACGCTCATGCATACATGAGCTTTTTAGGTGTGTGTTGCTTAATATGACATTTTCTGAAGAAAACCTAACAGCGCAGAATTGATTTACGATGAAATGAAATTATATGTTTGTATATGTATTCTAGTTAACTTTCACTTCCTCTGCAGTTTGTGTAAATGTATAGTGATCTCTCCTTTTTCTCTTTTGTAAAAAGCTTACTGTGGTAATCATTAAGTAGATTGAATTTTGCGTTTACCCTAAAATTAGGAACAAATTACGCGAATATTTTTATATGTGTTTGTGCATACACATTTGTTTGCGCGGATAAATTTGCCTGATAACAATTAATATTAAATTTTGCTTATAGCAGTTTTTTTAGTAGTTTACCATTTCTGTTGTATTATTGAAAATTCATTAGAAATATTGTTGTTGTTATATTGTTGTGGATATTCAGAATTTGCTTTTTCAATTGAATTATTTAAAATCCTAGTTAAGAATATCAATAATATAAATTTGTTACTAACGTAAGAAAAAATCTTGTTGCTTTGTGCAATGTGTTGCTTGCGTTTTATTTATAGTGATTTAGAAAGAAATTTCGATCGCCGAACAGATCGTTCTCAATAAATCAAAAACAAAAAAACGCTGGAAAGTAGAGACAAGGTCTTTTTAAAGATCAGTTCAAATTTCATGCTGATAAGCAGACAAAAGCCATTTAAAACACTTTAGATTTGGTTAGCATATCTCTCTCTCTCTCATAATTGCAGCAAGTAACCTTAGCTTAGCTTAGATTAGGTACTGTGAGGAGCCAAAGTCGTCCCTCATTTTGACCTTACAGGTTCTTTGCCTCTGAGACGTGAGTGTTAGGCTAAGTTAGATTAAGAATAGGATTAAGTAAAGTACTAGACGGAGGACGGAAGATAAGGGAACCTGAGTCAGAAACAGACGTTTCTAATTGGGATATGGTAAGGATGCCAAAAGGCAACCTTGACGGGAGTCACAAAACATGCATTATTATATAATAATAACGAGAGTACGCTCTGAACTGGCAAAGTGTTTTTATAATTTATAGAACCTCGATGTAAATTTATAATTATAAGGTCAATGACGTAAAATAAGCAGAACGAGCGCGAATTTTATATGGAATGCCATAAGCGTGTAAGTTTAATCAATTTGCGGTTCTTGAAATGCTTTCGTATTGTAAAAGGATTTAACATTTGTTGATGACTTGTAAGCGAAGTAAGAGAATGAATAAGCAAAGTGACGACTTCCGAAAAGTCAAATTATTCTTTAAACATTCAAAGAATAAGTACAATTCTTGTGAGTCAGAGCCGCTGAGCATACTCCAGCACCAGGAGTGGACAAAAGCCCTGATAGTACATATTTTAAGTTCCCAGCAAAATAATGCTGCTAAGAAAGAATACTTCGAAAAATCGCTTCTTTTAACTATGAGTTTATTCCACTTATTAGTGTTTTGTTGGATCCAATTTAGCAACAATTTTCATACCCACCACTTAACGGTGGGGATATACTCATTTTGTTTTCTTTTTCATATTGTGTAACACTTAAAAGGATGCTTCAGAGATCCTATCAAGTATATATATTCTTGAGGCTCATCAATTTGGTAGAATCATTGGAGATTTTTTCACGCAGGTTGACATTAAAAATGGGCCAAATTGGTCAGACCAGAAGCACGTAGTGGAGCGTAAACTGAGCGTAACTCCAATTTTTTTGAACAAATGATAAAATTATCTTTTTTCATTTTTTGAGGTTTTATGCCTGTTTATTATAAGGCAAAGAAGACAGATCTTTTAAAACTATTCTGTACATCCCTCAAATGAAGCTGTGTTATCTGCCTAAAAATGAGTTAATTCTAAAATGAGTACGGTAGCCATCGCGACCTGGTGATTTAATTTTTTCTTAGTAATGCCTGCCATGTGGGTATCAAATAAAAGCACTTGGAGAGGAGAAAAAGGAAAATAAAGTGGCGGGTATGCGAGATTCGGCCCCCGCTGAATATAAATTTCTTCCTTGCTTTCTTTCAAATTATTTATTTAAAAAAATGAAATTGCCGAGCTCAGCATAATTTATTGTTACGTTGTTTGGCAATAACTTTTCAAGCGGCTTAAATTATGGCTTACCACCCAATTGCAGTTCGGCTGTAGATTGTATTTGTTCCCATTCATTTGATACGAAGCACTGATACATGCCAGGGTCATCTTTTTGTACTTTTTTAATAATCAGTCTTGGTGGATCGGTGAGAATCTAAAGAAAGGAAAAGTTTTATTTTTATTATTTTATTTTTTTTCAATTTTTCCGGAGCATTCTCTTTATTAAATAGATTTAGGCATGCTTGCACATAATTCCAGTTGCATGTGCATATGCTATTATATGCAAAGAACAAGGCTCACCTCGATACGGTTATCACGTAATATTGGTTTACCATCATGCAACCAATTGACATCTTGCACTGGGTGCCCGGACACAACGCACTGAAACTGCGCATCCTTATCAACATCTACAGTTTGCACTTGAGGCTGAAGATGTGCTGTTAAAGGAGCTGCAATATTGAAGAACAAAATTTATTTTTATATCTCATTTTTACGCCCGCCATCGAAGAAAGGGGGCACAACAGTTTTGTTAATTCTTTTGTAACGAACGAATTTAAGTATTGGAAGCATTGTAAAGTGTCGTACATTTTATTGATGATTGTAAAATTCAGAGTCGACTCACTTATAACTGCTTGTCTGTCCATCTTATTGTTATTGCAGGTCTCAAAACCGCGAAAATTGAGAAAAATATATATAATAAAACAATACTCTACTGTTTAGCGAAAGAAAACTTGTCAAACGACAGCAGCAGTTGCTTCCAAAATGTTAAATAATGTTGTAACAACGATGTAGTTAAAGTGACATAAATAGTAAAACAATCAAGTTAAGGTAATATGTGGCGTTTTCGTCTTTTGCTTAGCCTTTGGAGCCTTCCTTTAACGACGGAAAAGTGGATTGCAGGTTTGGTGAGACGCGTACATGTTACCGTGCTTTTTACAGTTCAGTATATGTGTGCGTCGACGTAAAATATTGTAGTGGTACTGCGTGCAAATAACTACATATGTATTTCTATGTTCTTGCATTCACGTTTGTGTGTGCGCGGGTCACTGTGTTTGTAGTGTGCATTTTCTAAGTTATTCGCTCTTACATACCTGTAACAGTTAATGATACTTGTATAGTCTCTTCACCGGCAGTGTTATTCACCCAACATAGATATTTACCACTGTCCTCGAGACGTGCCTGAAAACACATCATAAGAAAAAAAGTTTGGTTTAGGATATATTTCTAACAGGTTGAACTTGAAAAAACAACAAATAAGAAACAAAAAAAAACTACTTTGTTAAATTCGTAGAAACCTTTGTAATTTTCAGCAAACCGGCCGATACTATCGTGATGCGTTCACTTAATTGTAGTGGTAGTAGTTGCTCGTTTTCTTCTTTAAACCAACTATAATGAAAACAAGAAATAGGCTTGTTAATTAGATGCCTACGTATGTCTATAAACATTTTTAATATTATCTGACACTGTATGAAGGATAGAAATGATTCTAACAGAGATCTTTTGTAACTTTTTGTCTTTTAAATCGTCATTTATCAAATTTTCTTCTTAATACCATAAGTTTTTCTTCGGTTGCTTAACTATGTTGCCGTAATCGTGTTTCAGAATTAAACACTGTCTTAAATTTTTACAAAAAAGTAAGTGATCAGCAAAGCAGTATACCCCATTGTCATCGATAAATAAATTTTGATAACTGATTTTTAATGAATGCGTTATTTTTTTTGCTTTCTAACAAAACTATTTAGTTATTTTGAGACGAATTATCACATGCCCTGTGTTTTGATTTTGATGATAAGTCCTGTTCAGCGTAAAGTTTGGCTTCTTGAACAAGGGAGATTTTAAATAAACCAAATGAACCACAAACCTATCGGAGAGAATTCAACGTAAACAGCCACTTTGCTACCTTCACGCTCGTTCGGCTTATTATGATTGCAAAGATGGATTCAAACGTTTTCACAATTGTCGTAAATTGGCACCGGTGCGGTTGTCATCACCAAAGTTTGATAAGGAAATTATAACAAATTTCAAATATTCCGAAGTGCCTATTACTGCGTTATTTGGTAGTGACCTAGGGCAAGTTAAAATTACAAAACAAACAAACTAGAAGAGCAATAGGATACAATTCTCAAAATGATACAATCAATTCTAAGACTTTTGCATTTCTTACAGTTGAAGTAGCAGGTCCTCATATGTGTGCCATCACATTATTTTTAACCAAATGAGCAACAAATTGTATAGAGCTTGGATTAAAGGTTGTAATATTTTTACAACTTATTTGTTGGCCATGTTTTCGTTATATGAAAGGGTCTTCAAAAATTGCCACAGCTGGTCCAGAATTTTTATACCAATTTATATCAATTTAGAATGCCGTAATAGTACTACTTAGCCATTTTTGATGAAAAATTTTTTAAATTACAATTTTTTTCCATATAACAACTTTTCAGATTAGAGCGTTATGTCGGGAGTGGTCGAAAAAATGGACCGATCTGAACTACCTTCAATAGCGTTCGCCTTTGGGTCGAAACACGTCACTTTACTACATTTAATCAAAATATCTCAAAAATTGCGACCTGTAGCTTTAACACAAATTTACATGGGCAGACGTCAGATGGACAGGTTTAGATCAATTGAGATCATGATTCGATCGGTATAATAAGAGGTAGGTCCATCTTAGGCACTTTTGCGTGTCTCATATGACCGCATTAACTTAGTATACCCTGTACTACAAGTGGCGTAGGGTATAACAACAAAAGGAAGGAGAAGAAGCTTGGCATCTCTAGGTGTGGAAGTCGGTTTGAAATTTTTGTGGAAAGCAAAGAACATTTTTTTTACTGAATAATCGAGAAATTGAAAAATTTTTCTGGAACATTTTTTTTTTATTTTGGAAGGAAAACAAGAGAATTATAAATTTTACGAATTGAAACCTGAAAGAAAGTTGATGGCTAGTGAAAAAGCATGAAGGTTTTGTGCGTGCAATCTCGATATAACGTATAAATGCATACAAAAAGAATTAAGTTCAACAGAACTTGTAAACAAAGAATCAGATGGATCTTGAATACTTGCATGTGCGATATAAAAACATATATTTGTATAGGTACGACTTAAACATAGGTACGAGGAAACATAAGCCATCAAGGGAGTTATTTCGCTTTTTTTCAAAGAGGACATAATTGCAATTTTCTCATAGCCAAATTCACACTTAGGCCACATTGACACTACGTATTTTGGCAGCTGAAACACCTAGTCTTGTGTATAAAAAGGCTTATTCGATTTCAAGCAACACTTATTCCTGAGTGCTTTGCCAATAATGAAAATTGAAAGAAATATTTTCAGTATATTTCACTTTTTTTACAAGCGAAATGATAAAAATGCTTTTCAAACAAGTAAAATATTTATAGGATATGTCTAGGAAAGGACGTGTTGCTAGATATTGAATTTCTTGAATTCAAACGTTCATCATTAATGCTTCTTGTTGACCAAAAAAAAAAAGAAAAAACTATAATACACCCATTAAAAATATTCTTTCTTTTTGTTAATTTCCCTAACTGAGTGATATATAAAATTAGTCTTAAATGTGATTATGTTATGTTTATTTGTTAATTGAAAAAAGTTGATATTGTTGTAAGCGATTAGAGACATGGGGTGTATGCTGTGCTAGTTCCGGAAAATATTTCTTCGGTCGAGTGAAGATAGTTTCTTTAACCTGATAAATTTTCCATTTCGTGTTGCTATTTTTTTTGTTTTACGTTTTTATTTTTGCTTTGAACTGTGAAAGAGCAATGAAAAGCCATGAATCTCGGGTTGAGAACCCATCATTTCAATAACCCTGTTCAGCCGTAGCAATATTAACACCTAAGTTTTCATGAACGTTTGCAACAAATCGCACAATTGCGTGCGTAACATGTGAAACTCAAAATCACAAAACCAAAACATTTTCTCAATAAATTAAGTTAAAATTTAAAATTTAACAAAAAATACATCAGTTCTATTAATTTCTTCCTACTTTTTATCTCAATTTGTCTGAAATTAAGTTCAGCGGGTCACATAGCCATTTTGTATCCCTCAAAAAATGACTACTATAAGGACAGCTAGGCTCAGTCTATGCTGCAATTCGTTGTTGAATGAGAAAAACGTAGTTTATTGCCTTTAAAATAGTTAAGATTCTGTTCAAGAAATCAAATTCAAAAGCGTGTTAGCGAACGCATTACTCATTCTGTTAATAGCGTTTTTGTATATCAAATATTGATTAAGATCTTGTTTATTGGTTCGTGAGAGATGCTTGTAGTTTTGACTAAGTCATTGTTAGTTAACTGACGCTCCTCCATTATCATGTCTTATATTTTATAAGGATTTCCTCCTTCCTGCATCAACACTTTTTCACGATATTCACGATATCCACGATATCCGTTATATAATATATTTACTTGGCCATATTAAAATTAAACTATCGAATTTTTGATTGTAACTAAAAAAATTTTTCTCTAATACTTTCCTTAGGTCTTTATGAGTTTTTTTTCGCAGATAATGCTTAATGTTTTGCCAGTTTCCCCATTTTTAAAAAACATAAAGTTGACCTGGTTACTTTCATTTGTTTTTTCTGAGTAAAACTATTTAACAAGTTAGTATGGAACTTTTCAGTTTGACACAAGTAATAAATACTAGTACTTTGTTCTATTAATGCGTCAAGCTAGAAATATTTTGACACTTTAATTACGCTAATGAAAGAAATTTATTGAAGAAGAACTAATTTTAAATAACCTAAAATTAATTAAGAAGAATTAATCTTCTATAATAAAAGAGAACTGAGAGAGTTTTGGAAATACACGTGTGTATAACTTTTATAAGTTTTCTGCGTTTGAATTTTGATTTTTGCCTTGAATGTTTGATCTGTTATATTTTTTTATCACAATGTGAATCGATATCTGCATTGTTGAAGATAATGCAGGCGAAATTATTGACAGCAACGTTTTCAAATTTTCACTGATTGGCATGCATCCATTTTCGAATACGTTGCAATTTTTATCTTTCTACAAGATATTTTTCAACTTCAAAGTTCCCTTAGAGCATAACAGGCGAACTTGTCTGAATCGACCTTACATCGCATGTTGATCAAGTTTATTTGTGAAAGAGTGAGTGTACTTCTAGCTGATATAAACAATATTAATACATTCATGTAATTTTTACGTTTAGATTAGATAACTACTTTCATGGCTACGTTTAGTTAACACCGCATAAGAATCACTTTCTTTTCTTTTCAATGTTCACGTTGCGGCATTGAAAAGATTTGCGTTTCCACTTTTAATTCGTAATACCTGATGTTAACAGTAAAGTATTGTAACGTAAACCGTCTTTCGCGGTTTTATGTTATTTATTCAACTCCTTTTGAAATTAAGTTCATATAACAACTTTTAGAATAATATAGGTTTTATTTAGAAAATTACGAGATCTATTTACAAATTATTTACAGGAACTTATATCTACTACACTTTCTGTCTCGTTCTGGCATTGTCTGTTCAAATATTACAATTCATCTCACTTGCCTCGACCCTCGCGACTCACTTTTCGACTCGCTTACTCGCTATGGCTCCGCATATATTCTGCTTATACACTCTTTTACGTAAGTTAATCGCGACATTTCTCTTTTTGCGCTAGATTTTAGTCAATCGTTATTAATCTTTATGTCAGCCGTCAAATACATGATGCAGGTAACACGCGATGAGTGTATATTTGGTTTTCCATTTCTTTAAAATTTACTTTCTTAGAAAATCGACTAATTTTCATGAAAATTCGAATCATCAAAGATAGCATTTTCGTAACAGTATGAATAAGATATTTCTCATCAATCCCAGATTCTCATACACACAACTTTCCAGATTTTTCTTAGGAGGACAACTTAAAATAGCATAAATACCTATAAGTAAGTTTTGGCATTTATAACGTAACAGGTATAGTATATCATTCAAATCGAAAGCAATGTAACGTTACATTGAGTTATTCAATTTCACAAATATTCTAATGTAAAAAAAGGATAAATTTTCAGAAAAGATTTTCTAGTATGTGAACGGGCAATGAGTGATATGTTAAGAAATCTCTTTGTCATGTTTTTTTTGGGTTATTGTGGTTGTTTTATACATTATACATATTTGACTGAATTGAACGTGTCGTTGCTGGCACCGTTGGCCAGTGAAAGTTTCATCAAATTTGACAGTTCGTTAAATCCATCAAATGTAAAGCGTGGTTTTGCCATTATGAATACTCGGCTTTACTATTGGTATTAACGATTTCATCTGATGGGCGTTTTGTAATTGGACTATTTTTACTTTTGACTTTTCTTCAAACTAAACAACGTAACGTTTCGGTCAGATAGCAATTTCTCGCTATATAATTCAGCAAAACCTTCATACACTCCAATACTTTTTGCAACTCTCTTGAAAATCCTAGGAAATTAAAACCCTTAAGAGTATCTGTTCAAGGATTCAGTGTTAGCGCTTATTAAAATTTGGTAAATTGTTAGGAAATCTTGGATGTTCATGCTACTCAAGCCATTTGTCGCAAACTTTTATTATAGACGAAGTAGTGCGCAAGGTACAAATTGTTAATATATATTCTTTACTTGTAAGCAAATATTGCTTTTCGGGGGCAATTCCGAATTCAGCACTGTTACTTAAGCAACGCGTAAAAGGTTATATTACCTCCAAATAAATCGTGTCCTTAAAAATGTACTTCAGTCTTAACCGCGAAATATGGAAGCGTGGATAAGAAACTACGTATAAAATAAACAATGTTTTAGCTTACAGTGTAAAGAAGGGATGTATATATGCAGTGTATAAGAGTGTGTAAAAATGTGTAAATAGAAAATTTAAAATTCATCTCTTTTTGGTGAGTATTTTATTCCACAGGCAAAATATCAAAAAATTAGAGCGCACGAAAGGAAGAGAATTAAAAGTAAATTTATGAGCAATTATATACATATTAAGTAGTCTAAAAAATATTGTGCTCAATGCTAAGTAGGCCTTTAATTAGTGTTTATGAATGGGAGTGAAATGAAAATTAATAATAGAGTTGTACCTTCCTGTTGCTTCAATATTTTTTAAATTGTCTGCGTATGTTCATATATATATATATATATATATATATATATATGTACATATATAAGTACACATGCGTATGTACACATACACATGTAAGTATGCATATTTAGTAATTGTAAAAAAAAAGTAAATGAAATCAGTTGAAGCATAATCCCACACATGTTTAAGACATGTGAACATTCATGTCGTACACGTTTATGATAAGTTTGTAAGCACGCGTATGTGCCGTATCCGGAGTGAGGTATATTTTAAAATTTTAAAATTTTAAAATTTCCTGAATCTTATTCTGAGCATTGCATACATATCTCACGACCGAGAATATACAGAGTTATCATGTCGTTTGAAAAATCCGAAAATGCCAGAGATGGGTGGCGTGAAGTACACATTTTATTTATTAATTCAAATAAATTTCGACTGATTTACCTATGCCAATCAATCCGTTTGCTGATTTCATAGTCGATTGTGTAAATTGAAAATATATATATATATATATATATATATGTGCAGTTACTAATAAAAACAACTGAACCATGGAACATTGGACGTGCATTGCAAAAAAAAAAAAAATGTTCCTTTGCATTTGTATTTATTTATAAAAATAGCCTGCAGTGACTAGCAAATCTCGAGCTGAAAAGTAGTGGTGGTTCTTTGGATGCAAAAACTGTGCTTTATTTTATTGACGAATGCACGATGTATATCGAACTGCTCTGTAAAGGAGGCTTTAATGTTTACTGATGTGAAGGTAGCCCACTGTACCTAGTCTACATTTTTGTTTTTGCTAACTTCACACTCGGGTTCATGCCTCTGCTGAGGTAATTAATATTTGAACGCTACAAAATTATTAGAAAAATTAAACAGAACTAGAAATACAAGCATAAATAAAATAAGAAATGATGCAGAAATGTCATTAGATATTAAAAAAAAAAATTTTCTTGTATTTAGCGTATAGTGCACGTATAACCTTGGCGAAAAGTTGCAATACATTAAGTGTGTAAAAAAAATTTTTACGAAATAAGACGTGTACAGTTTTTTGATATGTCTTAAGGAAGGCTAAAACCTATCAGAAAAATTTCATTACCCTGATCCCGGTCCATCACCTCCGAAAAGTCATAAACTGAACTTTTACCGATATAAATAGTGAGAAAGAAAAATCAGGCAGTTAAGTGGCTGCTAATGAATAAGCGCACGCACAAGTGCACACAAACATTTTTCCCGTAGTATATATTTTATTACCCTATAGAATGTTTTGAACAAAGTTGTACGCGATTCATATATTTAGAAAAATGTCTACAACTGAATAACATGCATACAACTTCTTAAGCAAGTGTATGGACGAACGCGCGACTATTGCAAACATATGCCCATAATGTATAATCTTAAGTATGTATATTCTGGAAAAAGACAAAAACATTATGTGTATAAAATCGAACATTTCATTAACAACTAAAACAAAAACAGTATGTACATAAGAACGAACATTTCATTAGCAACATTATTGCAACATTTTGCCTTTAGGTTCTTTTGTATATGGAGCGGGCCGGTATTTGGCGAATTTCGAGGTGATGGACCGGGACCAGGATAACGAAATTAGGTTTTTCTGATAGATCTTAGCATTTTTCACGATATATCAAAAACCTGTAGTCTAAAAATTGTTATAACACGATTTTGACATTGCATTCTTTCAGTATTTGTAACATACTTTTGCATGAGATTTTCTAGCATTTTTGGTTTTGTGTACGCGGTTAGCGGCTTAGTATGTTTCATATGTGCACGTTTGCTAAGATTATTTCGCAATAAATTCTAACTTAGCAAAGACATTTGTAGTGAAGACACGAACTATAAAAAGATGGGTTATCTTGGGGGGCTATCTTCACTTCAGTTAATATTTTTAATAGAATCTTTAGTTCAAACGCCGAACAAGGTGAACTGTCAAAATCTGACAATGGTTACACCAAGGAATAGGTCTTTCTATCAAGGCAAAGAACACATTTAAAGACAACTGAAATCAATAATTAATGTTATTGATACTGTTCAGGATATTTATGCTGATTTAAATTGGGCGTTGAGGTGGAAATCGAAAATTCGTTCCGAAGGATAGCCTTCTTCCTTTTTTTTAGCTCAGATTTAACATGAAGGATGCCGTTAAAGCTACGCGCTCACGAGACAACAAAAGTAAAGTACATCCGTTGAGTAGTAAAATAATGCAAAAAAGAAGAAATACAAATGAAAACCTTCTGAAATATATATGCAAACCACTGCAAATCGAAACATTCACAATCACCTTTCGAGAATTTTTGTGCACAAAATAATATTCAGTTTTCTTTTTCCTTTTCTTTTTCACTATTAGTATTTACGATGGCCGCCTGACTAGATTTCTAAGTTTACTTTGTCCCATGTGGGCATGTAGTTCATTGGCTGATATGAATATATATGTATATAGGCTAATTTTTGTGTTGATGGTGTGAAAACTTTATTTGGTTTTTAACAAATCTTCCTATGCAGATGCACGCGCATGCATACCTTCTTCTATTTCCGTTTATTGTTTTTAAATAAATGCATATCGAAGTAAAAGAAATTGCATTCATTATTATTTGATAGCATCATGTATGTACAAAGATAAAATAACATAAGTGTCACTGGTATATGGAGCATATAATAACAATGTAGAACACATTACATTTAAGTTCATGAGGTATGTTAACTTGAGGCCGACCTATGGACTGATTTAACAAATTTAACCCAATGACAATGCAAAGGAAGGATCTTTTTCTTTTTTTCCTCTTTTGATTTTAGTGCCAAGGTCACCGCCAGGCAGAAATAAGTAATCCTGTTGCATTATTCACGATAATCAAGAGTATATCTTACCTATGAAATTCAATTATTGCTAAACATTGGGATAGAATGAATAAAGCAAAAATATGCAAGAAAACTTCCAACCACTACTAAAACCACATGCAATAAGACGTATTTGTATTTTTATACCCTACACCACTTGTAGAACAGGACATATCCCAACCAAATTTTATTAATGTTCAGAGTAATTTTCTAAATCGATCTAAGCCTGTCTGCCCATCTGATATCTGTCTTTGTAAATTTGTGTTCAAGCTATACGTCGCAATGACGTGCTTCGGCCCAAGGACGAACGCTATTGAAAATAGTTTGAATCGATTCATTTTTTTGATCATTTCCTCTATTTTGAGAGCTCGTTATATGAAAAAATTGCAATTTGCAAAATTTCTCGACAAAAGTGGCTAAATAATAGTATTTCGGCATTTTAAATTGGTATGAAAAGTTTGGATAGGTTGGGGCAACTTTTGAGCCCTCTCTCATATAATGAAAACTGCAGTTCATAGTGCAAAAAGATCTCATTTTCAATGCTTCATGATGAAAATCCGATCATAATAGTAATTTAAGATAAAAAATTTACTATACCAAATTTGAAACAGCCTCTCCTACACGAAAATTTTTGTTTTAATTGTAGTAAAATAATTTGAAATCAAAATTAACTACGCTGAATTTTGAACACGTACCTTAAATTTGGATCCACTTGGGCACAACCATTCTTACAGGAAGTAAGCCTTTTGCGTTCTATGGCAAAAATAAGAATTGTGTTAGAAAACGTGGTGTAGAGTGTTTAAAAGTCGGCCTAGCCCAATTATAATGTTTTCACTTATTTGTTTTAGCATATGGATTAGATTGTGCTTTTGCTTTTGTGTGAAGGTAGCAAAGTTTGCTCACTTGTCTGATGTATACCAAGGGAGAATTTCAGAATTTTCTGTTTTTAGCCGTTAGGTTTGCGTTTGGCCTGCGTTTATGTTTAGCTGTATTATATTTGATATGTTTTATTTTACAATTCTGTGTAAATTAAAAAAAATAAATTTAACAACTTTTACCAAGTCAAGGTCTAACGGTTAATTTTCATAAGGGAAATTAAAACGTTGCAGGTTGCTTCTAAATTAAAAAAAAAATTCATATAATACATACATATATATTTCTATGACATATTAAACCAAAACAGGCTATTGTCATCTACTTAATCTTAATTTTTTTTTTTTGAAATAGTTTACATACAGTCTTAATTAATTTATTAAGGCATATATTTTGTTTTGGTTTTGGTATAATAAACTAATTACTATAAGCAAGATTCCAAATCTATTCTATTGTTTAAGGAAAATTTATTTATTCTATATTTGCAAATAATAAAATAGGTTTCTTCCGACGACGAGAACCACACAAAGCCGTTCGCTGAAAAACATTTTTTTACTGATTATCAAAATAATATTCAATTATTACATGAATTTTTAGCTTTTTTAGTTTTTTAAAATAAATCACACTTTCCTTCAATTAGTCACCTGATCCATTTAAAGTTTATGATGGATTTAAATGAAGAAAGCAACAAGGAATTATTTTTTCGGCAAGCACTGCAATTATATTGATGATTCTACGAATTCCCTGAGCGAATAGTACACTGTAAGTGCTTCAAATATGGAATAAAATCATAAATGGCAAGGTTAAACAATTGGTTGCCCTTTAAGTAGTAATTAAGTGAATGTAATTTTTCTTTTAGTATTCTAACGCTTTCTTAGAATTCCAACTTAACACTGAACAAGTAAAAATATTATAGTCTGTCACGACTCACCATTAAATACCCAATGGCCGCCTTGTATATTTTCATAAAACTTATTTTTAAAATAAGGCAAGATATGGGAGGTGGTCGAAAAAATCCGATCCGAACTATATTGAATTGGGTTCGTTCTTGGAGCTAAACATGCTGGTGTGCCAAATTTCATCAAAGTATCTTAATTACAATTTGAATATAAAAGTGAGTAGTCACACATCAGGTAGATGGACAGACAGACAAGGTTAGATAGATTCAGATAGTAATTGTGATGAATAAAAGATAGGTCTACCTCAAGTCCTTGTGGACGTTACGCATCCTTACAAATTTAACACACACCATATCGCAAGTGATGTAGCGCATAAAAGCGGACAAAAATCGGGCACTGTTGGGAAATAATTCGCTATAAGTATTATTATGTAAAAAGCGTTTATTTCAAAAGAATAGTAGAACTTATTTTATTTAATGTATTCAATGCTCCCTCGTAAAGTACACATTTTTTCCATATTTGTGAGAAAATATGCGCTTTGCGTTAAATCGACAACCGGTCTTTCGAGAGTAGAGAAACTACTTTTCGGGCATCGGCATACGAATGGCAATATTGCTCGAGCAGACGATAAGTCAATAATTAAAAGTAATGTTCATTAGAAAACGTAATGTTTTGGTGAATACAATGCAAAGGGCACCAAATTTCTATTTAACACTGCTTACGTTTCTTGGATCAATTTCGCCGCATAGGGCCGAAAGCCATCACGTTGAGAAATCAGGATATTGAGACTTTCGGTATATTGCGGTCGACTTTGAACTAAGTTGAATCAGTTGTCGTTGGTAGCATTCTATAGCGATGGTTTCCTTTGATTGAAGCAATGCATATTTCGCTCCACCTAGGAAACCCCTCGCCACCACCGTTTTGTCAAATTGTAGAGCTACAGGCATTTAGTTATATCGTCGCGGTTAATGACTCGCCTAGACGGGATCGTTTATTGTTAGCATTTACTAGCAAATTATTTAGGTCGGGGATAATCCGCTTCCCACCTTTCCCATTTTTTTGGGTTAAATTCGACTTGTTCAAAGTTTCCAAAGACTTAACTTAAAATCACGACAAAAATAAAAACGGCATCATAACATGAATAAGTCAAGATTTGAAATATGTTCGCAAAGAAAGTAATGCCATATTTTACAAAAATCGATAAGAAATTACTTTACTAGACTAAAAATTTTATATATACGATGTACGTATATACTAAATAAAGTTGGAAGATAAAGTTTGGATATATCCACTTCAAATTTATATCTCTCACCATTTCACTGGCGTTACCGTATTTTGTTTATGAGGGATAACAGAAACAGCTATAAGTTGAGAAATTTGCGGCACTTACCGATATGTTGGCACTGGATGTCCTTGCGCAATACATGGTAACGTTGTTTGACCATTAAGCACAACATGACGCATGGAATGTTTTTCAACATTAATGCGCGGCTGGACCATACCTTTCGGCTCAGTAACAATAATCCGACCAGGATATGTTGAGATTTGGATTTCACCTGAATATGGGAAAAAAACCAAAGTTCAAAGCCAAGAACAGCAAGAATATGAATAGCACGAACTTAAAAACAAAAAATATATGAAAAACTTCTTTTATTCCTTTACATTTGTTTATTTTATCTTTTTTGTGTAAAAATATTCAAAAATTTAAAAGAAATAAATTTTTCCTCTATAACTGAGAAAGAAAGAGAGTATGTGTATTCGCCGAAAGTAAAAAAAACAAAGACAATGTTATTTGCAGAAATAACAGGCTATGCTAGAAACGCTTCCTTTGTAAGAAAATTTGTCAAGAGAAAGTAACCTCCGAAATATGCGACATTATAATTACCGTAAGTTTTTCCTAAAATATAAAATGTAGTATATGATAAATATGATGTAATATAAAGCAAAATTGCATGGTTCCATTAGGCTGCAGCGTATTAAACATTTGCATACTCATTTCGAAATCTATTAAATTTGTTAATTATTTGCAAAACGTGCATCTGTCTATATCTTCGGGAATCGGCCTGGGTGGCCGAGTAGGTAAGAGTCTCGACTAGCAACTCAGGGGTCGGGGGCTCAAATCTCAAGTGCGGTACAGTTTTTAATAAAGCCGAAAGCCTAAGTTGGGAGTGCTTTAAGACTTAAGTCTTAGAATTTATTCTCTGGCTAAATTAATAATAATAATAATATATCTTCAGGAGGACACATGTTCTACCAATAAAATTCAGAACTTGACTAACTAGACCGCTTCGTTGTATAATAAATAATATGTATATATCGTTTATATAATAAATAACATTTCTTGACTGGGTGTGAAAAATCCATAAGAAACAAGCAATTGGTGAATATCAAATGATTTGGTTGAAATCCAATAAAATTTTTGTATTTGTAAAATTTCAGTGCCTAGTATTTGAATAATATACTTGCTTGGGATTGTATCTACGTGTATATGTACGCATTTGCAAGCGCATAAAAAGTAATTTAACCAATTACATTCAATTTTGAAGAAGTCATTGTATGCAGCTTAAAGTGATTTCTTTTTTGGTTGTTAGTGTACCTGACAATATTTATTTAGTGCGTATACATGAATAGTTAGAAAAAGAGAGAGGGAAACGCAGTAAAAAAACGTCACTTTAAATAATGCATATTCTAACGAGCGAATTAATAAGTGATATTAAAAAGTCTCCAAGTTTTACTTCGCTGTTTTGAGTTTCTTTTTGTGGCCTGATCTTTTCAAATGATTCCAAACTTTTACGGGGTTGATGTTTAATGCCTCGATTATTTTCTGATAGCCTGCGTGCCGGTCTCATTGACTGCGAGGTTCATCTTTGACATCGAAAAATGTAAGCGAAAAATATGTACCGCGTACATTTCTTGTTAGATTTAAAAAAAGGATCTCAATCGATTTACGATCGTCCAATTCTTGACTTAAACACATATATAAGGTGTCAAACACAGATTCAACAGAGTATATATATACAAATATATATTGCAAATAGGAATGCATTTATACATATATTCATTTATTCAGTAACATCATTTGAATTTTTTTATGTTATTTATGTTTTCATTTTCTTGGGAAAAGGATTTCCGTCTTGTATACAATATTTTTTTCAGCATTGCGCAACGGAAGCAAACATTTTTACTTCCGTAGAGGGTATTCAGTTGTAACGCGTTTTTCTTAAGAGGTGGTGTTGGGTTTTGTAAAACCTGGTTAACTCAGTTGCGTTACAAAAAGAAGAAAGAATTTAACATACTACAAGTGTTGTTGATGTGACGTCAAATAACGGTGTTATGGTCAGTCTGTCTTGTTGCTCTATCCGTTAGTCTGCGTACTTGTAGCTGTTGGTCCGTTAAGTGACTGTCTGTAGTTACATCCACACACACACATCCCCTTACTAAGTTACCGCATCTTCGCGAAACCTTCTCTTCATCTAATTACTAATTAATGAACATAATTTTAAGTTATTTTTTTTTTTTATTATTTGTTAAGTCTAGTATAATTTGTAACCAATAGTGCATACCTAACTTTTTGTGTTCAATAGAGTATTCATATTAATTTTCCAATTCATTTTTTTCTTTTCTTTTTTACCAGTAACTTCTTCAGTTTTTCTGTTTGAAAACAAATTTTCTTAAAATTTTCTTTTATTTTTTTAAATTAATTTTCCTTATAAACACATTTTTTACTTCGTGTGATGTTTTTTCTTTCCTTTCCCCATACGGTGTGTGCTTTGCCTGGTTGTTGTACTTGTATTCGCTTTTCATTTAATCCTTTTAGTGAAATTCAGCTTAATTGTTATAGTGAAGCGCAGATTTTAATTTCACTAAATTAAATGTAAATTACGAAATAATTTTATGCGATTATCTCTCAACCAATAAAGCGGTTAACTAAGCTTTTAATCTAGTTACTTCAAGTATGAAAATATGATTTTAATTTCCACTACAATTTTTAGAGATTTTATTCTTTTGATTTCTTGTACTGTTTCCGCAGTGCTCGAGTCTTATTAAGCAATCATCTAGTTCTTTCTGCTCCACTATCACATGTCAAAGGCTGAAACTTCACTCCTAATTGTCGACTCTCTTGATCTGTCTCGTCAGTCTGCTCTTTTGTCTCGCTAATCAAAAAAAAAAGGAAACATGGCATTTGCTTATAAAAAAAACCTACTCTTATGGTATACAGACGGATTTTCGACTCTATTCATAATTCTCTCTTTAAATTTCGCTACTATGTGAGCCGGGAATTTTGGAAAGAAACCTTGATTAGAAGTCTTAATTAAAACCCGTTATTATATGTAACACTACTCCTTTTGTAAACAGCAGAGAAAAAGCCGACTGACAGAGACCCTCTATATACGCAGACGTTAGACAATTCGACAACAATATCCCTAATCTATGCATGTGTTTTTATAAGAAATCATATTCACGATGTGCTTCATAGGGTTCTTTATAGAAGGGAGTCCAGTATCTGGGTCAAAAAATTACTTATAGCTTAAATTCAATTATAATCGGCTGCGATCGCATCTTTCATATCGACCATCTTTATCCATTAAGAAAATACGTAAAGAAGCCTAATTTCCATAGCCTATAAAAATTGGGTGGGCACGGCTGATAATTTCCATTTTTGTAGAATAAAAGTGGAAATTTTTATCAATTGTCTATTGTGGTTTATGCGGCAATGACCAAAAAATGTTATTGGACTCGGATCTTAATTTAAATATTTAAAAGGATCGTTTCAACCTTTAGTGCAAGAGGGAGTGTAATCGGTTTGAAAACTCGATACGAAAATTTATGCAAAGGTTTTTCAATAGCAACATAAAAGATGACAATATGGATCGGCTACTTGACCGATAATGCGCAAAATACTTTACAATTTTTATAAATTTATTACTGTTTTTCTTATCCCTCGGCAGAGTGTCGGTGTATATAAATATCATCTTTGAGTGCTTATGATATCGTTATGATGGTATATTCAGGTTTCAAAAAAAAAGCGAGCATATTATATGTTATAAATAATTCGAAGAACAAAATAAGAGCGCATATTAAAAATATCTAAGCCCTTCAAGAAATTTAAATATTTTTTTACCGTTCCTGTCTAACGACTTTTATAACATAGCACGTTTTATGGGAAGTGAAAAAAGAAATGAGCGCATGTTGCGTGCTTTCAATAACGTTTGCCCTTAAGTCAATAAATGTACGATGCGCTAAATTTAACTAAAGTATCTCGAAAATTGCAGTCTGTGGATTGAACACAAAAAATATAAATACATATCAAGCATACAAACGTACAGACCAGTAAACAGGTCCATTATTGGCATAAAAAAAAGCGCGTTTATCTCGAATCCTTGTAGATGTTCAGATACCCTTTCAAATTCAATATACTCCTTTCCACAGGTGATGCAACGTATACACGTTATACATAACAGGTATAACTTTACGATGAAAATATGAAGTAAAAGAAATATTTCAATGATTACAATATGGATTTCAAATTACTTTAAGATACCCGCTATGGTTGCCTGTCGCTTTTTCGATTTTCAAATAATCTTAAGATAGATAATGTAAAGCTAAAACTTAATATATATGTGTATTTATAGCTTAGTTCTATAGATTACATTCTAAGAAGAATTCACTTGACTTGTAATTTTTAATTGGCATACACTTGTTGTCGTTTTCGGCTCTCGCTTGATTCTGACTCCTCTACTCGACCGGATCATTTGGAGCCACCTGTTTTACGACTCCCGTCAAGGTTGCCTTTTGGCATCCTTACCATATTCCAACTAGAAACGTCTGTTTCTGACTCGGGTTCCCTTATCTCCCGTCCTCCGTCTAGAACTGTACTGAATCCTATTTGTAACCTAACTTAGCCTTGCACTCCCCCCTCAGAGACGAAGAACCTGCGAGACCGAAACGGCGGGCGACTGTGGCTTCTCACAGTTTATATTACGCATTTTAAGTGAATGGTCACATATAAAGCACGAAAATTGGAATGGTTTGCTTAAAAAGCTGTCCACAGCCGCAAAAATACTTAAGTTTTCGACAAGCAGGCAGTGATGCAAAACTTGGTATACTTTTCAGAATTTTTAAAAATTTTATGCTATTTTTGCTATATTTTATTTTTAAAAATTTAACGCTATTTATTAATTTCAACTGCTAATTATGAAAGGTGCTCCGCAAAAGCTATTAGTAAAATCGAATTCTTCTGTTATATTTCTTTATAAAAAGATAATTTATTTCACTTTACTTCATGTCTTTGCGAAAGCTTGCTACTAGCAGTAATCGATATAAGATTTATTATTATTATTATTATTATAATTTTAGACTAATGAAATAAATTCTTAGACCAAAAAAAAATATATTGAGCACTAGCAACACAAGCTATCGGCTCTAATGTAAATAAATGTACATAAGCGTAGTAGTAGCAATAAAGAAATATATTTAATTGATATTCTGTTCTGAAACTGATTGTAGACTGTCCAAAGGGTTAATCGTTGCAAATGCAATACTTCTAGCCAAGGAAAAGTTAAGGCAATCGCAGAGAATGTGCTTTATAGTGAGAGTTTGTCCACAACTGCAGATTGGGGAGGAAGACTTCTTCAAGATCCATTGGTGATTGCAATTGTATGACCAAGGCGAATTCTCGAAAATGTTTGGATCTTCATTTTCTCAAGGTGGAGTTAATTGAGGGCTAATGGAAGAATAGTGTTGATGATGGTATTGTAAATTTTCTTCTGCAATTTTCTCTTTCACTTTTCTTCCAATGTATCTTTGAAGATCCAACTTTTCCATGACATCATCCATAATTAGAGGAGCAGAAGCAGCATCCTTTGCCGCTCGATCAGCTTGCTCATTTCCCAATAAACCGATGTGACTTGGCACCCATAACATTTTAATTTTTCCGTCGGGTGCTGTAATTATATTCCTTAATTTGTTGATGGTGCTCCATCTTGAAGTCAAAGGATTCCGAATAGCGTGTAATACAGACAAACTGTCGGTAACAATGACGGTTTTGAGTTTGCTTTTGTGGACAAGGTTCGCAGCGTGAAGGATAGCTCTGGCTTCGGTTGTGAACGTTGAAGTACTTTCGTGAAATATGTGATTGAGAAGATTGTAGCATCCACCACGGCACAAACAGCAGGTAGACCAGAAGATTTTGAGTCGTCTGTTTATAAAAGATTTCAACCAGTACTCTCCAATACTTGGGATTTTTCAGCTATTAGATTCCTGAAGACGTAGTTTGGAGTATCTTCTTTTTTGTGCACAGACAGCGAGATGTCAAAAGAGCAGTCTTTCAAAATCCATGGACGTTTAACATCAAAAGAGCGGAACATTTTTAAGGGAATATTCAATTCCTCTGCGACGTACAAACAATAGTCAATTACAAATGGTGACTTTGGAATTTTCTTCGCAATAATAATCTTTCTCACGTCATCACCGAGAATAGATTTGTTTGAATTAAGAAGCTTGGGGACTATTTTAGCTTTTAACTCATAAAGTCTATATTTTAAAGTTGGGAGATCAGTTTCAATTATAATATTATTTATGGGCGTCGTCCGAAAAGCATAACAACTAGCTCTGACTGCTTGGTGATAGACCGGTTTAAGGATGTTGATATTAGATTTGCAGCTATTGCCGTAAATTATCAAAGCATAGTTAATCTTGCTTAACACAAGCATTTTAGTAAGATAAGCAATAGTGTTGATATGCTTATGGCTTCTCCAAGCAACGTACCGTATGAAATTTACCCTTGTTAAAAGAGAGTTTTTTAAACGAAGGCAGTGTGTTTCCCAACGATAATTGTTGGAAAACGTGAGCCCGACAGCATGGAGCGTTTGCACGTGTAGTACTGGTAAGTCGTTAATATGCATCAGTAGATTTCCTGCATCGCACATTTGTTTTCGACACATGTGCATTTTTTTTGATTTTTGTATAGAAATTTTAGCCGCTGAAGAGTTTGCCCATGTGGAGATCTCTCGTCCAATAGATTCGAGGATGTTCATTGCTTTCGTGTTGTCTTTTTCTTTTGTAAAAATGTATAAATCGTTCGCGTAGAGACAATTTTCCACTCTTGGTACACGGCAAAGAATTTTTCTAATTTCCTTGAAGGCGATCTGGAAAAGCGTGACAGAGAGAGGAGATCCTAGCGGAATGCCATTCATTAGCGGAAAGGAGTCAGAGAGATGATTGTTGATTCTAACTTTGAACCGCCGATGCGACATGAATGATTTGATGTAGTTGAAGAATTTGGGTCCAACATTCCATGATTTCAAGAGTCTTAAAATAACATGAAGACCAACTCTGTCAAATGCTATTTCGAAATCAATTGAGAGAATTGTTACATGATTTCGTTCGGAATTTGCTTTGCTCGTAAAAAACACAATATGTAAAAGAGCGTCGACGCACCCTCTATCCCGCTTGAAACCAACTTGTTGAGTTGTTATCAGGTTCTTGGACTCAAGAAAGCAAGATAATCTAGATGCCATAATCTTTCCCAATAGAATACGGAGAATAAATTGTAGAGTTCTTGCTGAGAAACCGATTGCAAAGGTGGAATATAGAGCGAAAGCACTGTAAATTTTATGTTTAACATTATTTGTATCGCTACGGCTTGTATATTTGAGCTTAAATTTATGCGTTTGTGAGGTATACTTGATTTTATAAAAACGCCAACTCCTTGTTTGGAATATAAATTTTGATCAGCATTCGTGAAATATCCAGTATATGATTTGGGTGGAATAGGATTAAAAGAGATTTCACAATGGGTCTCTTGAAGCGATATAAAGTTTTGACTGAGATCAGTTACGAGTGTACGGAGTTCATCAAAATTATTAAGAAGTCCCTTAATGTTCCATTGTAGAATTTTAAAAACTTTATTTAATTGTATTGACATGGAAGCCTAGTGGAAGGGGGGTTAAGTTAACATGTCAGCGTCTCCGTCGAGAAGGTCGCTATAGGAATTTTGCGTGAATGATTTTTTTATTTTTTATTCTTACCAGCTGAATAATCTGTACTTAGGTGGTTTGGTACATTTGAAGCGCAACGAGCGGGCCCGCGTGACTAATTTGAAATTGAAGGTTTATTAATGGATAAAAGAATGGATTTTGGATGGATATTGGATTCATTACAGCTTGTAATTTGTTGACTAGAGTTGAGAGCTGGAGATTCTCGGAAACTTAGTTTGTTAGATTTTAGCATACATGTTGTTGTTTTAATTTTTTTAATATTTGGTGTTGGTTTGGTTTTTTCAATATTATCTTTAGCGGGTGATGGAACTGGTTTCGCAATATAATTTTTGGTTAATGGTGGAACAGGTTTTTCATTGGAAGGAGTTGGAGTTAAAGGCTTATTAGGCTCGATTTGCGAGACAACAGCAACGTAGGTATTACTTTTGCCAATTCCTTGGGCTACAGATGGATTTCTATCCCGGTATTTGCGTCGTGCTTCGTCCATGCTACAGTAATTTTCTGTTTTGATTTTTAATATTTCATGTATCTGTACAAAACGTAGGCATTGTTTGTCTAACGCTGAGTGTTGACCACAGTTAGCACCAGATGGAACACTGGTGCACTTTTTTACCGTATGACCCAGGCGTTGGCAATTTTTGTACCTCATGAGATTTGGAATGTATAGTTCTACTTTACATTTATACTACGCCACATCAACTGTTCGCGGTAGTCGATAGCGATCAAAGGTTATAATAATCCTTCCTGTAGGAGAGCGAGTTTTTCCGTCATCATTCAGTTTGGTGAATTTATATACTTCAGTCACTCCTTGATTGCCCATTTCGCGAACAATTTCATCTTCCGGCACATCAGTTTTAGCAACAAACACACAAAAAGTTCAATATATTTTAATAAATTTGAACACTTTTAAAAAAGTATAAAGCAATAAAGAAATAATATAAAAGAAGAAATTGCAAAATATTTTTTGCACAAAGAGAAAAGTATGACCACAGCGCTTGCACAGAGTTGCCATTTTGCTATAAGTTTTAATATTCAATATATTATAGAAAATTTGTTTTGAAATATTTATATAGAGATTTATGGCGAGTGGACATATAATATAAGCTGAAATTTGCGAAGTTACCTAGTTATAGTAAAAATTTAGCTCATACATCACTAGCTTAAATTTTTATGTAAATTGAATCAATATCGTAGAATACACATTTAAAGATGCTATCAATATTCATGTATGCAATGAGTGAACTGATTTAATTGACATGTTGATTGATTAATTTTTCAACAAAATTGTCGGCATTGTTAATGTAAATGTTAAATAATCGTTGTAGCTACTGCTGTCCAATCGACTAAAAACGCAGGAAGCCTTTTATACCTAATGATGGAGTGATTAAAGGGATTTATTGACCCAACGTCGTTACTATTTACACGTTCACACACATTGTTGCATACGTTGAATACGTTGTATGCATTTATATAGTAAGAGCGTGCATTTCAATGAATATTCTTAAAGCCACTTTAAGTTTGCAGCGCAACCCATTTACCCATTATTTTAAAAAGCCATTAAAAATAGAAACCTCACTCTCGAAGTGCCTTTCATACCGTTATTAAGAATGAAGAAGCTATCTTTTCGATGGACTTTTCAAATACAAAATCTTTCTCTGAAAAGACAATTTTTGAAAATTGGCGTAATCCTTAAATTATTCCTCAATACAATGGTTCTTTTGTTTTTTAGACATCGAAAGGCAAATACCATGTAATGCTATGTCCAGAGGAAGCTGCGGCTAATATAGGTCGACTACGCTTACTCATTCCTTACCATACTTACCATATTCCATAAAATTTTCTCTCAATAAAAATTAGCTTGTCAGAAAATGACAGCAAGTATTATTTTCTATATGTACACACTTCGTGATACAGGTATATTAAATTTGTGCAGATGTATATTATATCCAGAAGAACTTAAGATATACTCAACTTTTATTAAACCAATCGATATGTAAACGTATTTGTTCGTATGATGTGTGCCCATGATTATTTTGTTTATCCTACAGGTCGCAACTTTCGAGATATTTTATTTATTTTTATATTATCAACTTTTGACCCAGGACGAATGCTGTTGAAAATAGTCGGTAAACTTTTTCGACCACTAACCATATAACGTCTTATTTTGAAAAGGCGTTGTTAGCAAGCAAAATGCAATTTTCAAAATTTTTCGACAAAAGTCACTGAATATTTCGGCATTCTAACTTGATATAAAAAATTCGATTCGACTGGAGTAATTATTATGATAAAAATGTATAATTTTCAATATTTCATGATGAAAACTTGATCTTTATAGTAAATCAACCTTCTCGAATTTTCAGGAAATATAAACTTTATATGCCAAAAAGACTAATTGTTAAAGTTTTATAATGAAAATTCGTTTATGATAATAATTCGACATAAAAATTAGGCGGACCAAATTTAAACCATATGGGCCTATTTTTTGGACCCTAATCCATGTAATCCCTTGTTATGAATGCTGAACACTGCGGAAAAAGTTTATGATGAAAACTGGTCTATAGTAGTAAATAAATTAGCAGTAAGCAATTTGGATTTCATAGACCTATTTTTTACACCTTAACATTTATAAGGTTTTTTATGACGAAATGCAGTTTGCTAAATTTGTATCACATCATATGATGTTATGGGCATCCTTAACTACACGGGTTGCTATGTTATTACCAAAACGAGTGAATAATTGTACTAGAATTGGTATAAGGTAGTAAATCGTCGATCTTACCCGATTATAACGTTCTTACTTGTTCATAACTTAAGCCGTAATTCTAGTGTCCAGCAGCATACGACGTGATGTATTTGCCGTTGGCTATGATGTGGGAATATTTGTGTAAGTTGGGGTAGTTTTTAATAGTCAGTCTCACGTTCCTAACATAAAATTTGTAGATTTTGTTTTTGGTATTTTGCTGTCATGAAACTTGTGCTTTATCAAGGTTCGATCCGTTGAAAAGAACGGAGTTTACACCTGAAAACCTTTAAGCAATTGTTTTGTTACAATTTTTAACGACGATTTTTTCCATAAGCATAACCATCGCATCATCTTATTTCAACTTTGCATGAATTAGTTTTAAATTTACTGACTTTAACAACGGCGGTAGTTCACTGGCCCTGGTTTGAATGAATTTAAAATAATTCAAATTCGATTTTTATGTTCAATGTCATCGTATATCGAAAAATCTTCAGATAAATATAAAAAAACTGCGACTACTTCTCTAAACGGACAATATTGCTTGCAAAGCGTCTATAATCTACTTAGGCGGCTTTATCTCATCTTCGAATAAATTCAAATTTATTAAGTAAATAACAATTTCTTGGAGATGGATATCTATTTCGGATTTCAGGGCATCTTCGATAAAACGTTTTCTTCAATAACCCCATCCACTCATTGGCCACACGATAGTTATTGAAATCTTATATCAAATATTTGTAATTTCTCGACATTAGATGTGCTGATGTTAAATATTTTCATTATTTCAATGACTTACCCGTTAATCTATTTACAGTACGGCATGTATAGCTTTTGTACGCATCATTGGTGCCAGCGTTATTTATGTACAATTCACCATTAGCCAGAACAGTGTATTTGCCACCAATATCTGTGTTGGGATATAAATGCATACCGGTGTCTTGAACCCAAGCGGTGACCATAACAAATTCTGACATATAACTTGGCACCTGGCATAAAGATATAGCAACAAAAACACAAAGTATGAGAGGTGCTCAAAAAAATATAAGTGAGAGCAAATAAGAAAATTAGTTTCGCCTCAAAGCGAATCCAGAATACCTACCATCTGGACTATAAACATATTATGGGTATTATAATTTGCGTACGTGCTTTAGGTATGTGCTCTTAGGCTGCATGACCAATTTGAGCAACATTCAGTGAAGGCTAACTGGGAATATTTTCATTTCAGTCCTTTTTGTACCTTTAAGTTGTTTTAAGATTAACATTAAAGTCACTTATTTGACATTAAGCCTAAGCGCGATTGCGTAAAGTTAGATTAATTTTCAATTCAGAGTTGTTTGCAGTGCCTATAACTGACTGCATTCAATTCCCGTTGTGTTTGTTAGTTTTCCAATTAATCACGGGGAATCAATCGAGTTTCGTAAAACGGATGGACACAATAAAATTGACTCACGCTGCCGTGAATAACTGTTTTTATGGGTCTACGGTAAGTATTTTTGGATTTTAAAAGGGAAATGACAGAACTAATATACCATCAGCTCCGAGGAGTGAAGAATGTTAAATGGAGAGAAAGAGAGAGATAGAAGATATCAGAGTAACAAATCCAAGTTGATAAAGACAGCAAACAGAAAAATTCAATTATGTGAAATCAAATTCAAAAATAAAAAATAGTATGAGGAGTAAGGAGTTTATAGGTCGGAACAGGAGAATGTAGACAGAAAAAAGATATATAATTCAATTTCAACAAACTTAAATGAAAATTTCTCTGTCTCTAGAATCTGTCTGTATGCTATAGAGAAATATAGTAACCGTAGTGACAATAAAATTGAAAAAAGCAAAAGAAATACAGTTTTCTGTTTCTTTTTTTTTTAAATAAAGTTTAAAATGTAATTAGAATGTGGACACAAGTGCAGATGACAACTGAAAAACTGAAAACTAAAAATTATCATTAAAAAAAATACGTATATGTATATACATAGTAAAGGTTTTATCTTACGTGAAATAAGAAGAAAAGAATGACGATGGTGGTGATGGTCTCTCTTTCTCTCTCGGATGGTGTTGATGTGTAAACTTACTTGACATTTCAGTACCGCTGTATTGCCCGTCATCACGTATTCATCGTGCACTTGGACCGTATACTTCTGGTTGACAACTGACAAGAATGACAATAAAAAAAGGCGGGAAATAAAAAAAAGTAAGAAGAAGAATCACATATAAATTGGACCGCAAATTGCCTTAATATCGACCGGTTGTCTTACGATTTCGTAACGCTTCCAACAGACAGTCAGTCTGTTTGCGACACGGTCTTTAACAGAAATTCAATACATTTTGTCTTCGGCAATCTAAGGCAATATGTGGATGTATTTATCTTTTTTGTAAGTGTTCGTGAGCATTTGTGTTAGTAAATATAAATATTAAATAAAGTTTTTAACGATGTTCCTTTTCTCTTTCTCTCTCCTTCTCTCTCTCTCTTTTCATTTCTATATTCTGTCTTCTACTTTTTTATTTTATTACTACTTTCTTTTTTTTTTTTGGTTTTTGCTAGTTTTGCAGTTACTTCAATTTTCCAAATTGAATGTGTCATCGTGAACATCATGTGTCGATTGGAATTTCTCTTAACTGTATGTACGCGCAGTTCAACGCAATTACTTATCCAAGTGAGAGAGCTATGTATTTGGGTGAATGTTTTATAATACGAATTGTAAATTTTTTTATTAATTAGAAGACAAACTATTTTCCCATCCACTATTTTCACAGAAATACTAGGTAAGCTTTGTTCACTTCTCAAATAGCGTTCCGGCTTTTCCATGTAAAAACCAAGTAACTTTTAAGTATAATATCTTACTTATAAAAGAATGATTAGCATTTGAAATGAAAAAATCCCTTTTTATTTTCTTTGATTTATCTTAGCTTTTATTTCTAGATAAAAAACAGGCACATAATAAGAAACGTGTAGCACTCTTTTGGGTTTTCATATGTTCATTGTATTTGTTTGAAAAGTAATTCAAGATTTTCCAGTAAAATAAAGTTTGACCAAAATATTTTTCGAATCCACAAACCCTTAGTAGTTAGTTGATTAATTAGTACATTCATCAAAAATTCTGAAGTAACAAGAAATAACGTTGCGACGGATAATTTTAAGCGACGTTGTTATGTTTTACAGCTGTTGACAATTTTTTTTTAAAATAATTTATTTATTTGACATGAGGGGATATTTATAAAAAGTGAGGAGTCGTTTTCTATATGGGAATGTAACAATAACTAGGAACACGAATATGCAAGTAATTATATCGCAATTTTTGCCCAGATCCGCTAAATAGAAAACAGAAATCTTTTAGTGATAATATAAAACCTAATACTACACTGTACTGTACTAATACTGAATTTTATTACTGTGCTTATATTAAGACGTTTGTCGTCTGCCACAATCTGTCATAATTAGTTAGTTTTGAAATATTGTTAAAATTAAATTTTTTATTTTATACTCTCTCTTTTTACTCTCTCTTAATAGTAATTACAAATATATATTTTATGTTTTTTCGCAGAAATAAGATTGCAAGATTCATGTATATCTGTGCGCGTATATGAATTCTTTAAAAATTTTTATAACAATAAAACAAAAAAAGTTACGAGTTATTTTCGAAGGCGAAAATAAACTTAATTCAACGACTTTATCACATTTGTGTAACTTCTTTCTTTACTTGACGTCACTTGTAGTGCAGTGTACATGAAGTTTGTGCGCATGTATGAAATACGCAGAAGGATTTAAAGTAGATCCACTTTTTTTTATATTATGTCAATCGATTTAGACTTATGTTTTGAATTGATTTTACCTTGCCTGTCTGTCTGTCCATGTGTACTTATATGGAATTTACACACAAGCTGCAATTTTTTAACACTTTTTGACAAAATTCGACGCAGTGACGTGTGTTGTCCCAAGAACGAGGCTTACTGAAAATGAATTGCGTCGGACCCTTTTTGAGATGGTTTCATATATAATGCGTTATTTTAAAAAAACTCTTATATTAAAAAAATTCGCAATATTTCAGATTTTTCATAAAAACTGCTTAGTAGTAAAATTTTTGTGTACTAAATATATACAAACGATTTAATTCCGAAGACCCAATTTTTTTAATTCCGTCCGATATAACCGTTTCTACGATAAATAAGCATTCACACGGCGGAAGGGTCCAATTTTTGATATTTTATGGTAAAAATTTGTCCATTAGTAACTGTACTAAATTAGAACCATTTAGATTTATTTTTTATCCTACCCTAAATTAGACAAGCGTTTATTCAAAGAAAACGTCTAATGTTAGTGCTTCATAATAAAATTAGATAATCATGTTGTAAAAGAAAGTTCACTTTACTAAACTTGGATTACGCTTCCCATTTAAGGAATCTCACGAAAAGCATGCCTTTATATGGAAATAAAGTAGCATTAAACGGTTTTTAAAGGGAGGCGTAGCTAGTACTAATTCCTATTGCGTAATATCTTATTCAATTTTTATATCATGACGTAAGCGATCTCGTCGGATTCTACGTGCACGTTACGTTCGAAAAAAAACTCATATTTGTTGGACCCTTCCTCCTTACACAATAACAAGGTTACTTAGAGTTGACGATTGATGAAAACCTGACAGATACGATACAATAATCTGAAATGGAAAAAATCATGCCAGATGAATATTATTATATATAATAATAATATATTATATATAATAATAATAATCATATATATTATATATAATAATAATTATGTATAATTATATATATAATAATAATTATATATAATATGGACAGCAAAACCGGATATTACTGAGGCCAAGCTCATACTCTCGTATTTATTCCTATTATGTGCTAGAAAATCTGGAAGTATTAGACTGGGATGTATTGCTCCATCGCTACATTCGTCGATATAAGTGTGGTCTTGGGAGCAACAGAAGCCAAAAGCAAATTTCAATCTATTATAGAAATTGCGATTAATAAGATAATGTCTTCGATCTTCTTCAAATATTGGTTTGAAATGTAAACATTGCAAAACGTTCAAAAGGTCAGAGCTGAATTTATCCTAATGGGACCATTGATGTCGCCGTAATTAATAAAAAATCTGTACAAATGTTCAGTATTCGCCCCAACCTCTATGTAACTGTTTTACTCTTATGTACTTTTTTTTTTCATATGTTAACTAATTTTGATCAAACAAAATTTTTTTGTTCATGTCTCTATTTTTGGTTTTCTTATTTATTTAATTTTTCTTGTATTTTAGAGAAATTTTATCATATTCTAAGTCCGTGAAAAAAGATACAATTGTCCTCTAATTAAAATAAATTGCTAGTTAAAAGGCTTTGAAAGACTTATTAGTGACAGTACTCATGGTAGACGAAGAATAAACAATAATAAAAAAAAGGAAGTAATGAAATGTACTTGAGTGAAATAATTATAAGTAATCAACAAATTGTGCATTGGGTTTTCTGAATCACATCTTTTTCTTTTTTGCAAGTGTTACAAATTTTCCCGTAAAACTATTTCATTTCTAAGTCGTAGTTATGTTTTTAATTAAACAGAATTTAATTAGAATTTTACACTGTAAAGGGATAAGCTTGAAAGGTTGTAATAGAAAGGAGAAGCATTTTGGCGTTATAAAAAGAGCTGACAAGAAATTCAGTTAAGGAGCCTAAAGTAAATTAACATATAAATAGAGAAGAAGAAGAACATATAATAGGAAGAGTATTGGATTGCCACGACCCTTAGCATATGTATTAAAATCACACTCACGTGTTATGAATTTTGTGTCAATTAAACGATCAGTACTCTTTTTACAGCAGATCTTTAAATGGCACGCAGCGGGATGTTATACAAATTTGAAGTCATCAGCAGTAATGTTTGGCCATATTTACGACTTACGACAACAGGAGTCCTACGAGAACATAATAACAACAGAATGGCTTCAGAATCATTTTCTGCATCGTTTAAAGTATAGTCTCTCCTTTTGTCTGTTTAATATAATAATAGTGCCATATTCTAAATTGGTGGGAAAAAATTTGTTCGCTTGCGGCAATTTTTTGAACCCCCTTTCATATAACCGTTCTTATAAAAAGTGAATCTTTTTAAAATAGAAAGGTGTAGTTTTCAATAATTCATGGTGGAAATTGGTTTATACTAAATTGACAAAGAAGTCAACCTTACTCAATTTGGACCACATAGGTTTATTTTTTGGATACTACCGAATATAAGTGTTCTCAGAAAATATATAATGAAAATTTGTTCATGGTAGTAATTTAACTAATGGTCATTTCTTTGGACTCCACTCCATGTAAAATTTCTTATGAATAGTAAACCCTACAGAAAAAGATTTAATTCTTAATATTTTATGTTGAAAATTGATCCATAAGAGCAAGGTAACAAAAAAAATTAACTGCAGGGAACTTAGACCAGACAAAGTCATTTTTTAGACCCCAACACATATAGAAGTTATTGTGAAGAAAAGCAAAGTCTAATTTCTAGTTTTTTATGGCGTAAATTGAAAAATACTAAGTTTTTTGAGAAGTAAATAAAGTTTATTAAATTTGAATTACACCATATGATATTTGAGCATCCTCCGACATGCGGGTTTTCATGAAAACCATGCCTTTGCATAAGATAATGTGTAATCTTTGGTGTATTATTAACAAAACGAGTGAGTAAGTGGACTAGGCGAAACGGTGTAGAACTTGTCCGACTATAATCTTCTTATCTGTTTTATTGTACAAAATGTACTATGCAATGCATTTTATCGATTACTTTGCCTGAGATCTACGCTATAATTTTTATTTATTAAAAGAATCAACGCATTTTGGAAACAAAATAAGTTGATTGCAAAGTGAAACATTGATTTTATACAGAATCATTGTTTATATTGGTTGCTAACGCATAGAATATTTGATATTTTCCAAAAGTATAATTATTCTTCAGATATTAAGGCAAGACGCTGGTTGATTGTTGAATAAATAAACGGTTTATTGTATCGTATATGATGGCTACCTTATCGTTCGATATGTAACATAACAGATGCCAATTCTCATAACGTAATCGTATCACTTCTTGTACAAGGGTATATTTAGTCTGTGTGAATGTAGAAAACAATAAGAACGATCCAATTTTTGTTATACCGATCGATTGAGAACCACTTCTTTAAATTTTTCCATCCACGTATTCTGGTGCTCAACATATAGGTCGCAGTTTTTGAAATACTTCGACGAAACTTGATACTCTGACATGTTTTAGCCCAAAGACGACCCCGGGTCGAAAGTGATTGCGGTCGGACAATTTTTTCGACTCTTTCCCATACAGCGCCTTAATTTAGAAAGTAGTTATATGAAAAAATATGGCAACATTCAGAATTTCGTTACAAAAAGTCCTGAGTAATAGTATTTCAGCATTTTATTATGTTTTCAAGCGTCCTGCCAAAATACCTTTTCTAAGGCATAGTTTTCAATATTTCTTCATAAAAATTCCTTCATACTAATAACTTGATACAAAGCTGAACTGTATGACATTTGGAGAAAGTAGGTTTATTTTTGGACGTAATCGCATAGAAAGATTTTCATGAAAAATCAATTCTTATATGATAAAAAGGGCTACTTTTTATATATTATGTAATGAAAATTAGTTGAGGGGAGCAGTATAGTATAACGGCTAACAGTGGGGAATTTGGATTACAAGCATCTATGTTTGCGATTGCACCATATATAACGCCTCTCATAAAAAGCAAACCCTTCTTCGGCGCCAAAGTTTAATTCGTAGTTTTTTATAAAGGGAATATAATGAAATCTTTGACAAGTAAATTAAGCTTGGTAAATTTGGATGACGTTAATTGAAGTTTTGAGCATTCTCAAATACGAGGTCTTTCATGAAAAGCATACCTTTACATAAAAATAATGTATGATGTTTGGTGGATTATCACGAAGGACGAGAGCATTATTTCGTATAATAACAGAATTCCGTCAATATTTATTTGTTTCCATTATTCTCCATTTATATAATAGTTCAAATTAAAGAAAGTAATTATGAAAAGAGAAAAAAGTACAAAATCCGTCTGTATAAAGTAAGAGTCGATTTTGCGTAATGCAATTGGTACGTTTTTTTATCCTTACTATTAAATCACTTACAACTCACTCACAAATATAGAGAGACAGATCAAAGCAAATTCAAAAGAAAGAAAATGAGGAAGAGAGTTTTTAGCTAGTGCACAACGGGTCTCGATTAAGCAAAGCCCAAGTAGCTGTGTGAAGTTTTTTTCATATTATTTTTTTTATATATTTACATGAATCGGTAACCAAATAAAGGAACCATGTATGTTCATGTGACAGTTAAAAAATAGTTATGATGAAGTTGAAGATACTAGAATTAAGTGTAAAAAAAAATAAACCAAGAAGTTTTCAAAATTGAGCTTAAAAACACAGTGTCGACCTTTCGATTGCTTTTACGTAATTTCCAACGAGAAAAATCGAAAGAAGGGGTACAGACTTTGATATAAGGTACTGATATAATTGAATTGTTCAAGGCAAAATGTTGTTAAAGGAGAACACTTTGCCACGTTTAATGGAGAAATCCCGAAATGTTATCCCGTTGGTAAGACTGTGGCGTCATTTCGAACAAACAAATTATGTCATTCAGGATGTATTTAATGATGCAGAAGAATTTAAATCACTACATAAAAGATATTGAGGCAACATTGATCTTATAAAAGCCGTAAGTCAGAAAAAAATCTAGAGTCTTTAATTTTTGACTTAATTTAATAATAAAAAAAAAATATAATGATTAAAATAATTAAACTGTAAGTGGTTTAGTGAACGGAACGTATGGTGTGTGCGTGTATAACAGTTGACATTCATTTACCGGACAAACAGTCACTCACACGCAGAGTAACGGACAAAAAGGATGCGACAGGCGAACAATATGACAATTAACCTAAATACGTATAGTCTGGGAGAATTAAATTCATCGTACGTGTGGGTCTGACGAGCCGTATTTTCCCAAATAGATGCTTTGGCGTGCAAGTATAAATGAGCTTGTGAATAGTTGGGAAAATTTTTTGGATAAATGCCGTTACTTTCTTGAAGATGAGTTAGAGTCCACATCTGTTAGTCAGAAACGTAGATATCACGTTTGAAAACTGGTGTAGCCATAACATAAACGTGTTTTAATAGCTAAAGGAAAACTATAGCTAAAAAAGTAATAAAAGCATTAAAGTCGTCCGCAGCCAATCATCAAATGCGCAACAACATTTTGTTTTGCACAGTTATTCATAACGCGTGACATTTTTCGTATAACGATCTTTCAAAATAAGGTAGACAAGCTTAGATCAATTCAGAAGACATTCTGAGTCGATAGAACTTGTGGCAATCTCAAGTCCTCCTGGGCCTTATATACAACCCAACAAACTTAATATATCCTGCAAATGTTACTAGTTGTTGTTTTGCGTAAAATGAGCTCAATAAGTTCCAGATCAAAACGAATTGAATTGAACTAACAGTTTGTATTTATAACAACCGCATCCCCATGAGTAGTCGAGTAAGTAAGAATCGCGACTACCAAGTAAGGGTTTGCAAGTTTAAATCTCAGTGCGGTAGAGTTTATTTTGCTCGTAGCTTTAGTGAGTGTGTAGTTGGTAAACGCATAAAACCTATCACGCATATCCAGTAGGCTGTGGCTACCATCTCTATATATCTTCCTTCAATTCCCATTCCCCACTTTTTTCAGGCCGTGACAACGTCACACGAATAGGTGACATCCTCTGACTAAGTGGTAATATTACAAAAAAAGGGAGAAAAACAAGCTTGCTTCCAAACATTATACACAGTTAACATATTTCTGTATGGTAAACACAAGAATATTTATTGAGAATTACCAATTCTTAGTTACTTCTAAGTCATTGATTATATTATAATCCAAAAAAATATATAAAATCAAAAATAGAAAAGCTTGTTAACAAAGATTTGATGTAAGTATACATATACGATGATGAACTGGCATGCATGTAAAATCATGGTGCCTCACGTTTTATGACGGCAGATTTGTTCAAATTTCACATTCGATGAATAATAAATCTAGCCGGCCTAAGGCATGTATAACCGATATTTGTAACTCTTTTAATATGTTCAAAATTGTATAAAATAAACGTGAGTGACATCTTTTCAGAGGAGCACTCACCGTTATACTTATACATAGCCATGTAAGTTTTTGCAAAAATCAAAGTAAAAAAGTTTTACACCTGAAATAGTGTTGCAAGGTTTTTAAAATTCATCAGTTACCATAAAAGTAGAGTGCAGAGAAACGTAGCACACGATGCTTACCAACACATTTGCGGTATATAAAAAATTAAGAGATGATTAGTTCATTCCGAAATATGGGTATGTGCATGTGCATTGCTTTATTCCTATAAAGCATAAAAGTTTTTAAATTAAATTTTATTTAAATTTGACATTTCTGCAGGCCACTCTTTGAATTTGTGCTTCATATATATGGGGATAGCAACGTTACATTTTACAACATTTCCTTAATTTTTTTCTCTTATTGTAGGCGAGTCAAAGATGTTTTTTCTACCCTACACCAATTGTGGTACAGAGTATATTAAGTTAGCGCGGTCGTATGTAACACGCAGAAGGGCTTAAGATGTTTCAATATTTTATTCCGATTTTATTATTCCGATCGATTTAGAATCATCTAAGCTTGCCTGGCCGTCTGATATCTGCCCATGTAAATTTGTGTTCAAGTTAAAAGTTGTAATTTTTGAGATATTTTGATGAAATTGGTACAGTGACGTGCTTTGACCCAAGGACGAAAATAGTGCGGATCGGTCCACTCGTTCGACGAGTTACGTGAAGAAAAATTGTAATTTTCAAAATTTCTTGACAAAAGTGGCTAAGTAGTAGTATTTCGGTATTCTAAATGGGTATGAAACCTTTGGAACGGCTGGGGCAATTTTTGTACTTCCTCTCATATAACGAAAACTTAAAACGTATAGTTTTGAACGCTTCATGATGAAAATTACATCATAATAGTAATTTAACATAAAAAAATTAACTGCGCCATCTCGGTCTATTTTTTGGATCCCACTCTACTAAGGATTTTCATGAAGTCGTAGAGCAGAAAAGTTTGCAAAAGTATATTATAATAATTTCGAATCAAAATGAATTCTATAAAATTTGAACCATCTACGCCTATTTCGGGTTCCTGCCCTATGTAAGGATTAAACTTGTACTGCGTTAGGTTGCGTCTTGGGCCTGCTTCCCCATAAATGCGCACATGAAAAATATGCCTTTATATAGAAACAAGATATAAGTTTTGTGTTCTATAATAAAATAGAAATTGTGTTAAACAATGTGGTGTAGGGTATTTAATGGTCGGTTTTGCCAGCTGGGTGACCAAATCAGTGCATATGAAAACTGCCGCTTCTGTTGCGCTTCATAAGTTAGAAACTTAAAGTACAAAATTTCATTATTTTAAACTTTCTGTTTCTATTGAATTAAACTGAACGAAAATTAAAGGCCGTGCTATGATATTTGAACTTCATTACTTGTGATATTGTTGTTATTTTCTTACATGATTATTTTAAAATAAATATTAGTCTTGTGACTATTTGGTTCTATTGGACTATTTTTATCTTTCTGGGTTGCCCCAACGAATATTTTATAGAAAGTTATCGCAAATTTCTGTGTCAAGTCGTCAAACTGTTGTTGACTGCAATATGAGGAAGTTTTAATACATATATATGGATATATAAATATATTTATATATATAAATTTATATATATATATAAATGTATTTATATACATATATACACAAAAATATATAAATATATATATATACATATAAAATATATATATATATATTTTACTATACCGACCAATTCAGAATCACCTTGCATTGATCTTAATTTGACTGTCTATCTGCCTTTTTTCTTATGTTCAACCTACAGTTAGCAATATTTGTCTTTCGATGTAATTTAGTGAACCGATGGATCGGATCGCTTTTTTGATGTCTTTATATATAAAACTTTAGTTGGAAAAGTCTTTATATGAATAACTGTATTAAGCGAAAAAGTGAAGAGTACTTAATGGTGAGCCCTGTCCCGTTATAATGGTTTTATTGGTTAAATATAGTTCATTTTATCATAAAAATATCTTTTTTTTTTTTTTTTTTTTTTTTTTTTTTTAAGTGATTTCTGATTTCTTATAAAATTTAATATGCAACTTTCTAAATAATAATCTTAAGGGAACATTGTTGTCTATCTTTACCTATTACATATAAAAGCATTGTCGACTGTTTTTAGGGTAAAGATTTTTAAAACAGTGTGTGTGGTAGGCTTTAAAGACTATAAATTCAAGCTAAGCTCTTAAGAAGATGCAATCGTTATATGATGTGATGGGATATTTTATTCGTACTCGCAGATTTATAAAATTTCATCTTCTTCAGCGAGCATTAAGAATTCAGTAGGCTTAACCAATAATGACCAATCAGCAATAACGACGACTTATTTAAAAAAGATCTTAAGAAATTACTGAATGATTAGATATTTTAACTTCGTTTTAACTTCGTTGAGAATACCGTAGTGACACAATTTCTTTTGCGTTTTCTTAAGTACTTCGAACCGTCAAATATTCGGAAATATCCATTAAATAAGTCTGTATTCTGATTTTAAAATATATTTCAATTGAAAATAAATGCATTTTACGTGGTTGGAAAACAACGCGCTTATTATAAAAAAACGAAATAAATATTAAATGATTGAATTTTCATTGTTGTTTCTTCTCTTTTTGTTTAAGTACGCGCAGTGTACATTTCAAAAAATACAATGAAATGTGACTTACAGTTAACAACAGTGTTAATACAGAAATGAAGTGGAAATGGAAACAATTGAAAACATTGTAGTTGGGCTAGGCCGATCATTCAATACTCGACACCGTATTGTCTAACACAGTAGTTATTTTGCTTATAGAACACAAAAATTATACCCTGTTTTTATAGAAACTTACTATTATGAGACTTTATATTAAAGATTACATTTTTTTGTAAATATAGGCTTACTTTCAATAAAATGGTTGTGCCCAAGAGGTTCAAAAATTGTGGTTCGTATTCAAAGTTCAGCGTAGTGAATCTTTACATCAATCTACTATTACTGATTGATCAATTTTTATCATAATATATTAAAGCTTCAACCTTTTCTGCCCTAAAAAACAAAAATTTTCGTAAAAATCCTGATGATTCAACAATAGGCGTGGGTGATCCAAATTTGGTACAACGAAGTTTTTTAACTTAAATTATTATTATGGGTTAAGCTTCATCATAACATATTAAAATTTAGACATTTCTAGCTTATAAATTATAATAGAGTATGTTCAAAAATTGGCCCAGCTGATTCAAAGTTTTCATACCAATTTGGAATGCCGAAATACTTATTGAAAATTAAAATTTTTTCGATATAACGACTTTCCAAAATAGGGCATTACATGTTGAGTGGTCGAAAAAGTAGACCAATTTGGACCATTTTGAATAGTATTCGCCTTTGGGTCAAATCACGTCTGTGTACCAATTTCATCAAAATATTTCAAAAATTGAGACATGTAGGTTAAACACAAAAATACATGCACAAAACAAACGGGCGTGCAAGCAGGCTTAGAACAGTTTAGAAAATGATTTTGAATCAATCGGTATAACAAAGGGTGGGTCTATTTTAAGAGCCTCTGCGTGTTACATACGTCCGCATAAACTTAATATACCGTGCACAATAAATGGTGTAGGGTATAAAAACGGACCATGGGATAATATGGTAGACAAAAGACATTAATTCATTCTCTTAAAAATATTTTTCTGCTAATAAATAATATGTGCGAGTTTTCTGCTAACTCAGTCTTTTAGTTATGAAGAAAAAAAAAAAATCTTGTAACACTTACCGCCTCTAACGTGGATTTCCCTACTAAGTACAGTTCCCACCAAATTACGCAGTTTGCATCTGAAAATGAATATTTTAGTAAACACAGTACAGTGAACGTAACTTAAAAAAATAATTGCTGCCTTACCTATAAACAGTGGCGTGAACTTCATGACGATATTTCTCGGCTGAAAATGGGTAAAACATCAAACTGCCATTTGATAGGGTGAATACCATATCTTGTTGTGGTGGTACAGGTGTCCATTCGACCTAGAAGTAAATGACAAAAACAAAATATATTGCAAAACTTGTAATTAAAGTCCAATAAATTATTGTTAAGACATATATTCTTAATTTTTTTTTACACGATAGATACGTACCCAAAAGATTCGTGTAAAAAAAAATATTGGCTAAATGGAAAAATACTAGATTCGTTGCAGACCTAAAAAAGCAACTGAACAGTACAATAAACAATACTAACAAGTAAGAAAATTAAATTCGGTCGGGACCGGTTCTTTTATGCCTATCATCGTTATCCTAAAAAAGAACTAAAACAAAAAAGTTTCATGCTCTATAAAATAGAGTGGACGCAGCTTTTTTTTATATTTTCGAAATGAAAGTTCTGGTTGTAGAGGCGTTGGAGGCATATCCTTTGAAAAGTTTACGTCAATTCCAAATTGTTTTGCAAATTTGTCGGCGATATCTTCACTTTCACTAACGTGAGAATGTTTACCACAAATACTACAAAGTTACGCAAACAGACAGATGAAGAGGCGGACATGTTTAGGTATATTCAACATTTGAAACTGGCCAAGAATTTATTTATGTACTTTGTAGAACTTTTACAGCTTTTTTCTGTGCCTTATAAAGTTGTTGAAAAAATAATTAAATTTTGATACCTTATAATATTGAGTAGGCGTGGTCAATTTTTTTCATTTTTGTGCACAGACGCTACAGCATCGCCCATGCGTCCAATTTTTGTACATTTATTTGCTACAAATTTTGAGTAATGAGCAAAATACCAATTTTTCATTCCCTTTGAAAAACAGAGGTGCTCCCAGTTTACGTGGTGCTGTGGGCTTGCCCTTCGACCAATTTGGCCCATTTTCAATGCTTTACGATGAAAATTATACCATAGTAGTAATTTACCGTAAAAAATTAACTGCGCCAAATTCGTATCATCGCGGCCCGTTTTTTGGGCGCTACCCTAATAACGATTTTCACTAAAATTGATTCTTTGTAGAGCAGAGAAGTCTAAGTTTTAACAATTAGTGATGACAATTGACTCATAATAATATAGTAATTGCGTGCAAAAATAAACTCTGCAAAAGTTAGACCCTCTACGCCTATTTCTAGTTCCCGCTCTATGTAAGTATTAAACTTGTACTACGTTAGGTTGGGTTTTGGGCCCGCTTCCCCATAAATACGCACATGAAAAATATGCCATTATATAGAAACAAGATATAAGTTTTGTGTTCTATAATAGAAATAGAAATTGTGTTAGACAATGTGGTGTAGGGTATTTAATGGTCGGCCTTGCTCGAATATAATGTTCTTAATTGTTTTTGTGTTGAAGTTTATAGTTATTCACAATTTAGCTATCCGCACTTACCTCGGGTGGTGGGCTGCCATGACCTGAGCATTCTATAAGACCGCCGGAATTGTTAGAAAATTCCACACGATGCGACGGTTCATGAAGAAATATCGGTCCCTGTAGATCCAAACCATTAGCAATGTAATTGTGTTCAGCTAAATATGTGGCCGTTGCGTATGTTTATTAAAAGTGGAAAGAAAAGCAAAGTAATCTAAGTTAATCTAACTTTCATTGTAATTGCTTTAAAAGAAAAGAAGGCATATGTTAAAATATCAAATTATTAAAATACACAAAACACTAAGACATTAGGGTTATGTACGTTAATACGAATTTAATTCAATTTATGTCATTGTTCATTTAAAAATTAGTTTTCGTGTAGACTGCCATTTCACGATCTGGCCGCCACAAGATTTTAAAATTTTTGGTATTTTCGGTAGCCGTCATTGTACCGATTGTTGTGGCATTAGTGAGAGAGCTTCCCGAAAGAAACATTCTAGGTTTTCCAGATCATTTCGGAGGTATTACCATACAGATTCATACGATATGTACCAAAATGTCTTCTGTTTTCTAACTCCCATGAGCTAGGGTCCCAAGTCCAACAGTAACTATTCTTCCCTATATATGGGACTCCTAGAGAGATGTAACACAGAGAGAGGCCTTCACAAAACTCGTGAGTTGATAAATGTCGTTGCTAGTTAAATCGGAATTTATCAATGAATAAGTTACAATACGATATCTTCAAGCCCTTATTTAACTAGAAGCATAAGCAGCTTTCATAAGGGTGTCCGACTATTTTGAAAAAGCTTTTACAATTTTTTATTATTACCAGCCATTGGAAGTTCATTTTCTTATTTAAAATTTTAGAATTTAGTTACAAATACATTTATTTTAGCTTAGCGATATACTCTTCGTTCTGGGGAGCGATAACAAGTGCTACATGATGTATATATCAGTGAATAAAGCAATATTTCATACGTTCATATCTTTAATTGTTACAAAAGAGACAACAAAAGAATTAGTAATACTATAATCGGGCAAGGTCGACTATTAGATATCCTACATGACTTGGTACAGTGCAATTATGCGCTCCTTTTGGCACACCGTAATAACACACCGAAGACTACATATTATTTGCCTGCAAAGGTATTCTGGAGGATGGCGTGATTCAATTTAAACAACCTTAGCTTACTTTCTAAATATTTTATTATATTTCACTTTCCGTCATAAAAAACTAGAAATTTAACTTTTTCTCCATACAAGGGCTTGTTTTTCATGATTATATTTTAGGCTCTAGAAATAGACCTTTGATTCAAATTCCCCACCGTTAATTCTTTTTCAACATAAAATAATAAAAATTATATCTCTTTCTGAAGCGGTTACTATTCATGAGAAATCTTACATGGGGTCAGATCCAAATTTGGTCCACTTAATTTTTATGTCAAATTATTATCTTAAGAAATTTTCATTATAAAACTTTAACTATTAGGTCTTTTTGGTATATGGTGGTATCTAAAAAATATACCTTTTCCAAATTCAGTAAGGTTGATTTCTTGGTCAATTTATTATTAAGGCACAAATTTTCATCATGAAATATTGAAAATGAGACGTGTTTACTATATAAAGATTTAGTTTTCGTAGGAACGGTTGTAAGAGTGGAATTTCAAAAAACTGCCCCAGCCGAACCAAAGTTCTCATACCAATTTAGGATGTCGAATATTATTCGATTTTTATTGAAAAATTTTGAAAAATGCAATTTTTTCCCAAAAACCGGCATTATACGGATAGTGGTCGAAAAAGTAGTCCGATCCGAGCCATTTCGAATAGTGTTTGTCCTTGTTTCATTGAAATGTCGAAAAAACTGTGAGCTATAAATTGAACCCAAATGTACATGACCAGACGTCAGATGGACAGGCGGACAGGCAGAAGGAAAGACGACGCTTAAGGCGATGCAGAAAATGATTCTGAGTCGAGTGATGTAAAAAAAGGTGGATCTATCTTAAGCCCTTCTGGGTTTTATATACATCCGCACAAACCTAATATACTCCGTACCAGATATGGCTATAAACAATATACTTTGATTTTCGGAATTCAGTTCATAGTTAACATTGCCAGGGATATATGCACAGAGCGAATACATATATGTACTTATATATATTTGTCTGCTTCTAAGTGCGTGGCATACATATAATGCTTCCGTAAACGTCAGCCGCGAGGGTCATATTTACTCAAGAATGCATGCGTTTGACGGCTTTTCAAATAGCATTTAAAATTACGTTTCGTTGTTCTGCTGTCACTGCTATATTTGCATATTTTTCCTTTTATTTTAAAAATGTGCGTTCCTCCCTGTATTATGGGCATATGATAAGTTTTTTGTGCTTTCTCTCTGGCGTTCAAGTTTTTAGAAAATTATTAATAAGGTTAATATCCATTTTATGGAAGTTTTGCTATTCACTTGCATCCCTAAATGACTTTCTTCATCTTCGTTGCTTGTTTCGTAAGCACTGATGCATTTATACACTCGCACATGAATTAAGCCTTGTATTTTATAACACCAATTATAAATATTGAAAATATTTTATTGTCTGCTTCTAAGTGCTTGCTAATTACTTTGAAAGAATAATAACCGAAGACCCCATCATAAAGCAGGCACTTTGCAAGTGAATGTGAAAATGTGAATCGATTGGCCATGTGCACGTAAATTTTTTTACCTCACAAAGTCACCGAAAATGAAAAGAAAGTTTGAAAATTTTAATACATATTTTATTAACCTGCTTGCTGAGTCGACCTAACTTTCAAATACACCTAACAGATGTGAAAAGCGCTTATGAGAGATAAGTAAAATATCTTAAACCTTAATTTCGTAAAACTTAGTTCAAACGCAAACTCAAAGGCGATTCGAAAAGAACAATATATTCTCGAATAATTTTTTTGCTAGTCTCAGCCCATAAGTGAGTCTATTGACGACTTCCATTTGCGTATTAAAACGTACTCTTATTGGTAAGGTAACGAAACGTAATCATTTAGGGAGTGTTCTGTTTACATCTTCTATTTTATATTTTTATATCAATTTTATTTATGGAAATGGAAGAAGTAAGAAAGAACTGGAAAAAATAAAATGCGAGCATAAAAAAATAGTTTCGATTGGTTTTACTAATACTAATTTCCAAAGTGTGTGTCTAGAAAGCGATTCTATTACATGCAGTATCATTATATAGCAAACCGGTCTACGTTCTACGTTGTGTCAAGTATTTACAATTTCAGATAACTTTTCGCTTCGAGGAAGATACGTAACGCTGCTATCTTATACGTACATAAGTAAATAAATAGAAAATATCTATAAAGTAGCAACATTTTTCCAATCTGTCGTATATGGGATCCACATAGAAAATTTTATGCACCTAAAGCCATCCTTTTTGATTACACATCTTATTGAAGTTATCGTAGCAAGGCGCAAATGTTTCAAAACCGTCCTTTATTAAAAAGACAATAGACATGTTCCCTTCTTTCATACGCAATTGTTTGGAACAGATTAACCTTTTGACTAATATGGGCTAAGACAGCGAAAAGAAAGAAAACGAGTTTTTAAAAATTTTTTGAATTGGAAGGAATGCTAACGGGATATTAGAAGGAAAGGTAAGTGGATTCAAATATGAATCTAAAAAAAATATTTAAAAAAAATGTATAACCCACATACCTACTGATATTGATTTTTGTACGATTCGTCTGCGTTTGAATGAAAAAAATTAATTTTTACCAAAATAAGGCATCATTTGGTGAATAAACAAATGTTTAAATGAACGCATGAAAAATTTCCTACGCACTTCTCCTCATTCGAATAAAAAGAATGAAAACTGGTGGAGTTATGCTGGTTGCTAATTACTTGAGAAAAATGTGCTTAAAACGTGTTATAGAGACGTACTTTACCCTTCCGTGAGGAATGTCCATTTCATGCTTTACTTTTAGCAAAATGAATGAGAAAATGGTGGCAAAATATATAATTTTGTAGCCAAATTCTCAATTTGTAGCGAAAACCTAAATTCTAAACTTTTAATTTCTTAGCAGAAGCATTGAAAGCTCTCAAATCCCTCTCAGCCTAATATTTGTTCAACGACCATCTCAATGAAGTTACAGTAATTTGTACTCAGTACTCAGCAGGCATTCATTTGACGCAAACAGTCTTCTCGGAGTATTTTGAACTAAATATATCAATAGCAATATAAAAACATTCGTTCAAAAATGAATTTTATAGACTGTTCTGTTTCTAGACTGTTCAAGGTATACGTTAAGCCAACACAAAAAAAAACATTTTTATAAAATATAAAATAAATGAATTATTGAACAATAAAAGGCTCTCTTCTCTTTGTTATGACATTCCGCCTGAAATTAGGAAGGTTACCCGTGCCTTATATTAAAAGCAAGCTTAATTCATAAAATATTACGCGAACAATGTGCGGGTAAATTAGTTATTCAATTTTCAGGATAATTAATCCGTGACTAACTAAAGCACAATAAATAAGATAACCGCCCAAAATATTCAACACGTTTTAAAAAACCACCAATTAAATGATAAAAAAGCTTAAGTGTTTTGCAAGATCTCTAATTTTGTTCGAAGAATTATTATGAGTGTAGAGGAATTGTTCAAAATAAATATTTCGGTTTTGATCGAATGTTGTTTGTTTGCAACAATCGAAATCAAAATGTCTCGAATTTAGTGACGATTTACAAGTATTTATTGCTTGAGTATATAACATAAACGTACAAATTGAATTATTCGAAGAAGAGTGCAATTAAAGTTGAGCGCTGATATGTCAAATGCTTTTATGCTCAGAAGTGTTGAAATTAGACCCGTTTTCCAATTTCCTTAAAAGTGGGAAAATCGGTCAAACACAAACTCACAGCCTAATCATCTCAAACGAATCAGTACCAAAATTCTTGAGCAAATATTGTGGGCATTTTAAATTAAAGGGTGTGAAGATAAATTCGAATTTAACTAGCAAAGACACCTACCATATCTGTTAACAAAAGTCGGTTAACGGTTTAACAGAGTTTTGTTAAGTAGTAAAAATTAAGATATAGTTGGATTTGGAAGCCTACTCCGTACATATTAAATAACGTAAAATATTTTTGTGGACATCTACATGAAAATACCTTTCAAACAAACTAAACAAACTTAAATTTTGCTTATGGGAACTATTTTTAACAATCTTTTAAAATTTGGTATATGAGCGAAAAATGGATATGAAAGGACTCCCATATTTGAGACTCTAGTGCGGTAAAACTAGAAAATGTCACCTACATTCAGCTACATCACGTGAATCTATATAAAAGTACCTGTCGAATGAGCAAAAAAAAAAATTCAAACTATTTTCTTGAAAACTATTTTGAACAATTTTTTGAAATTTGCTCTGTTAGCGAAAAATGACTAAACTGCAAAATGTCACCTCTATATTATATATACGGTAACATATACTATATATACTATACTATATAGTATATGCTATATATATATATACTAGTACCATATATATACTATACTATGTAGCATACACTAGTATATGTATAGTATAGTATATATACTCTACTATACTACATACACACTATACTATACTATATATACTACTAGTATAGTGTACTATAGTACTATATAGTACTAGTATAGTATAGTGTATATTGTAAATCGCTGGAAAGGTTGTTAATAGAAGGGTGTAAAGATAAATTCGAATTTAAATGCAAATACACCTACCATTTCTGTTAAAAAAAACTCTGTTAATGGCTTAACATAGCTCGGTTAAATTATTACAATTGAGATATAGCTCGATTTGAAAGCGTACTCCTTGATATAGGTGAATATGGGTGACATTTTCTAGTTTGGTCGCACCAGAGTCTCAAATTTGGGTGTTCTTCCATATCCATTTTTCGCTAACATACCAAATTTCAAAACACCGTTAAAAATAGCTCCCATAGTCAAAGTGTGAATTTGTTTAGTTTGTTTAAGAAGTATTTTCATATAGATTCATGAAATGTGCACAAAAATACTCTCCTTTTTTTAATATAGACGGAGTAGGCTTCCAAATCCGACTATATCTCAATTGTAATTATTTAACAGAGCTCTGTTACGTCGTTACCCAAGTTTTATTAACCGAACCAGTAGGTGTTTTTGCTAGTTAAATTCGAATTTATCTTCACACTCTTTATTAATAGAGGATTCACGCCGTATCAATTTCATTTTTTCGCAGGGCAAGGTTTGCCCACAGTGACCGTTCAAATTTTGCTTATATGTTAACCTATATCACGTTAATTTTTAAAGTCTCATAAAAAATTCTCCAACCAAACTTAATGTAATCTGCACATCGTTGGAAAGACTATTAATGGAGGACACATTCTCATTTTTCCATAGGGCATACTTTGCCCACAGTAGCTAAGCGAAGTTTCGCTTTGTCAACCTCATTTATGACCTAATGTAAAAATGTTGTCCTTTCAAATATTAATTAATTTACATAAAGTCATATTTATTAATATTCTATTCTATTTTAACTACATTTTAACTTAAATCCCTCCGAGACTTCGTTTAACATAATTCTGTGCAGGGCTTATAAGTGCACTGTAGACAAAAACTTGGTTTGGGTCCTTGTTAGTTATATTTAAATATAACTTCATACCCTTATATATGCATACATATCTACATATATAATAGATCCGTGCACGCAATGCGAAGTATCAATGTGCACTGTTCGATGATTTTGACCTTTCTTTACATAGAATATAGTAATAAAAGCTTTCCGTTTAGTATTGTTATTCAGCCTATACAGACGCTAATCATAGAATACTCAAAATTGCATTTTCAACTTTCATTACTTTTGTTGTTTGATATGAAAAAATCTCCCGCCGAAGACAATCAAACGCTTTTAGAAGCTTATGGTGATGTTACTCCATCATATCCCAATTGGATCGATCTTGGTTTCAACGGTTTAAAAGTGGTGATTGGTGGTGATGATAATGGCAAGGTACGGCCTGGAGAACTAAAAGTGTTCGAAGATAATGATTTACAAGATTTATTGGAAGAAAAGCCGACTTAAATTCTCAAAAAAGTTTCGAACAGCTTACCAATCGATGTATAAACGGTTTCTAGAAGTGTACATGCAATAGAAAAGAAGGAAAAACAGTTACCATACGAATTGAATGAAAATACTATTTCGAACTCTTTCAATATTATGATTTCATTGCTTGCCAGGCAAGTAAAGAAAAGTTTTCTGTTGCGTAATGTGACTGGCGACGAAAAGTGGGTCTACTGCGACAATTGCAAGCGCAGAAAGTCATGAGTTGGTTCAAGAGAGCCATTCACATCGACACCGAAGCGGAATATTCATGGCCATAAAGTTTTAGTGTATATATACGGTTGTCGAGACATCAGCAAAGCGTAGCGTATTTCAAGTTGCTAAGCCCGAATGGAACCAACGTCAATTGGACAAATTGAACGATGTATTGTTGCAAAAAATACTAGCAATAGCAGTTAAGAGACACAAAGTCATGCTTTGGCATAACATCTCTCGGCCATACGCAAGAGTTGCAAGAGTTGTCAATAATACACTTTTGCAGCTCGAATAAGAATTTCTGCAACACCCAGCGTACTCACCGGACATAGCGCTTTCTAATTAGCACTTGTTCAGATCGATGCAACATGGCTTGGTTGGCATTCGGCTTCGAAATGTTGAATAAATGCGAAAATTGATCGATGATTGGATCGCTGCCAAACCAACATTGTGCTTTCGATTCTGATTAATATACATTGTAACAACATTTCTCAATAAATACTTTTTTAAAGTGAAAAATTATCAAAAAAACATGCAAGCACCTATATATTCAATAAAATATGTATTTAATTATCTTTCTAACCTTCTATCGAAAACGTCATTTTTTCTCTTCTCTGAATTCTCTAAAGACCTCCAGAATTAAAAAGTTTAGAACTGTTGCATTTTCATAAAGTATAACGACGAAAGTGAGTATTGATTTGGATACTTACGTCTTTTCGCAAAACATATTTCGCAAAATCCTCAACCTTTATGAAGAGGATTACTTCAAATTAATTCAAAAATAGAAATATAAAAAAACATTCTCTGTCAAAACCTGTTACATGACAAAAAATATGATTTAAAATTTTTTCACAAACGCTTTTACAAGTTTCAACTGTGAGTCACTTAACTTATAAGATGTTGAGAACAAAATTTAATGGTAAAAGTAACTGGCTTCCGAAAAATTGCAGCGATAGTTTTTCTTTCTTGAATGCAGATTAATATTGTACAACCTTGGGATCTCACTGCTGTAGAATTTGTTACGCTCCACTAACAATAAAATTCTCTTTCTTCTTTTAATGAAGAAAAATTTGTGACAAAGTTTTTCTCATTTAGTTAAGTTCATGTTTGTCAAGAACTTAAATATACAAGGAAAGGAGGAAGACATAACGTGAAAATCGTTGGTGAAAATAATTAAATAGGAACTTTTTAAACACAAATTAAAATTCATTATAGACAAATAAACAAGAAAATTAAATTCAATTTTCTTATTCAAGTTCTGCATAGACAGTTAAGCAAAAATGAAAAAAGAGACTATCTACGTTTTACTTCCTTTGAATAGTAAGCAATAAGCTAACCAAGAAAAAAAGTTGCAGCAAATTAACGATAGAAAACGAAAGTAAATAAATAAGAAAATAAATATGAAATTATTCAAATTGAGTTTATTTCCATACCAGATATATGGAGCATTCTATTTTGTTGTCTTACTTGTAATATAGAGAAAACCGACACAAGAGAACATGCAAAATAAATGAAATTTGAATTCGTGATACGTGCAAATACGATTTCACTAACTGCGCGTTTTTTATTGGAACTCTCAATATTGTAGAGTTAGGGTAAAAAGTTGCAATTTGTGACAAAACAATCGATACGGCCCGAAAATTGAAAAAAGTCTTTTAAAAAAAATAAGTCGCAAATTTCAAAATACTGTTGCCAGTAACTTACAGTTTCTAGAAAATTCGTTTAAAAATTCGTTATTGAAATCGTTTTAAAATTGAATGAAAAAGAGAAAACCTATGAGAATTCGTGTTACTAGTGAAACTAGTGTTAGTCGTGAAACGGAAGGCGTTACCAACTCTGATATTGTAGTGTATTCACACACATCATGAGACTTACAAAAAGTTGATTAGACTCAAAAGACCAAAAGCCCCATCGGTATGAAATTTATACTTTGCCGAAAAAATGGGAATACGTAAAGACAAAGGAAATATTTTAACTAATGAATTTGTTATCATTTTTGCACAATTCCTTCGATTGCGCAATAATAATTTTAACTTATGTAGATCACCGTATACACCCAAACATCCCTTTATCATTAAGGTCAGAATCGTTTCTTTAATTTTTCCAATTTGTTTCAAAAATAATTATATCGGGCCCACTCGCTGCTACGAATCTCAAAGCGAGTATAACTTTCTCTGCGCCAGGGATGCCAAAATAGGGTAATTTCGTCTATAAAGGGCGTTATCTACATAGAAAGTCATCTTTTTCGCTATACTTTAGCGATCTACGGCTTCAAGGTATACTCCGACTAATGGCCCTTTGTCTTTAATTTCCAAATCAACAAGATCTTATAGGCTCATATTATAGAAAGAAAAAAAAAAAAAAAAACAAAAAAATTCATCTCAAAGCAAACCGTTGATTAAAGAAAACTTCTATAAAAGGAGTTTGGACATATATATATATATATCATCAATGCGTCCAAAGTCGATTTAAGCATCCGGCCATTCATCTGCCGTCCGTTGTTGAGGTTTTGAAGAGGGAAAACCTAATAGAAAAATCGGAAACCTATAATATTCCAACATTATTTTCTTTGATGCGGCAGACAAACGAAAAACAATTTTTCTTTCAATTTCTTCAACTACGCCTACATCTTTGCGTGATTTTACGGTATAATGCAGAGAAAGTGTGATGAATAATGATTGATAGACGAAACGGTTATTATTCCTTAGTTTAAAATGGATGGCCGAGATCATAAATTCCTCATCTATATAAGGTAAATGAAACTTCACTGTTGTATACGACATCAAGTATTTCATTGATTTTTTCTTTGCAACAACGAAAACTTTGCTATACGTTACGTGATGTATGACTTATAACTCGGCACCATTACTCAATTTTACGCAATTAAAAGGAAAGCATCTATATTTATTTTAAAACATCCCTCATTTGCATATTAAGCGAGCAATTTCAATTTCAATTAATACGTAGAAATCAATTTTGCTGGGTGTGACATTATTCTACATTTAGATACAAGTGATACAAATCGCATCCGTTAGGCCGGCAGAACAACTAAAAAAATATTCAATCATTAACGTAGTAGATGTTGCGGACTCTTTATCTTTTACTGCTATACATATTTATTAAATTTTTTTTTGTAAATTTTTTTCTTTCTCTGGTAAAGAGAAAATTTTTAATGATCCGTAATAACAATGACTGCAGTCTTTGCATACATAAAAAAAAAAAAAGAAAAAAGGAAGTTTGCGCTTATGCTTTTCTATGACAGGAAGATGAATATGTATATATAAAAGACGAAAAAAAAAACACGAGCAAAAAACGAATATGAAAAAATAGTTATAGAGAAAAAGAGACAGAAGGAGAACTCCTCTATTGGTTGCACAGATGCAATTGCAAAGCGTATCATCATGCGTCAGCGCATACAAAAAAGAAACGGAAATGTGCACCTTATACTCTCTAAGATTTGTTTTGTATTCGAACAATGATTTAATAGCTACATGAGTGTTAAAGTGTGGATGTACGTAAGCGTGTGTGTACGTGTGCCTGTATGGGTGAATAAGCAAAGTAAGTTGTGCATTAGAACTTGATGACGTTTCCGCTTCATTTATGGTATTTTACTGACAGCACAAATGAGCACTAGTTTAGCATTTTATTTGTGTTTTGGAAACTTATAGATCTTTTTCTTTTTTGTCTTTAGTTTTATTGTATAAAAAATTGTTTATTACATAGAAGCAAATACCTGTACGCAACAATAAGTGTTATTTTTTTTTTTTTTTTTTTAATTTTGGAATTTGAAAGTAATTTTTACAAATTGTTGGGTTCGCCCTCTACTAAAAATCGCAAAGTTACTAATTTTATGATTATGTTTGCCACACATAACAATGAGCATTCTTGACTCATGTAAGGCTCCTGATCAGCTTACTTCTCCGTCTATTTCTCCGTTCGACCGTTTGCCCGTTCATCGTTACAATTATTACGATAGTCGAATTCGGGAAATTGATATAAATTGAGATTAAGAGTAAGCATCAGACTGATAAGAAATGTAAAAAATGAAAGGACATTAACTAAGAAATTATTATTCCAAACGCTGCGCTCAATAATCCGCAAGAAGAGATTAGAACAAAACAAAGATGGGATGCGAAAATGATATCAAGCACCGAACCACAGTCTTCGTAATTAACGAAGCAACAAACGGAAAATATAGCTCGGCACAGCTGCCGAGCTTGCAACGGCTTGTTTGCTCATAGGGCGAAGTTTGTCTCTACAAAGGCGACAACGATATGTAATCTGTATGACGGTCCTGCTCACCTAACATGTCCTCACTTCCTCACAAATAATCCGTCTAATAAACTAATAGATACCTTTATATGTTTGGCTGATTTGAGTTTTTTTACTTTCTTATCACACACTTCCGCCAAGTTGTTTGCAGATTATATTTTATTCAAAGTTCTTCGAAACATTTTACAAAACAAACATGATAACAGATTTACTAGGTGCTTTCGGAGCACAGTTCCAGTATTTACCTGGCTCTCGAGTAGTAAACAAATTTTTTAGGAAAAATATTTTTTTATGATCATAATAGATGCACTGAAAGGTCTAACATATGTGGGAAAAAATTCATTATCTGAAGTAAATTTTTTACTTTTAATACAAAGCTCTAGGAAAACTGTCTATATCAAATGAATACCCGCTGAGAATTTTGCAAACTGATGATTGTCTAATGCTAATTTCTAGTGCGTCTAGTACACTAACAGATGCCTTTAGAAAGTACGTTCATTTATGCAATCATCTTCAAACATCCCAAAATCTACATTAGTGTAACTTCATTAAGACGATCGTTGAAGAAATATAAGGGTGCAATGGATGTGAAAGCTTTCAATGCTTCTGCGGGGAAATTGAAAGTTTGGAATAAGGTTTTCGATGCTAATTATGAATTGGATTATAAAATTGTAAATTGTGTCGCCATTTCCTCATTCATTTTCCAACAACTAAAGCATGGAATGGACGTGTCTCTCTTTGACAAGTGCAGCAATTCCTAGCAAAAACTTGAATACGGGCGAACCGTACAAAATTCAAAATCCGTTACGTTCTTCTCTAACTATAGACATGTGGATTACGCGATTTTTTTTAAATTCAATTTTCTACCACTTATACTTCTTAGCGCAGAGCTCTCTAGACTAAAGATACTTCACGAGAATGGTTCCAATGTTATTACCCCTTCATATTTTTCAACAAAAAAAACAAAAATGTATGTTTTCTAATATTCTTAACAATTTCTTAAATATTATTATCCATTAGATATTTCTGCAGTAAACTTAATAAACAGATAAAGACTAATAGTGAATTTTGAACTTGACTAGAAACTTGTTGTGTAAGATAAGTTTCAACTGAAATTCTTCAGCCTGATTAATTATCATTATAATATACTTTCCTTAACTATTAAAATTGAATGCATAGACTTTCTTCTACTTTTCCTTCCAAAAGATTGGAAATCGGCAAACAAAAATAGATGATTTTTTTAACTGTACAAAACTTACAGATTTGGAAATGATGAAACGGATACGGGCGAAAATTCCCTGACTTTTCAATAGACAAAAACACTACACGTTTAAATTATCACAAATAACTCGCGTACTACTGTCACATTAAGATTATCTGAGATTAAAACTACACGCTACGATGTTCACATTAAATATATCCAATATTTCAGCAAGATATATACTATTTTCAATTTTTTTTTTTTTTTTTTACTTTCGATTATAGCAGATTTAGATATTTATAAACATATTTCTACCATTTCCAGAATAAGGAATGCATTCGTGTTGAAACGAATTATGACAAGTGGTAGTTAATGTTGCTAAGTGCAATAAAATTTGGTTGTTTTTAAGACACATAGTAATAAGCAGACGGCATTGTCATGTGGCTGTCGCATCGGATGTTTAATTTTTAAAATTATTTTACGACCGAAAATTGAAATATAATCGCAATTCTCTTTACGCGCATGATTTTTCACAATTCAAACTAACTTTCACTTTCATGATTAATCCCGTAACACTGATTATATGTCATTGTTTAAATGAATTTACTTGTGGCCCTACAGCACTGATGTATAGATTTAACAAGTTAAAGTAGTTGATCAAGACGACTCTGCAGGATATAACTTTTTACTCATTTTTTCCATGAAATTTAAAAAGTTAAATATTTTTATTATATAAAAATTTACACCGTTTCTTAACCCTTGCATGGGCAAGGTTCGAAAAATGTATCTATGTGTATTTAAAATTACAGCAATAAATTTATGTGTTCAAACACTGCGTTAAATCAACTTTTATCATGGACTTACTAAAAGTCAGACGTTGCTGTCGTCTAAAAGCATTATTTTCCACAAGAAGTTCCATCTTACCCAAATTTTCAGAATCCATTCATTATGCCAGCAAAATACTTCTCACTGATTTTTGTTGAGAAATAGTGAGAATGAAAAGTTAGTTGTTATTTTATTAATAATTGAAACACAAAAATGCATGGACAAATACTGAATAGACGGAAGGACAGACGATGCTTTAACCGATCCAGGAAATGGTTCTGAATCGATTGGTACATTAAAAGGTTCGTTTCTTTCAAGTCCTTCTGGTTATCAATAAAGATTATTGATACCATTTTTTCCAAATCTTTCTCAATGAAGCGTTCTGTTGAAGTTTACAAACAGATAATAAAATCGTTCCGATCCAGCTGTACAGCATCCGGTGGATGTAGCAGCTATTCGAACTTCAGTTCGTGCATTTTTCTTATTGCCACCAACAATCGAGAATAATTTTTAACATTTTTTCTATGCTTTGCAGTTTAACCATATTTTTTTGTTACCATCTACTATATTCAGTCTTATCGGAGTCGGCAAAAACCTATTTTAAAATCATCATACAATTGATATAATTAATGTTTTAAACGAATAGACGACTTACCAGAACAATTTTCAAGTCAATGCTAACGTAACGGTATTTTTTCCTTTAAACAGCGCAATCAGTGCACAAAATTCAAATTTTTTCATTGTTTTGAAAATAGCAAAAATGGCGTCATTCACATCAGTGTAACCCATAAACAAACGATCAATACTAGATGAAATTTCGATAAACGCCTTTGGAGGGTTGGTATTTTCCAAAATTAGAAGAGTTTTTTGTTAGACATATGCGTGCCGGTCCCGACTATTATTTTTGAAACATATACATTCTATGATGTCCCGGTGAGTTTAAAAATATTGAGTATTCATAAAACTCCGCGTCATATCTATTCTTATTCTTATCACCAAAAAAATGGGGATGAACATAAGTTTCTTATCCTATTCAGAGGTAAATTGCTTTTGCTTTTGATTGATGATATGTACATTCTTCATAAATATAAAATAGATTCTCTGATAGCCATTTTTTATTATTATTATCAAATGACAAATTACCCCCACATAGCAGTTGTGAAAATTTTTTTCTTTCATAAGTTCCCAAAACGGTGTACAGGAAACAGTCAACTGTTTACGTAGTCATCCTGAAACAATTGCAAAATTTTTAAGAGTTTGTTCCTAATGTTTAGTAACGCAAAACACAAACCGGCTATGGCGACATCATTACATGTATATTATGCTTTATAATGTTTTGAAACAATTTGTGTGGCTGAATATCCTTAAAATAGCATAACAAGTGTATCAGTACAAACGATCAGCAGCAGTAATTATTTTGGTCTTCCTGTTGATTAAGGCGTTTTTACACACACACACTTCGTTTCTACTTTACCCATCTGATATTTGTTTATTATCCAGGATGCAGACGACGATGATAACTACAGAACTGATTGTACATACTGTTTCTTTATTTGCTGATATTGTGGAAAAATGCCGTGAAATGCATAACAAAAGCACATTATTGATGAAAGAAATGCTTTTCTCTCTTTCTTTATGGTTTTTCCAGTATAAAGACTTTCGTATAACCAAAGATAAATCAGAAAATTATATTCGCCTTCGGGCGAATGTTGTATGCATCATAACTGAATATGAATATGTAGAAATCGATCGATTTTTTTATCATTGTCAGTATGTCGATCAGTGAACTTAATCTTGAAATGTCGAAACTACCAAAAAATATATGGATGTTTCCTTTGCCCGTCGCGACAACAAACTGAGAATTAAAAAAAGAGAAGAGGGAATCTTACGAACATTTCGTAAAAAAACTCAACTCTTGATAGATAGGTTTTGTATAAAGGATTTGACGCATGTCTCATGTCAAACTTTGTGAAGAAGGTGAAGAAAAATTTATGGCGTTCTCAGCCGTCGATTAATTTTTATATTATTTAAATTGCGATGAATGCCTAAGATCACTTTTACAAGTAATTCAAGACTCGTGTTTGCTTTCATTTTATTAAATCTTCACTTTATTTGGGACAGTTTTAATTGGACCATTGGGAATGTTTTAAGCATGTTTTCAATTAAGGTCTGTGAAAATAATAACACTCATCTAAACATTAAGTTAGGTATTTGATTTTAGTATACATTTTTGATTGTGCTTTGATTTGAAGATTTGCAGACAGAAGGAAATTCCCGCTTCCTTCCTAAAGGTCCGCGTTCGCTTACTTGCGTTTATTTGTTACAGACGAAATGAAAAGGTTAGCATAACTTTGTGAGTTGAGAGCACAAGGGTAAAAAAAAGAAAAATAAATACATAAAAGGAGTTCGTTCGTTCTATGCACATTACTGTCGCGAAGTTTTGTATATTCACGTTCACCTATGTAAACATATATAGATAGAGAGGTAGATATTCCAGCAGGCAGTCAGTCATCTATTCATTCATTTTTGCGTTTACTATTGCAGAATAGCAAAGCATTAGTTTTGTTTTTACGTTGCTGACACTTATTTCGAGGATCCTATGAAACATTTTTATCATTGATCAGAGATTTCAATGTTCGTTTGCCATCCGTTTTTGAAATTGACAATTAGAAAGTAGTAAATGCGACATTCATGCGCCACGCATGAAAAAAAATCCGAAATTTTCAAGAACTACTTACGAATGGTAACAGATATTGTATTTATCTAGAACCTTAAAGTTAATTCGCTGGCACATTTTTGTAATCAATAGAGAACAAGTTGATCTGACAGGCGCCCAAAATTCGTGTCAAGCCAAAGGCAGCACCCTTCCTTGCCTTATGTGTCTTCAATATTTCTACAGCTCAGCGTAGAAGAGTTCGCTTTAGCGTTTTGTAGTATTTCACTGTCGTGTTGGCAGTGTATGATATAGTGTACGAGAAATTTTTACATAAATATATATATATTTATTTGCTTTGTAAACAGCAGCAGTAACAACGTCAGCAATGACAGTAGCAGCATTTTCAGCCATCATAAGTACAAATGACTTAGTTTGAATGTGTGTATATGGTATTTGTGATAATTCTACAGTTTTCACAGTTTTTTCTATTTTTACTCTTTTTAATGCAGGTTCCTTATGTTCTCTCTAAACAATAAAATGACGATGTTGGTAAGTGATGATGATGACGACGACCGTTGCTACTGCTGATGCACGTGTTACAAGTGCTTAGAATAGAGTAACTGTAGATGACATTAGAGGTCATTCACATGTCGAGGGTGTGTTGTTGAACTTGGGTGATTCCTTTTTTTGCTACCAATACCATCATGACGACTAGTAAACATGTCTTATAATTTTTATGCTTTTCTTTTGAGAAGACTTCTAAGAAACGAACTACTGCTTGTTTTACATTAAATATTGCTGTTTAGAATTTTACTTCATAGTTTCCATTTGTATACTTAAGTAAAATTTTTAACTCCTACTCTTGAATTTTTTTAAGTTTGAAAAATTGTCAGACCACGCCTACTTACCAAACCACTTTTCTTTCGATGTCGGACAAAGACGCTTATACGGCCATGTCTTCTGTATTCTGAAATTTTCATCCAGTTACTTTAGTACTTCACCAATATCATCTAATTGATATTTAGTCAAAAATTAATTACGAAACACTCTTCTCTAGAATGTTCGTATCACTAGATCGCAGTTTTATTTATAATCAGTAGGATTATTTACAATTTACTTATTTTTACAACATTCTTGACTTAACTTCCTTTTCGACTTAAATTGTCTCTTCCGATTAAATCATTCTGCTCAAATATTCTTCTTATGTAAGCAAGTTACCATAAATAATATGTTTTCCGGTAATCTTTTTCGTCGGCGGGCAGCTGCATGGCGAGTCATGAATGTGCACTGAGATTTTTCATCTCTCCGAAATTTCTTTTCTGGGAAAATCAATTGGTTGGCATAAAACTAGAATTGGATCACGATATAATAAAAACAAGAGCAGCGAATTCCACTTGACGAAACTTTTGGTTAATCGATTTAATACTGAACACAACTAAAATTACACTTTTAAACGAATTTCTTGCAAAAACAGTTGCGCTTAATAACTCATTAGTAATTTAGTTGTAGTAAGTTTGTAGTGTTACTCATTGTATGGCTGACTACTTTCCAGCTTATCCCGCAGCGTTTAAAAAAATCGTTTCGGTCTTCTAAGAATATCTCATGCAAATATTACAAATGTGTACATTGCTGAATTTCTTTTCAATTTCATTTTTTCTATTTTCGACATTATTTTGTATGTTTAGTGTTGTGCTTAGACGAGGCCACTACTAGTTCTCTATCGTATTGGATACTATTGTGACCTCTTATCAAATTGACATCTTTAAGCTTCAAGCGTTGATAATACAAATAACACGATGTATGCGAACAGAAAAAACAAAATCTTGAAATTGATTTTTCGTCTATTATCTAACTTGCAGGTAAATGATGCGCAATCATGGCGGATGAGAAATAATAAACATATTAAGATATCCGAAGCGAAAACGACTCGAAGTAATATAACAAGCCAGACAAACCATTCACATCGGCGAACGTAACTGGTACTGGTAACTGGCGGTTCTACATGTGATATCAGTTAGGCGTATGTATTACGAATTTCTCCGAGCCAAAGGCAGAAGGAAATTAGCGAACAATCGTAACAACAGCGACTGACGCGATTGAAAAGCCTCCACAATACGCCAAACGCCGATTTGTGCATGATTTGTGGTTCATAAGGCAAAACTCGCGAAACGAAACGAAGTTAGCAATTAAAACTTCAGGACGCATAAGCGTAATGAATTCCGTTTAATATTCCTCACTCCAGGAATTTTCATTTGATGTTAACGCCGTTATCGTTATGGCACTTTTAAAAAAAAAAGTAATTTTCTATGCCGCGGAGCACGTCATGTTTAATGTGAGACTGATGTCACTAATCTTGACGGATTTTCCTTTCCAAGCCTTTTTTTTTTATTCCCGCATTAAGAATATTGTTAAAAAAACAGGTAATACCCGACAGTATTACGTTGCGTTGCGGTCGGAAATAAAAGTGTGTGAATAATTTTAACACGATCGGATACACGAAGTGCCCGGAATATCAATGGGGAGTTACAATACAAACAGAAAAACAAGTTAAACAAAAGCTTATAATGACGTGTACAACAATTGTAGTCGGGCAAGCACGACCGTTAAATACGTAACGTCCCTTTGTCTTTTCATTTATTTTCGTGACAAAATAACGACTACACCTTTGTTTCATCTAAATGGATACTTTCATTGAGAGCTCTAATATATAAGAGAACCTAAACCTGACATAACCTAAATTTAGCTCAATTAATCTTCCCGTGAAAGATTTTGTTTTTATTTATTTTATTATTATTTGTCGTAACGCAAAAAAAAAAAAAAAACAAAAAAGATTTTTTTACCGTAAAAACAATGTTTTCTCTTGAGTGCCCTTATATGATGTAGAGTCCGAACAATAAACCTGCGAAGTCCAAATATTGTATATAGTATAGTTATTTTTTATGATTAATTTTCATCATAAAATATTAAAAACCATGTAATACATATATTGAATTTGTGAAGACCATATGGCTAATATTAATCCAAACTTAAACTCGCTTGCTCTCTTTTAAATTCACACATAAATTACTGCATTAAAGTGGTTACAGGATTTACTATTGTTTGGTAAATTAAAATCGGCAAAGCCTAAAGTCGTGCGTACTATCTATAATACGCCTCTCAGATATATATCCTCTTACGTTCGAAATTCTTTAAAGATTTCTTTCGAAGATCACCTTACACTTAGATTTCTCATCTCATCTATTTAAAGTTATTAAGAATTTGAGTTAGGGGCGATTTTAATTTAGGAGCTCGACTAAAAATCTTCAAATAGTCATTCGCTTCACTGCGACCTCTGCCTTTGAAAAGCTCTGCGGTGTGTACTATGCTCGTTGGTGGAAAAATCGTCCGCCAACTCTTAGAGCTGTTACCAGCGATAAAGGTAATTATACCTTCTTCTTGAATAATCTACAAGTACATAAAAATTATGGTCTATTTTGCGTGATAAATTTTTTGCAAGCGTTGTTACTCGATTATAACCTAATTTTAAAAGTACTCATACTTAGACTGTGTAAATAACATAAAGTATACACATACTTGACAAATATTAAATTTGAAATAAGTCGAAGTATATCCGCCTGTTCGTCTATTCAACTGTATAGTACCCATCATAAATATTCCCCCGTTCGCAAAAATGACAACGCCGTGTACAGATCTGCAAAAGAATTTGAAAATGTGCCAACCAATCCACCAAAAACTGAGAGCATATTTAGTTGTCGTGCTTTTTGCTCATTACTCATGAGCTATACTAAGCACATGATAAGCATTTCCAGTTCTACTTAACATTATAAAGTTTGTCTTCTTTTTTCAGCCTAGGTTTAGGATGACGGTGGTGAGTACACAAGATTCGTTCACAGCCGAATATAATTTTCATATTTATAATGTAAAGACCTTTATACGGGATGAGGTAGAACTAATTGACTTGCATGATTCGAATTCGTATGAGTAACCGAATAGGTAAGTAAAGCGTTTTCCAAGTCAGTGTTCACAGGTTCAAATCTTAGTGTGGTAGAGTTTACTTTTTACTATAGTGAATTTTTAGCCGGTAAACGCATAAAACGTATCGATTGGGCACAAATCCACTCGGCTGCACCCAACACCTCTCTATTTCCTTCTTTTTCCTCACTTCTTTCTGGCGTTACGCGAGTAACAAATATTCGCTAAGCGATTAGTCGTACCTATCTTAAGTCTTCCTGTTTGTTACATTTATCCACACAAACTCGATATACGTATGCTTCGGAAAGAATCACAATTTTTCTATCTATATATATGTAATCAGAAATATTGCTAAAATTTCATTTGATTGTCACATACATAACTAGTTAGGTATATGGAAAGATTTTAAATTCTATTATTCTGTAATTTTGCCTTCTAGCATTCCCTAAGGTCAAAAGGCCTAAATGTCATTGGTTCAGCTTCAACGAACGAGAGTCAATTGTAGATGATACGCGCTTCATTCTTGCATGGCTTGTCTAAGGGAGATAGCTTGTGCAGACTTATGAAAACTTTTATTATCGCGACAATTCATATTGAAAGCTGAAAAGAAGCGCAAGCACTCAAAACTAAAATACTTTTACATAACTTTATATATCATTATTTAAGAATTATTGATCTAAAATTTGGAATATTTAGCTGAATCTTCAAAAATTTTGGTTCTAATCTAATACATTTGCTATCTGACAGATACGCTTACAATTATAAAAACAGTTTAGAGAAATGAAATTTTTATAATTATGAGTTGAGAAAAAATGGGTAAAAAGTAAAAAGAGAAAAATCAAATTGCCTTACTTACCTTTAACGATATATAGGATCAGTATAGCCTTAAAAAGGCAATTGAAATCCATTTTTTATGTACTCTAATACATTCCATTACATTTCTTATATTATTTATGTTATTTTACTTTTTGCTATTGTGGATTTTATTACAGATACTGGTTTCGTTAAATGTTTTTGGTATTTTGTTTTATTATTGTTTTTATTACGGGAAAATGAAACCCCTTTCCTTTTTAGAATTCGGCCGCTTGTAGATAACAATATAAGTTGAGAGCTCAAAGGGGTTTTCCTTATGTCCAATGGTTTTAAAATTACTCTAGATCACAAAAATTTCCAAAGAAATTTTACTTCACGTAAATATTTCGAATTCACACTTAAAACGCACCCGCCAACATAGCGACGAAAAAAACAATGCAATCTTGGAACAAGCAATTTTTCACACACTTTCGTCATCACTTAAGAAATATTGTACGATTGAAAATTCGTCCCACTTCTGCTTCTTATGCGAAAATCGATTTATTAGCACCCACTTAATTTATTCACTTAATAAGAGTGAATTTCATATATTTATCTATAGGGTGCAACGGATTCGCACTTTTTTCAAAATTTTTATTTATTTATTTATTTTTTTTGCCGTTTTTGTTGTTTTCTTTCACATTTTATATTTCGTTGCATGTGTGTATGCTCATCCAAGCTGTTTTTTTTTTTTGTTTATTTTGAGTTGTTCATACCAACTGATATGTAAATAATTTTGAAGCGTCGTTTTTACTAACGCTAGCGTTGATGTCGATGTATTTTTTTTATTCGGTTTGTTTTCATACCTATTTATTATATTTACACCGACCACCGTAGAGATATGAGGGAACGCCGATTTTGTGATTTTGCTTGTGAGCAATAACGACATCATAATTAATTTCACATTTTTTTTTTTTTTTTGTTTTTTTCGCAACCTTTTTCTAATCGGAAAACTCGATATGTAGCCTATTAGCTATAAACGTAGTTGATTCTCAGCGATCAGTTTAGGAAGTGAGTGATCAAATTGGAAGTTTCTTCTAATTACATAAGGTCAATATCATCACATACGGTGCCATTATTTATCAATAATCTATGATCTGTGTTAACTTGATAGCAATGTGGCGAGATTACAAACAAGTAAGAGGACAATATTCATAAACGCAACAATTGTAAATCGTTTGGCTTAGATGCGGACGATTTAGATGACGGATTGCGTTCATCTCCCCATTGAACCTTTTAGACCCCGTTTCTTAAATATATATATCAAGCTGTAGATCGACGTTTCCTATAATTCAAAATTTGTGCATAAGTTTTTGTTTCATTAGATTGTTGCTGTTTTTGTAAACAAAAATTGCCTTTATAACATTTAATTAAAAAGGCGGATATATTATATGTCGGCTTTTATACGTGTATTTTAAAATTTCTAAACCAAGAGATCGCAGAAAAGGAGATGATCAGAATTCAGTAATTAAAAAGACTACGAACTTAATAGCACAAATATGGTACACCGTTAATCATTTGGATGTTAGTATAAAAGAGTTGTGATGTTAATGCACGCATCTTCAAAATAATGGATACCAAAAACTCGTCCTAAAGCGAGTTTAATCTTATCTTGCTTTTTTGCTATTATAGCTATTTTTTATGCCTAATGGTGTTTGCCTATGAATTTCTTATTTTTAAACGGAGTTTTATTTTCGCTTAGATTTTCTAACATACCGTTACGTTCATATCACCGCATGGATTTAAGCTTGTTACTCAATCTTTTGTCGTGTTTTTTTCATTTCTTTAACACGTTGTTCCTTGTCGTTGTAATGCAAATATATTTATTCTTGCACCAGTTTATCGCCAAAATGTACATCATTAAGTAAGCGCGCGATTGTCGTTAGTCGCCAAATGTGTCTGATGTTGTAACTTCTTGCAACGCTTCTAAATATCGTTGTTAAAATCTATAAATAAAATAAACAGAAAATTATGATATTGTCGGTGTTAAAGATCTATAGATTTGTTATGGGATATTTTACTTAAATCCGTGCTTACCATTCACTTTACATATTAATGAACCGCTTAAAGTTAATTACGGTTGCCCCCTACAGACGATTAATGATCGGCTATTAAAAATATACATAAAGACTATGATTCTTTTGATTTTTAATGAAAAGATGTGGTTCAAAGGTATGGGCATCTGCCTGAGCGGCCGAAGGCGAGGAATCTCGACTAACAACTCAATGGTCGCGTGTTCGAATCTCAAGCGCGGTAGAGATTTTAATAAAAGTCGATAGCCTTAGATGCTAGTGCTCTAAGAGTTTAGTCTTCGAATTTATTTCTCTGGTGAAATTAATATTAATAATAATAATAATAATAATAATAACAATAAAATTATATGGGCAATTTTACTCAATTTCAAAATTGGATATGTCTTACGATTAACTAGTTCAATTTCACATGAGTGAACGTAATAAAAGCCGGCAACGACATTTCAGATCACTTGAAATTGAAAGCTTATACTGCTACTACGGTACTATTGTCTTGGAAAAACTTATTTATTTACAACCATTTACATTGAAAGTTTTGGAGCGTAAGTTAATGTTAGAAAAACTTGAACAGGGACTAGAGCTGAGCCACGCGCAAAGTATTCTAAATTTTAATATAAGTATAGCGAAAATAAAATTTTCCATTCGAACACTTAAACAGTTTATTCCTTTAATTGTGAGCAGAATAGTTTGAAAAAGAAATCTGGGGACCTTTAAGGGTAAGCTATATGCTGTTTTGCTTACTAGAAGCTATAATATCTTCGATCGTTTCATGCGTCTTTATTAATAGCACATCTAAAATGTACAGACATACTTACCAAGAATTATGGGCTGGAAAAGCATATTTTTATATTTATTTATGTATTTATTTTTTTATGATCATGGTCACAATAGTGTTCACAGAAGAAGTAGTGGGGAGAGAGAGAGAGAGAGAGAGAGCTTGGGATGGGCATGCTCGCAAGCGTTACGTCTGCGCTGGTGAAACGAAAATAAGCTGTGTTTTATGCTGCTTCCAATCGAAAAATGTCTGAATTCTTATTTTCATCAACAGACTAGTAAAAAAAATTTTTTTTCTACAAAAAAGGAGAAAGTTAGTAAACAAAAATATTACATATATCCGAAGTTGAGTATGAAACTAAATGGAAAGAAACAGTACACTATTTCAAGCTATCTTCTCTAGCAAGCAACAATATCCCCGTAAATAGAGTAACTAAATTAACAATTGACAAATATGCGCTCCAACATACCACCCCATTTTTCTTATTTACGATGTGTAAAAATCCCAACGAAGCAACACAAAAAAAAGACGAAACACAAAAAAGGATGAAACATAAAAGAAAAAAATAGATGAATAGATACAATAAAGTGGAACTTAAACGTAAAATAAGTGAATAGTGGAAAGTAAAGCTTCCCTAAAAAGTATTAATTGTATAAAGAAAAATCGACAAGAAAAAGTGATTAAGCTACATAAAGGATATATATATATATATATATACATACATGTATATAATGGAAAAACACTTACTTAAATATATAGTATCCCTAGGAAAGTGTACATTACGTTGTAAGAGTCAACGATAAAAGATTCGCAAGAGTCAGTGAAAATTCGCAGCGTTACCGATCTCCAATCTAACTCACCGATCTTCGAAAATACACTAAGCTGGCCGAGAAATGCGTATTTGCACTTCAAGAATCTAAAAATTTGATAGTTATTTTATTAATATTGTGATTTGGAAATCGCAAAAGGTTATTCATATCGATTTTTATAAACATTTAGTAAACTCATCTACAAATTTTATCTACACAAATGATTTCACTTCGACTGATTGACAAGCGCTTTTATAATTCATACGAAGAGTTTAAATTAAAAGATAAAGTTATGAACTATGTGGTGGATATCGAAGATCCACTTTTAGGTGAGTTTTTTTTTTTTTTTTGTTTATCTTTTGTAGTTATTAAAAGAAAAACTCTTTCTCTCTCACGACATATACCATGCATATGCAAATGTACAAATGTAAATAGGTTTTATCGCATACTTACATTTTTGCATATATTATTTAACTTCGTGCACATTACGGTCTGTGCGTACACTAAAAAAAAAGGAAAAAATGAAAAAAATTAAAAAAAAGACATATATATATCTTTACCTATAAAAGCGGGTGTAAGTGTTAGTACTTCTATATGCACATATAAAAGTTTCCCTATTTATTTGTTTGCTCCTCTTCTCTCTTATGCTATTTTTCCGTACTGGTATGATGCGTTAAATAGTTTTTTGCTGCCATGAACCCTACATATCAAGTGTTTATATTCTGCATTCATTTTATTCCCATCGTTTGTAACAATAGAAAACTATTTTTTTTTTCCAAGAATCGATTTTATTCTTTTCTTTGTGCCTTTCAGGACAGATACATTCATACTAACTCACATTTGAATACAATTTTATATATATAAGAGCTGATCGGGGACTCCAAGTAGACATTAGACATTTCGGTTTGTCTTTAAATAATTTTGCATGTAGTAAAGCTCTGTTCTTACTCATGTCCATGCGGTCGTCTCACTTCGTTTTTGCACAATAATCTTATACTTATTTATTCCTATTCTGTTATGGTAGCCATCACCGTAAGAGGGCGATATATTCATTTTGTCAACTTGTTTTAAAAAACCCGAATGCAAGCTTCAGATATTACATATACTATAAGATAACATAATATGTACTATATAGATACATACTTGATCAACATGACATTCTGAAACTGTATAATGTCTGTTGTGGTAAACATTGCAAAAATGAAGTTATATTCATATTTGGCAGAAACATTCGAGGTTCTTGGGCGCAGGCTGCTATTCAAAACGGGCCAAGACACTGAAAGCACCTATACACAGCACAGTGAAGTACAGCAAATGGGGAATGCCATTTGTGCTCATTAGTTATGTATTACAACAACAAAAATTTGAATGTTCTATCTTAAGATAAGGATGGCGTGTGTGAAAAATTCGTCCATGTATGTGTATTATCCGAAATAAACAATCTAAAGTATATTCTCCAAATTTCATTCTCTCCAATTATATCATGTTTGTATTTCTTGATAGCGGCCATCTCCTGAACGACAACTGGTTACGTAAGAGGTACAAAACTGAAAAATAATTGCGTTAAAATACCACAATTAAAAAAATTGATTGCGCAAGTCCGATATTTATATGATATCTAAGCTGATCTTATAAGTAATAAGACCATTAATATGTATTAATATTTATTATCATTCTTATTATTATTATTATTATAAATTTAGCCAGAGACTACATTCTAACACTAAAGTCTTAAAGCACTAGCATTTAAGGCTTTCGGCTTTATTAAAAACTCTACCGCGCTTGAGATTTGAACCCACGATCATTGAGCTGCTAATCGAGACCCCTGTCTACTCGGCCACTCAGGCGGATATTAATATTTAACTCTAACAAAACCGGACAAAACAAAGTTGCCTTTTTCAAAAAATTTTTAAAGCAGCAAAAATAAAAACAATCATTTATATATTTTTTAATCGATATGCAACTTCTTTGCTTGTAAAAAGCATTTAGCAGAATATACTGGAAGTAAGTTTCCATTATTGCATTAAAGTTAAAATGAAACTTATAACTTCAAAATTTATTGCCTGCTATTCCCATATAATTAGAAATGTAGAAGCGCCAGAAAGTCGATTAAATTCACATTTACATAAAACAATTGCATGATTTTAAGAAGCTCTTGAACAATAATATACTGAAAGTTATTTTAAAATTGTTGAAATTTAAAAGCTACTCTACTAGAGAAGTTTTTTGCGAAAATCAAGCCGAAGGAGGGAATCAAACAAGAGTGTCGTAACAGCAATAGCCTGTAGTTAAAGCTCATCAGCTAAAATAAAAACAGTACAAGTGCTCAGAATTTGGTGAATATCATTTCAATATCATTAAGTTCCTGCATTTCGCATACAAAAGCACAGTTGCAAATGATAGACGCTAACGTACACTAATGAGATAAATGATTTAAAGTTTGAGGGACTAAATATCATTGAAAACAAGAAAATATTTACAACTACAAATTTCATTATCAATAACGAGTTTCACACTTGCGCTTACAGTATTTTTGCTAAAAAATGCAGTCGTCGTGGTTTTGGATTGCTTCTTATATGAATGACTCCTCCCATTTCTTACCATTCACTTCTAACCTTTAACAAATTCGAGTATTTCTCAAATGATGTCAAAAACTTCGTTTATTTAAATTAATAAGAATTATAGGCAAGATGTACTACGTAGTGGTCACAGTAGATATTGGGAACACTAAACGATCTCGGAACATCTACTATCGGAGAGAAGATCAACAGTTGAAAATTACTGTAAAGGAGGCGATAAGATATAACTACACCGTAAAAATGTTCTCATTTAAAAATTGTTGATATTCCTTCCGTTATTCCTTACATTCAACTCAGTTCAAATTCTCTCTATTTCGGATATTATTGAAAATAAAGCTGAGTCGAAAATATTAACAAAGACAGTGCTATATTAGCTAGGGTTAAGAAAACATTTTCATAAGGAGGTTAAAATAAATGCTACGCAACTTAAAGCTGTAACGTTTATTGAGCATAAGATCGTAGTGACTCGGATCGAAACAAACGATTAACGGTTCATATTAGAAAAAATGTAAATTCAAAAAGTTAACTTATTTAATTTTTCATAAATTCTTCTAAATTGGCACGTTGATCGAGTACCTCAGCGACTCTAACTCTAACGATAACAACAACAGCAGCAGCGTCAGAACCAGCAACACCAATAGTAGTAGCAACAACATTAAAGATATTGTTTAACAAATCATTACAACAGTAAGGTTCTCGGCCGTTTTCTTCGTTTTTGCAATATTCTAGATGACGAGCTTTTTAAAATGCATTCTACATTTTTATATTAAATAGAGAAAATATTCCTAAGTAAGGGAGAATTGAGGATGCAGGCAGAATAAGGGAACGTGCAAATATTTATGTATTTGTATAGTATATGTTAGTGTATGCAAAAGAATTAAAACCCATAGACATCTATACGAAAATTAAAGAGTTTCAAGTGGGCTGCCTGTACACCTTAAACGTGGCGCTATGCACAGCATCTGTTCATAGAAATTCCATAAAAAATAAATAAAGTCACTTTCCCTATACACGTTGACACAAATACTTATGTTACGTATACAACTGCTCAAAAGTAACTTATTCAAAGAGAGGTACATGCATATGTTAAATATATAAATACTTGAACAAATGAATGTATTCCACATAGCTTACGTAACGCAAGGATATGTAAAGTTGATCGCACTGTTTTTTTAGATAAAAATTCATTTTTTCAGATGAACATTTATTCGTCTACACGCACATCTATTCAACTAGATTTCGGTAATGGGACACAGAGTATTAAGCGAAGAATTACACTTCGTTTCCGTTAAGATTTGCAAATTTTTCTTTTCTTTCTACGTTTTATAAGTCCGAATGCAAGTATCTCTCCTTCTTGTCCAAAGATCCTTTTAGTATTCTTAATTACTTTACATCATATAAGTGAAAATGCTCACCACCAGGGCTCCAAACCTTGCCTATGGTAATTTGAGCCCTTTGTTTCTTTTTATTTGCCCTGCTAAATAACTCAATATGTTTTAAAGGGAGAAAATGACTGCTGTCTATTAATTCAAAAAAAAAAAAAAAAAAAAAATCTCTATTTAAAATAAAATATCTCGCTATTCTTACCAAAACCTTCGTAGAATCTCCTGCTGATAATATATCTTTCGTGGTTGTGTTCATTATTGCTTTCTCTTTCTTCATTTGCTTTGTTTAACCCTTTCCAATACTTTTTTTATTCCGCTTGGTCGATACACAATACATACTAATGCTGGCGTGATTAAAATTTGGGTCAAAGTTCAAAGTATGTGTGTGATATGCTACTTATAAATCATTATTCTGAAACAATTTATGGATAGTGGGTAATTAAAAACAAAAACGGAAAAAATATAAATACATAAGCATTATGTTCATTTAAAAATAAATTTAATGAAAGTAGCGTAAGTGCACTTTGGCTTTTGCCATTTATGTCAAACATAATGTAACTTCATTGGATTTTCACAATTTCCCATTTCATTTGTAAGTAAAAGTGAATTTATTAAAACTCCATTAACTGAAAGCATGTCTTCTGCAAAGAAAAAACTTTGTTAAATGAAAAAAAAAATAACATTTCGAAAGTCTCAATAGCAGGAGCAAAAGCAGAAATAGAAGCAGAAACAGGAACAGCAGCAGAGGGAGAGGGAACGAAAATGTCGAGCTTATTACATAAACTAGTAAAGAATTGAGTTATACTAAGTTCATGACTCCGTTTAAATCATTCCGGAGATTCATATTAATTATAAAAAATCTTCGCAGTTTGTCGATTGTTCGTCGCTGTTGAGACTTTCGCGGCAGCTGAATTTAAAACCAAATTTTTGGAGATTGTGCCACGTCCATGATCTTGGTTTAATTTTATTAACCAAATTATTTAAATTAATTATTAATTAAATAAATTTATTAAACAAATTTCAAAATAAACGTAATCTACAGAGCAACGCAGCTTACTCTTATAAAAATGAAAACAAGAACTATGTACTCAAGACTCAAGTATATTTACTATTGGCCAGTTGACTTATCTCCAAAGAAGAGCAAATTCATTGATTTTGATGTGTCTCCAAGGCAATGGATTAGACATTTCTGGTTTGTTCAATTACTAACATGAGTTACGTAGTAAAATCACCGCAGTTGTCAAATTATTCATATTGAGTACTCGTTAATGTTTTTGTGCTGATCGATTTTGCAGAAAATTAAATATTCGTTTTACACTCATTACCTGCAGAATGCAGGTATATACATTTCGTCAAAGCGTTTGCAACTACTAAGCCTCAGATACCTTAGAAAGTCTATATATGGTTGATCAGTATCGGTTTTAGTGTCTGTCTGTAATGTGTGTAGTAAACATACTCTTGATCGCTAAAAACGAAAGTATAACCTTTGAATTTAGCGAAACCATTGGAGATTTTTGCATATATATATATAAGTTATATATAAGTTAAATAAAGCGTTATTTGAGAAGTGGTCGAAAAAGTGGTCCGATCCCACACATTTCCAACACCGTTCGTTCTTAAGTCAAAGCACGTCAGTGTATCGAATTTCATCAAAATGTCTCCAAAATCACGATCTGTAGGCTAATCAAAACGAATTCGACGGACAGATAAATAAACTCAAACCAGTTCGGAATTTCATTGGGAGTCGATCCGTATAGTATGCCGACTCCTTCTTTTAGGTAATGAAATCATCCGGACAAACCATCTTTATCTCATCGGTATCTTTATATCACAATCGGTATAGGCTATAATCAGATCACATATGCAAGCGAAAATCGTTGCAAATAACCGCAAATGCCTTATAAGATTTTGGTTAAAAACCGGCTTGGTCCGCCTCTAAAGAAATGTGCAATAGACAGGAAAATATTATCTCACGATCTAATTTCACACATCATATTAAGACGCCAGGCGGTAAAAATTCTTAAGCGAATATAACATTGTTAGATGTTTACTACCATGTTTGTAAACAGGTTAAGCACATTTTTATCGATTTAATATTGGGAATGCGAATATGATTGCGCCCTTTTCCAAAGAGAGAACGCAAAAACTACTATAGAATGCTACATAAAGCTGTACATTTTCCATTTGAAAGTATCGTAAGTTTACTTTTCCTGCTTAATTCAAATAATAATGTTGTTAAATATTTATGGATGATAAAGACCGAGTGCGCTGCATGATGTAGCGTAGGCGAACCAATAATATCGACCATATTGCTGAATATCTAATACGGATCCATTTGCAGAAGCAACCAAACGGAACTATCGCTAGGGAAAACTACTAGCAATCACTGGGGCGGTTGGGACGAAAAACGGACACACAATGCTTAAAGTCATGATATCATTTTCAATTTTCAGTACAAAGAAATTCAGTTCCGTATCGCAAAATTCTATCAAAAAATATTTACAGTTTTCAATATTCTACCTTCTCCGTTATTATCAACAGGCATTACTTTTTTCGATTGGTTTCCGATGACTTATTGTTTATTATGACGTTACTCCAGTATGGACTCTTATGCGGATAGGGACAAAAGATCACCTAATTTACACTCTGCATAAAAGGTATAGAAAGTAATGGATATTATCCGACAAGGCGCTGAACAAATAAACCTGCAACATTTTTTGTTATACTATGTAGCCATGTGCAGCAACGAAAAATTCTATTCCCATCTACATAAGCTTTCCGTATAATTTGTACTTCCAGATGTTACAAGTATGGTGACCAAAGAAGAAAGTCTTTCTGACTATTCTGCTTTATTTTATTATTTATATAAAAACAGATGCTTGAAGTAACTATGTCAGTAAAGTTTTGTAATATGAAAAAAATATATATTAAGTTAAATATGAAGCGATTATAAACTTTGTAAACAGATAATATTAATAAGTTCCTATTCGTAACATTAAAAAAGAAAATGACGCAATAGAGGCACCATGAATTCCATGCTGCTTCCAAGATATTCGACATTCAATTCAGATGACAGAAACGGGCGAAACGGGCAAAGGAAGACGGTTTGAGTGGCTGGATTGCATTATGATTATGCTACTATATATAATATCTACTTCTGTCTGGCATAAGCGCTTTGACTTTCGATCGGAAAATGCTTGCCGGATGTCGAGAGATAGCGTTGGCAAAAAGTTTACATCTCCAACTGGGATGATAGGATAACAGTATGGGAACGGATAGGTACAAGTGCTGTCCTTTTGTCTGGTTATGAAATAAATGTTTTTTTATTTTCGATTTGCAATAAAAATTAAACGCTACGGAAAACGGAAAAGGGGGAAATTAGAGGAGGAGATTCAAGAGATTGTAAACGCAGACACAAGGTGTCTATATAGTCTATCTCTAGTCATGACGGATTTAGCCGACGATAGGGTAGTCTGCAATGTGATAAAATCACAACATGGCGTTGACAGTATGTATACTAATTTAGCTGGGCCCCAATGTCCTATATTAGTATGCAATTATTCGTTACGTAGTAAGTAAATACAGTTGCAGACAAAGGGGAAGACCGCACCTACTATCACCTATCTCTACACTTGAAACTGCTTTTTGAATTTACACCATCCGAACTTGCCCGTTATCTAAACTTATGCTCAATATTTTAAAATGAAGTTCATTAAGTTAAAATTGAGGCAGCGTATGTTTTAGGTAATCTTTTTATTAACTTACAGACTGTCCTTCATGAACCTAACTAAAGGAACAACTGTGACCGTTCGTAATCCCTATACCATTACCATATTGGTACCTTTGACCACAATTAAGTGCCTATGTATATTAAAACACATCAAAACTACACAGACTATTCCAGAGAGGTAATAGCACAAAATGGAATGGTTGCATGATACGTACTTATTTTCCAATTAGGAGATGTATTAGAGTCAAACTTTACGAATAGTATGTGTTTTCCTCTATTCAATATTTGGAATTTGGAAATCGAAAACGAAATTTGGATGCGGAAAGCAATATCCTGCGCCTAAGTCACGCTCAGTTTACATTTGAATTTTCATGAGAATATTTAATGAGAAATGCATGAACAAAAACACAACGCTTGTTCCAGCTTTACTTTAACGAAGTACGTTCTATAATTTCTTAAAATCACTTCACTCTACAGTAACACTATAAAATTGTATCTTAATATAGTTAACCACTTTACTGTCAAATTTGGAATATATATGAGATATATACCCAGTATACAATTTGCAAATGCCACCGTCTACATTTAGTGTCATATGAGTAAAGTAAAAAAGCAAATATATGTGTGTTTTACATTTCAATTAAGGAGCTATCAATGAAAACATTCTGTGTAGAAGAATAAAGTGAAAAGAAACGTTCGATTATTTTAATGCTTTTAGCTTTTAAAAGCAATTATGTGCTAAAATTAGTAACAAAACGAGAAAGTAGCAAAATAAAGAAAATAATTCATGCGAGTTGTTCCACCATTTGAATATATAAGTGAAATACGAGAATTATTGCATAATTGATTGAAAAACAAAGTTGAAACTAAAGAGTTAAGAATTTACTTTTCTTTTAGCGTTAATAGTATACCGACAGAGGGACGCATATCGATGTTGTTGTTCCAAACACCCCCCTCATAGGAATTACACTGTACTGTTGATCGAAACCATTTAGTACAAAAGCATAACGCATTAAAAAAAAAATTAATATTATACAAAAAAATTGTTTCTTAGTACAATAGTTTTAAGTTGGCACTTAAGGTTTAAGCGCTATTTGCAACCGCAAATATTAAATATAAACACTTGACATACATGCAAACACCCATATACACACACATAAGTGCCTTTTTAACCATATGGGATTTCAGCTGTTAAACTCTTTACAGCTTAAACATTTAGAATTTCGAATTACAAAAAAAAAAAAACTTTACGTGAAACGAAAAAAATGGAAAGGAAGAGGAATAACGAGAAAAGACCTAAAGTAAAATCATTTTGATATTTCAAAAGAAGAAAAAGCAAGCATCAACATTAGATTTATCTTATGGTGAATCTGGGATATTTATCGTCTTTTTTACATGTATTCGATTGATGATGTTTACTCTTACACAATAGAACCATCGAACCATCGTATGTTACTAATACGAAGATACAGAGAAATTATTCAGTTTTTCGTTAGTACACTGTGTGGGTTTGTCGGCGGACCGATAACGATTATTTGCTTATACGTTACCATTTATAGCATTTATAAGTGAAAGATCTCAAAAATTGACGTCATGGTGGGCCAACAATACTCATCAGCGTAGGTAATTATCGAAGAATTACAAAGCTCTGTACCAATTGACTGCAGAAAATATCTTATGAAATTTTCTCTTCAAACTCCTTAAGTGCAATTACAAATAAACTATGCTCGCTTCAAAGCTTTCTTCGTGAATATAAATTACGAATGGTTTACTCTACGTTTCGCCTTTGTATCTGTACTTCTGTAAATTTGCACGTTCAAAAGCACACGATAGGTCTATTTAACTAACTCAGTATAAAATTTGGGTACTTAGGTATTAACGCCACCTCACCAAAAATATTAATAATAAAACTTTTTTTAAAACTTTAAAAGGTTGCTTTTTATTGGTTTTTTAATGGAATTTTTGCTGCAGTGGCGTTAAAACGTCAGTACCGGAATTTGATGCTGATCGAAAATTTAAATATTTTACACGCAGCGGTGAGTACCTCAAATATTGCGATGCATACATAAGTATCATATATGTATATATTACGTAACGAAATTAATTTAGTTCCAGTTGTAGATTTTTTCTCTGATAATTTCACTTCGCTCTCTGTAGCGGATGCGTTCTATACAAACTTAGTCCATTCAGTGATTTTGATGAAGCATGCAAATGCCAAGTTTGAAATTTATATTTGACTTTCGATTAGTTGCAACCAAAACGAGACATATAAGGCAGGACAATGAACATATGCAAGTGATTCACTAGATAGATTTAAGAACAGGAATTTTCTTAAAAACGCCTAAAAGGGTGAATTGGAAGCAGTAAAAAGGGAAGGATAAGTGTTGAAGCATTTTCACAAGTAGTTTGAATTTACTTAAATCGTTTTAAAATTTTCAACACGTTGGAAATGCTTTCTTACACAATTCGTATTTCTATGAAATTTTCTTAAATCCCTTCAAACACTATACATTGGAAACAATTTAGACATAATCATATTGCGCCGCTGTATAAAACATATTTTTATTTCAATCTATGGCTTGATCTGCGAAGAGTCCTTTTTTTATGAAAAACGAAAAGGACAATGATTGACGTTGAATGACGAAACGTCATTCAATTTTACCATGCCGCCCTAGGGAACCAATTTATAAAACTTTAAATAGTTGCTTGAAACGCTTTAAATGCTTAGTTGCTTGAAACGCTTCAAAGCTTATTAGGCGTTAAAAATCGAATATGCAGCAGAGCAATGATTAACGTTTAGAATGAAGTTTGGAATTGCTGAAATTATATTTAAACTGCCTTGAGAGGACGATCGAGACAGAATGATCTTGAATAATATTTATCTTATTTCCGTTATTCATTTCTTTTTGAGATTCATGCACTGTAACATGACCAAACTCTATCTTTTTATTTTCCATTTTGGATGTTGACCATGTGTAAAAAATAGTGTAAACGAACTTGTGATTAACGACTCATTTGGATATCTTTTAGTTAGTGATATGATTACAAATGAAACCCCAGGACAAGCAAAAGTGAACACAATCGTAATGAACTTTTTCTATTACGCAACGTACAGTTATCTATGATAAGGTATACCATTTACATCCAATTCCAATTATTTGACACTAAATGTCATACTTGTAACTTGAGATCGGTATGCATTCCCACAAACTGATGGGAGATTTTGAAGGAGGATCAAAGGAAAAAAAACCCTCTAATTTTTAAAAATTCTCAAATCGTAGCTTGTGTATGAAAGTCTAATAAATTCTATAGAGTAGTTGCCGTTCAAAATTTTTCTACGAACCTGTGTCAGACATTCTGATAGTTGAAAAATTTTTATTCAACCGCGTTTGTAAACCGAAAACATTATTCTATTTGACATACATAAATGTCAAAGTATATTAGTAACTAATAACTATTCACCTATGCTAGTATCTTGAAAAGCAGACAAAGACCTAGAAGAACAAAATGAAGGGGAATACGCCGCCAACTTTTATCAAAAGTAAAATATAATAACAAGTATACTCAATTTCGCCTACACTCATAAAGATGCACTTCGCATACAACCAAGCTCTATAAAGTAGATAAGTATGTCTTCTTCACTTTCAGGGCTTTTTTTGTTTGATGTCGAAAGAATCAAAGAAAACTTAATGGTTATAAAATTGTGTACGTTTCTCTTTAACGCTATGCTCCTCCATTGAAGACGTAAATGTAATATATTTTAATGTTTAATAATTCTTGAAAATTATATATAATATTATTAATTAATCGATTTTGATCGATTATACAACTCAAATATTTTTAATTGTTGCATTTAGAACGACACAATAGGTAGATGCAAAGAAAAGGGATGATAATTATAAAAAATTAATTACGGTTACTATAAATGGATAAAAATGAAATATTCGGTTTAATCCTAAAGCAAACAAAACAACAGTGTTTGTTAAGGTAGGTAAAGTCCTCAACTTCCTACGTCCTATGACACATGGTCGGACATATTTTGATTGACGTTCCGTGACTGTTTACATAATTCGTTTAAACCATATAAGCAGAGACAGACGTCAAAAGAAATTTAATCGCAATGGCCCTTAGTTACTCACCGATTTAAAAAATAATATTAGCCTGCGTGCACTAGAAAACTGATCTTTTATAGCCACAACGGAAGGATGAGGTTATATTTATTTTGTCAAAACTTTTCCAACAACCAGAAGAAAATTTCAGAAACCTGACAAAGAATATATATTCTTGATTGGCATGAAATTCAAAGCATATCGTCTATCCCTTCATTACAAACATTCTTCTAGCCGCGTCAGTGAAGCTATGGGCTTCACATTTGCCAGAAACATTACAAGTTATTATTGAAAATGGGTCAAGTCTATTAACCGACACGCCTCAAGATGTCTCTGTTATCAGAAGGACGAAAAATAAGTTTTTTGTTCATTACTCGCAAATTACGACAGATAAATCCACAAAAATATCGAAATATATTTTATGGACCTTTCAATAGTACCTGTAAAAAACCGACCACGCTTGCCCAATAACTTCAAAACCTTTATAAAGCCCAAACACAAGCTTCTATCCTATTCTATACAATATTCTAGCGTATACATTCTTGTAGAAGCCGGAATGCACAATGGCATGTCCATCCGTTGATCTGTCTGTCTGGCCATTTGTGTAACATCTGCGCTAAAAAGTCTACGTAAACCAAGAACACCTGTGCTTTCTGGTTTTTGAGCCCATTGCTCACAATTGCTGCAATATACCCACCACAATAACCTTCCTATATAATATAATACTATCCTAGAAAAGTCAAAAACTCATGCCCACCCAATATTATGCAGTATAAGTTTCTCTAAAGTCTTTTGTAAGATAGAGGTGATGGGTATAAAAGATTCGGTCACAGCCGAAAATATTAAAAAATGACAAACTATTTGGTATCTAGTTGTTTATAAGTTGAGAAAAATGTCTTAAGGTACATAATAAAATGGTTAAAATTTTTCAAAAATAAAATAGAGAGGAGAGAAGTTCGCAAAATAACCCTTTTTCAACGTACCACCGAAGGTTATAATTGTATACATAGAAAAACGAGCCACAATTTTTTTGAAAATATGATTCGAAACTTTGTAAGTATTGTGAGATTTTTTCAAACGTTATGTCAATTCGAAGTTATTTTTTTATTCCATTTCTTAAGAAAAAATTGATCTACAATCCGTCAAATTTTATTTTATCCAAAAAGTCCCACGATGCTCACAAAAGATTCTCATTTGCAGGTGCAGTAAATTGAAGGAGTACGTGGTACATAAACCTCGTAAAAGATTTAAAGTTTCAGTTTACAAAAATTTTCGTTCTAACTCTCTCTAAACTACGATTGCTTGGACCATAAAATTGGTTTAAAGGCTTTAAACCCTTTTAGAAGTTTGGTAAGGTTGTGTTTAAATTTGTTTTCACCAACAATTCATTGCTGCACTTACCAATGCATCCAGTGATCTCAAAACATTTGAAACGATAGGCCAAGTTGGAAAAATTTACTTTTTGAATCAATTAAAATTTCAAACCGTCGATAACTCGCTTTTCGTATCATCGTTAAATATTTAAACCACTAATCCAGGAAAAAAAATAAAACATCACAATATGCATTGTTTGGTTGTGCACAATTGTTGCACATTAAAGAATGTGACTGAAAGGAATCGAAAATTTCAAACTAATCAATAAGGCAACCAGCATCTCATGCTCACTTTTACTTGTTATGAGCAAAACGAGATACTTAATGTGCCCATCGAATTCACTGCCAGATATGAAAACAAAAAAGAAGAAATGATTTCTATGTTTGTGATTTCGCTTTTTAAAAATTTTAACCAAAATCTATTATAATTATCTCTATTTGGCATATTTAAGAATCAAAGTGAATTCTAAGAGAAAACAATTTATTTTTTAAATAAGAATAACAGGAACAGTCACCTGCAGACACATGTCATTGCACATCTTTTAAACAACCATCATTGCTATCGATATAGACAAACAATAATTTTTTTCCATTCATTTGTCTATGATTCAAACTCTGTATCGCTTGCGTTGCTATCAATTTTTCTGAATGAATTAGGCTGCAGAAAAGAAGCATATCGGTGATATTCATGAATTTCTCAACGACAATGGCAAAGCCAAAGACGTTTCACAGATTTTATTTTTAGATATTATATATAAATAAATATTACGTATGTTTTTACGTTATTAATTAACAATAATAATTTTTATTTGACAATTCAATTATACAATAATAATCAATATTATAATTAACATATGATGAGCCAGTAAAAGTGTTGACTCCCATTCGCCATAGTCGTGACCAACCGTAATATAACGATGTAGATAACATAACTATATCGTACAATATAAGAAATAAAGCCAAGATACAGCTGTGATTTCTAGATTGTAGAAGACTTTTATAGTTAATTTCAACCTAATAATCATTTTGATACGGAGCGATAACGAATTGTATAACTTCACAGTGTTGATGACAATAAGTACTCGTGGTCATTTAGGATTAAATTCATTGCCGTTCAAATTTCGCAAACAGAATCTTCACTTGTAGATACCTTGGTATTTCGGTTCGGATAAACTTGTAGAGACAAACTAGATATCTGATACTAAAATATGTCGGAACAACGTAACTAGATACCCGTTGTGAAAACTGTGGTATCCTATCACGTCTGCGGTTATTGGCAGAATTGTTTACGACAACTTGCAACTTTTTGTTAGAAAAACTATGTTATTTTCCATAAGCACCATTTGATTTAGTCAGTCTTAATTTGACAAAATTGGAAGAACAAGAGAGCCTTTTAAAGTATTATGAGCACATCGCTCTGAATTTAACATTTCCATCAGCGTTCAAGCCATAGTTGACTTTGAAACCAACGTTTGTGACTGCACTACCCGATTGAAAATTTCCATCTGCCATTTTAACAGGTGGTAAGAAATGGCAATAGTTTCTTTGAAGGAAATATAATTCTCTTTCTTTTTAATCGTTTTGTTATTTTAATAGGTATGCATATGCGGTAAATAAATTTATCCAGCTCCTAGGACAACAAAAAATCCTTTCACTTTTCAAATGATGCATTGTCTATTTTGCTTTGCATTTAAATTTTCTAGGTGGAGAGACAATACAACTAACAAATATTATACTTAAACACACAAATAAAAAAAAAAGCAAAAACAATCATCAACACGTAGTTTGTCAAGCGAGAGTTAAATTAGCGATTTGGGTTACAAACGCAATGATACGTTATTCCGTTTTTCGGGTTAATACGTCCCAGGTGATGAGCACAATCAGAAACCGTGTTACCATATTATTTGATAAGAAAAAAATAAAGCAATCAATGTAAATATAAACAAAGACATATGCTTTGAGAATTAAAATTAAAGAAATCAAAGTAAATGCAAACAACAAATATATGAAAAACAACGATAAGAAAATTAACGTAACAACAATTTAACTTTTTGCTTGATCAACGAACAAAATAGGTATAAAAGAAGGAGAATGGTGGATCCTACTGACGCAACAAAACACAGCGAAAGAATGGTGTAGTTGTTTTGAGATGACAAATATGTTTTGAATTGGAAATAAATCGTTTATAGTAACGAGTATTTTTTTAATAGTTTTTATATAAAAACAAAAAAAAAGTTTAAATAAACGCAATAAATATTAGTTAAGTGATTTGTATTGACATTATTTCTTCTTGTGAATTTTGTTTTTTTATTTGTATGTATGCAGGCACTACCATATGTTTTGCGTATTGCCATAAAGCTATGTAAAAAGGCGGCAAAGTTAAAGCCACATCCCCAAAACAAGTATAGCGCACCGTTATATTAGAGTACAGCTAACTATTGTACCTGAAAACTATTGTCAAACCAACCTAGTCACAACGGCATCAGCCTACGCAATAGATGCTGGCTATTAAAAAAAAATTTTATACATTATATAAATATTTATCCACAACTTTAAAGGCATATGTACTGTTAATTTATTGTATTAATAAATTTCTAGCGAAAAAAGCAGAAATCAACATCAACTGCCAAACCATGTCATACCACGCTGGCGAATGATGTACGTGATTTCAATTATGTGCTTGGTCTTGTACACTGTACAAGCGTATTCACAAAAGTAGAAGAAAATGTATCATTTCCAGAAGAGTTAATATATAGGTATGTTTGTTATTATTGCGGTAAATTTAGTTTGTCAATTGCAGCGCTGTTTTGTCTTTTTCACAAAGATTTTAAGTAAAGATTATTTTATTTACTTTCTGAATATCTTTTCGTTGCACTCTTTCTAATTTTTGTATTCGTCACGAAAGAATAATTAAAAAATAATATTTTCAATGTGTTTGCAATGGCAGATATTTGGTAATTCCGTGAAGAGGTGTCGAACAAATTCCGCTTTGTACGCACAAATGCCTAGCTCATCCGTCTGGCTATCGCTATCACAATGTGTTGAAACTTACAAAATCGTCAAGATTGCGACAAAAAAGCGAACTTGACATATTCCTCCATAGCTTAATCTCCTTGATATAATTTGAAAATGTCGATGATACGCCTACTAATACTGTGTTGAAATGAAGTAAAGAAAAAGAGAAAAAAAAACAAAAATTTCAAAATTGAAACATTAACTTTTAACCGAGTTGAAGCCCATATATTTATAAGAGACTTTCAAATATTTATCGATTTTGTTGAGACACTAAGGTGCTCATACATAACTTCTTCTTACTTCTCTCATCTTGATAACTCAACGAAACATATAAACAAAATATTTCGTCCATATTCAGATATTTCACACATCCATACACAGAGGTTGATAATGCATTTTTTTTATTTTGACAATTTACTAACTTTCTTACAGAAAAAGTATTGAAAAGTATTAACTTTTTATCTACTTTATTACTCTATCAATACTACTACTCTTACTACTTACTCACTACTTACCAACTAAATGGATTTTTATCTAAGAAATTTTTGTCATCCTTTCTTGTTTTTTTTTTTCTCTTATACTTTTTATAAAATTTTTCAAAGTTGTGCGTTGACAGCAAATATGTGCTTATGTTTTATGTATACATCGGTTTGTGTTCATTTGTGAGAAACTTTTTTCTTTATTTTTCTTCCTTTAAAAGTTTATAGAGGAATTTCTTAACGCATATATATATATTTCCTTTTACGATTTTAGATAAAGATAAGAGAATATTTTTGTAATATTTTATGTTTTATTATTATTATTATTATTATAATTATAGACTAACGAAATAAATTCTTAGAATAAAAAGAAAAAGAAGACATTGAGCATTAGCAACACATCCTATCGGTTCTCTTTTAGAAGAGAACATTAGATATTACACCCAAGAGTTTTAATAAAGTAATATATTGTATTGATACAGCATTCTGTAGCTGATTTTAAGATGCCCCTAGGATTTGTTGCTCCAAATGCAATAATTCTAGCAAAGGAAAAGTTAAGGCAGTCACAAAGAATGTGTTTTATAGTGAGAATTTGTCCACAATTGCAGATTGGGGAAAGAGACTTCTTTAAGGTCAATTAGTGAGTTGCAATTATATGGCCAAGGCGAATTTTTGAAAATATTTTGGACTTGATTTTCTCAAAGTTTGTTGGATTTAAAGGTGGAATTATTTGAGGGTTAATAGAAGAGTAATGTTGATAGTATTGTAGATTTCCTTCCATAACATTCTTCTTAACTTTTCTGCTAATGTATCTTTGAAGACCCAGCTTTTCCATGACATCATCCATAATTAGAGGTGCATAAGCAGCATACTTCGCCGCTCGATCAACTTGCTCATTTCCCAACAAATCGATATAACTTGCTACCTAAAGCATTTTAATTTTATCGCCAGATGTTGTTATGAGATTCCTTAATTTGTTGATGGTGCTCCATTTCGAAGTCGAAGCATTCCGTATAGCTTTTAATATAGACAAACAATCAGCAACAATTTTGTGAAATATGTGATTGAAAAGAACCTGTCCTGAAGTATCTATCACTGCACAAGCTTAGCAACTTGTTCTAAGTGCTTGGTAATACACCGGTTTAAGGGTGTTGATATAAGATTTACAGCTATTGCCATAAATTATCAAACCATAGTCAATCTTGCTTAAGACAAGCATTTTGGTAAGATAAGCAATATTGTTAATGTGCGCATGTCTGTTCCAAGCAGCGTATTATATGAAACTCACCCTAGTTAATATGGAATTTTTTAACAGAAGACATTGTGTTTTCCAACGATATGTGTTGGAAAACGTGAGCCCGAAAAGGCGTGACAGAAAGAGGAGATTCTTGTGGAATGCCATTCATTAGCGGAAAAGAATCAGAGAAATGATTGTTAACTCTAACTTAAAACCGCCCATGCGACATAAGTCATTTAATGTAGTTGTAGAATTTGGGTCCAACGCTCCACGACTTCGTGGGGCTTAATATAACATGAAGACCCTTCAGAAATTGCTTTCTTTGTAAAATAACCGATATGTAAAAGAGCGTCGATGCAGCTTCTACCCCGCTTGAAACCTACTTGCTGTTTTGTAATCATGTTCGTGGACTCAAGAAACCAAGATAATCTAGATGCCATAATCTTTCCCAATAGTTCGGAGAGGCAGGATAAAAGAGAGATTGGGCGATAATCCCAAGCGATGGAGACATTTTTAAACTTTGGAATTGGAACAACTACTGGCAGTTTTCACATGTAGGGAATGTAACCACTCGAAAACGCCGTATTACATAGTTCTTTTTTCTTGAACTAGACAGAGCACTGATCATTTGTTACGAGATGCGATCTAGACCAGGTCTCCTCCTCTTCGATATGGAGAGACAAGTTTCAAGTTCTAAAGTAGATAGATAGATAGATTTTCCAGGAACATGGCACATCTGTCAATAGCATTCGAAAGAGAAATTGGTTTTCTTATTTTCGATGAAGGCATTGGATGAGTTGCTGTCAAAAGAGTATTCGTACCACACTTTTCCAAAATAATTAGAAATCTCATCTATGTCAATTAAGGTTCCATTGGGAGTGAAGATGGAAGAAGTTTCGTTCGAGTTTGAAGTCCCACTGAGTCTGACAACTTTCACTGATGTGTTTCTATGAATTCCTTTCGAAGAAAGGTCCAAACTGAGTGCCTTTGATTTCGTAATTCGAAAGTAATCACTATTATGTAGATCATCAGAAATAAACCAGGAAAGCGGAGGAAGAAGTGGTGGAGAGCAACATGTTAAATTAGCAATATGCAAAAAAGTGTGATGAGTTAAAAAATGCTTTGGTTTTCCATGATTTAAAAGGTAGAGATTACTTTCAATGAAAGCCTTTTCTAAAACAGTACCACGCTTATTGCTCCCCGCGACCCCGCAGGGGGGGAATACGGAGTATAAATTATAAAGCTCTTGCTGAGAAAACAATTGCCAAGGTGGGATATAGAGCGAAAACTGTAAATTTTTTGTTTAAGGTTATTTGTATCGCTACGGCTTGTATGTTTGAACTTAAACTTTGGCGTTTGTAAGCTATACTTTATTTTATAAAAACACCAACCCCTTGTTTCATGAACTCCTGCATTCATCAAGTATCCAGTATATGATTTGGGTGAAATAGAATTGAAAGAACTTCTACAATGGGTCTCTTGAATGAATATAAAGGTTGGACTAAAACCACTTATGAGCGTACGGAGTTCATCAAAATTATTGATAAGTTCCTTAATGTTCCATTGCAGAATTTTAAAAAATCTATTTAATTGTAGTGACAAGAAAACGGAGTGATAGGTAGGTTATGTTGACATGTCAGTGTCTCCGTCTAAAATGTCGCTATAGGAATTTTGCGGGAATAATTCATTTCTACTAGCAGAATAATCGGTACTTAGGTTTAAAATGGAAGTTTTTATAGTATTTTTTCTGATACTATCAATCGTCTTTTTGCTATTTTCTTAATTTTACCACGTTACTTACTAGCATCAAATAGCCAAATATGTCCTATTTGTAAGTAACATTTTTCATATTTCAATTAGTCATTATAAAATGTGATTTTATCAAGTTATTAATTTACTATAAAGGCGAGTGTGTTAACGACGTTTTATCCAGAAAGAGACCTTTGCTTCTTTACATACAAATTATATCAATTTACATAACATTTTAAGAAAATCAAGATGGTCATGAAGAAACGAATGACGAAAAGTTGAGTGGAATGTTGTGACAGTCTAGGCGCTGTATGCCGTATTGGCAAATGGTATGCCTTTATCAGCTCTCCCACCCGCCACCGCCATGCCCTCTCCCATTCTCTTTCTTTGTTGCTTTCATTGCTTTTTTCTCTCTCTCTTTCTAATCCTTCTTGTTACATTATTAATTGTGTGTATACTAAGGTAAATTAAGCTTAATAATAAGGTCAATAAATTGGTTATCGTCAAAAAATCGAAAATAAATTGAAATTTAATTAAAACTGAATAATTCTTAAGAAAAGCGTTATTTTCTTATTTAACTTACTTTGACTTGAAACAGTTCTTTACTTCATAGAATGAACGGCCTTTCACACGGCCTTTCTACAAAGTATTAAATATAACAATTCTACGGGACACAAAATAAAGTGTAGATTTACTTAACACGTAGCAAGCAAATCAAAAATCTTTATGAATAAATTTTGGTTAAAGGAAAAGTTGGATCATTCAAAAATGTAGTCAAAAATCATCACAAATACTTACTTAGATTACCGATACAAACAAAATAAATTTAAAAAGCAATAACGAAAAATACCGGCCGGTATTTAGCAATTTATTGATTTTTTTCTTTTCCGTACACTATGGAGACTATATGTGAGCAACCCGGTGACTGAATGTACGATTCTCTCAATACATAAATGCGAAATGCACAATAAACAGATATACATAGGCCAGCATATAAATACATACGCTGTATGCAGAGTACGCTCATAAAAAATATGAATACGTAATCAACTATACTACAACAACAATAGCCGCATTAGCCGAATAATTGGGAATATTTTTACTACTACAATTACTATTATGTAAAGTAAAATTTCTACTAGTACTACAACGTCAACAACATCAACAACATCATCAACATCATCATTACCATCATCATCATTATTATTGAATTTGTTTGGTTAAAACACAATCGATTAATATACTTAAAAAGCAAAAGTAAAAGAAAACCGTATATACGAAGAGAAACATGTACTACAATTAAGTATATGAATAAGAGTAATTATATATTATGAAGTAGGTTTACTCGCACATATCGTATAAATACTACACAGACAGAGGGACACATAATATTCATAAAAATATTTCGTAAGCCGACTATGAAAGATGTCATTCACTATAAGTCCTTAAAAGCAAAAACCAAACATATACATATGTATTTTAAGAATTGTAGTAAAAATTTTGCCAATTTTTGCCAATTTGTTTCGTAGGAACGATTTCTGCTCTGAGGCGTCATTGCCACATGCAAATTTAATCTATATCTTATATATATATGTACATACATATGATGATAGCAATATGTGCCTTTTTCTTTGTATATGTGCGTCAATGGATTGACCGAGTAACTGCACAAGCCGCACATGCGAAATCCGTATCGACATCCGATTGAATTTACATCTGTTTTCAGTACATATGAGCAGACGGACACATTTTTAATATATAAACATAGGGGAAGAGATGTACGCTGTAAATAATAATTTGTGTATATACCTATACGTAAACGCTTAGAGAAATAACAAAAAACGGAAATTTACACTAACGCACACATACGCATATTTTATACCCATTTACGCACATATGTATCTTGATGTGTTATCGTTTAATGAGTGATCTGCGTAAATAAGATACATTGCAGTCAGGCGTCGATGCATGGATGGATATACATGTGCATACGTATCTCGTATAACACATGTGACCGGCTGAGTTTTAAGATACGAAACAGTCAGGCAAATATTTATATATATATTTATAGCAGAAACGACACTGACCGATAAATGCACTATGCAGATCTACATGCGTACGTTTGTAGTTAATGTTTTCTACATAAGGGTATATGTCTGCATACCTGTTTTGTTTATTTGTGTATGACCCAATCAATGAATTCCTGTAGCTCAACTCATTTATTTTCAAAAAGGTAAACGTAGTTTGATATCAAGCGAAACGGTTAAGGAACAATGAAAGGGGAACAGAAAATAGGACTTATATTCTGTGAAAAAGTGAAATGAAAACTTTTTTACTTCTTCACAAAAATTCCGATGTTGATGCTAGTAATCAACAAGTTATAGATCTTTTAATATTCAGCACCTATATGGAGTTATGGCAAAAACTGTGCAAACTTCACTTTTCTGCGAAGAAAGGATTCGATATGTACCTTACCACAGTTCATTGATAGTGTAACTGCTACAACATTTTCTTCAAACGTCTGTAATTTTTAACCACTCACGTTGCTTTTAACACATCTTTCACTTTCTTTTTTCTATACCATATATAAAACAAGATCTATTTCTCTTCCAATAATATCTCAAAAAATCTGTTGCTTTGTCTGTCTAGCATTATCTATCGTCTTGCTAGACCAAGAATTTATAAAACTGTGATCGATTTTGATGAGGCTAATCTGCTCGGCCTCGCATCAGCTTTAAATAAAAAGCAGACGCTACAAATGAAAATGCTTAAGAAGGCAACATCAACTACATTAACATTAATTCAATTCAACTTTCAATTTTTCAAGTTCAATTTTTAGTTTTTAATATTTTTATGCCATATAAAGTTTTGTTGACCTGTAAATAGAGCAGTGATATTCATTTGAACGGCATTATTTGCAACAAATGGTTTGAGTTTACATGTTTATTTTCTATATCTCTTTATAACAACCCATAAATTTGTAAACTTTCAAGCTATTATGAATGATAAAATTAATACATGCGATGACGCTAAGTATAACTAACTTGTACGAACATTAAAAATATTTTATGAAAAATTTGTCCATTGCATTTCAATGAAATATATTTGCCGATTTTTTCAAAATAAATAACAGATTTCGAAACTTTATTACCAAGCAATTTTTTGGTATAAACTTCTATGGACAGACTTCCGTGAATTATTAGAGTTCGGCTACACACATTTAATATTTTGTAAAGTTTTAAAAATTTTGTAAAATGTGAAAATCAAAAAGTTTTCACAAATTCTTACTAATCTCTTTTCAGACAGTAGCAGGTTAGTTGATGTGAGCGTTTATAGCAAAGACAAAAGAAAAACAGTATTTGTTCAAAAATTATACGAATTCAATAATCCATACACGGGCCTTATTAATATTATAGTCTAAGCAATTCTCCTGTTTTTATACACTGCAGCACTCTTGGTACAGGGGTATATTAAATTTGTGTATATAACACTCACAAGGGCGTGAAATAGACTCACCTTCACTCTTAAATAGATCTAAGCTTGTGTCTCTATCTGTATATCTTGTTTTCTTTGGTTCAACATGCAAGCCGCAATTTTGTACATATTTTGATGTAATTTGATACATTGACCTGTTTTGGTCCAACGAACCGTTATTTTAAAAAGTCTTTATATGAATAACTGTCGGATGGTGAAAGGTATTTAACGGCTGGCTATGGTTTTTACTTACTTTCAATATGTATTCAATTGGTCCACGATGTTTTCAATTTTTCAATTTTTTCAATTTTTAACTAACGAAAAAAGAAGAAGAAACTAAACATACAGATCGATGCACATGAAGAACACAACTTGCCCTACTCAATACATATACTTCTGCAATAAAAGCGGTATCATTTAAAAGTCACACTGCGATGATATAATATTCTGGATGATATATATTCTGGATGGTATTGTGACTGTTTTTCTCTACAGGGAGTTCAGTAAAATATTCTAAAAAAAAAAAAAAAGTAAGAAAAGTCTTCAGTAACACACATTTCCATTGAACAGTAATAATATGGGGATATATTGAATATATTTGAAATATGCTAGTTATTCTTATTGAATATGATGTTAAAAAAGTATCGGGAGTAACGGAAAATTAATAAGTATTACACTTTATCAAAAAGTTATATACGGCTTTTTTTCAAATTATTAAATTTAAGCAGCACTCTATACCACCGAAACATTTATTTCAAATGCAAGGTGAAATTAAGTTGGTTGGTTCCTTCAAATTTTCTTTTTTAACATTAGCACAAATCAATTGACATCATAATATCAATTACGGGAAAAGTAAGCCAGATCCATTCGGAATCATTACATTAACCAAATTCTAACAAATTAATTCATCACCAATGGAATAAGGGAATTGTCTTTTACGTCTTATTCAGCTAATTTCTATAAAGACAAGGAATTCGAGACGAAATTTATATTTATAAATCTAGCAGTTCTCCAATTAATCACTTTTGTGTTTATGAAGCACATGTTAAACAAGCTTTTTCTAGCACACCATTCTCGCTATATTTTAGACCCAGTGTTTTCTTGTCACTTAAATACTTAGAGTAGCAAAAATTATATTCAAACGATATTACGATTGGGAAAAGAGCAGAACAAGTTTCTAACAATTGCCTACTTCAGAATACTGTGAATAGTGTGCAACTTTTACCGGATAACAACTTGTAAAATCAACATGGACATTTATCACATATCTGTAAAAGTTGAATGCGAACATGATCCAAACACTGGATTAATGTGTAACGAACAAAATTATTTTGCACGTTTTTCCTATATCTGCTTAAATTAATGAATTATTCCTATTATTAGCAATATTATGGAAAACGAACTTTCTTAAAGAGTTGACGTTTAGACCATAAGCCAGTTTATAATTTTCGCTAGTTCTGTTCTTCTTTTACATCTTACATAAAATAACGCATCAAAATTTTTTTATTATTATTTTATAATTTTTTTATTATTATTATTCGTTCGTGAATGACCAAAATGAACAAAGCAAGTTTTTAGTTTCCAATTTCAAATTAATTTGCAAAATATGAAAAAAAAGATTGAGATAAATTTCGGTGAATTTATTGACTGCTTAGTTCAGTGACGTGATGTTTATTCATATGCATTATAATTTGAAAGTTCTCTTTAACCTTTAGTCCTAACTTTCCAAGTTTGCCTTACAACCGCTTTCTTTAATTAATAGCTAATATGTTTTACTTTTGTATTATGTTGCTATTAGCATTTTCGCTCTTTGCAAGTCGAAAAATCGATATTGTCTTGTATTGTAAAGCTGCAGGTCAAATGTAAAATACGGTTATTCAAAATAAAGATTTAATTACAATAACAGTATTACAGTGAATTTTAGTTAGAAACAAAACGAAAAGCCGCGCGAAACAATGGAGGTTTTGAAAATAACCTACAATTGCTTAGTTTAGAATGGAATGGTCTCATGTTAATTAAAAGTGTGCTATGGCAAACATATTTCATAAATAGCGCACTTTTCAAACGCGTTTTACAATTTTTTTTTATTATTAAAGTGATTTTCTTAAAGTTTCTTAAGCAGCTTTCAGAAAACTGAAGGAAGTCTAATTGCCTGCTCCTGGGCTGGCGTTATTTGTCATTCAATTCTTCGTATTATTTTCATACACTGAAGTATGGCTTACATGTATATTTACGTACGCACCTTTGCACGTTCTAGTGTACTTGACAAAAAAGGCAGATTCTGCGGAAGAATACGCCCCTTATATGTGGCACGACAGAAAAACAAAATTCAGGCAATTTTTGCTTTAAAGTCTACAGACTAAAACGCGCTTAATATTACTTGCAAGTTGACTTTTCTTAGAAATGTGTTCCTGTTTCGTCTTGCACGTGTTTGATAATTTTATTCCGCACGGGATGTTTTCACCTATTTTGGAAATCAATCAAATTTTGCGAAGTGGTTTGCTCTAGATTTCGGTTTTCGCCTCCTATTCAAATTTGTGAAAACACTATCGTGATTTTGAATGTCATTGAAAAAAAAAAAAGATTGAGCAGGTATATGCTCAGAAGCATCAAATTGAATTCATAACATGAAGCGAACTTGGAATGTCAATTGTTCTCTCGTATTACAGGTAAGCCGCCTTAATATAGAAATTGCGGTTAATAACCCATAAGGTGACAAGCACAATAAAGTTTCACTTGGTTTCAATAGCTTTTAAGTAAGCATATTTTACTCATCCCATGAAATGCAGAACCTTGTGACCACCTTTCTCAATTTTGGATTTTATTCAATGTTCCACTTTATTGCCTTTCAATATTTTTCTGAGGGTACATAAGCCGCCCATAGCGTGCGATTATTTTCAACAGCATTTTTCTTCAAAATAATGCTCTTTTTTTACTGAAGTGAAGATAGCCCCCCAAGATAACCCACATTTTATGGTTCATGTCTTCACTAGAATTGTCTTTGCTCAGCTAGAATTTATTGCGAAATAAACAACAATAAAGTAAAATAAATATTAAAATTAAATAATCTTAGCAAACGTGCACATATGAAACATACTAAGCCGCTAACCGCGTACACAAAACCAATAATGCTTAGTTATTGCTAGAAAATCTCATGCAAAAGTACCTTACAAATACTGAAAGAATGCAATGTTAAAATCATGTTTAGACTATAGATTTTGGATATGACGTGAAAAATGCTAAAACCTATCAGAAAAAGCTGATTTCATTACCCTGGTTAGGAGACATCACCTCGAAATTCGCCAAAAACCGGCTATCTCCATGCACCCAAGACACTAAATTAATGATAAAAAATTTTTAAGAAATAAGCCATGCGCAGTTTTTTGATATGTCTTAAAGGACGCTAAAACCTATCAGAAAAACTTAACTTCATTATCCCGGATAGGGTCTATCACCTCGAAATTCGCCAAAAGCCGGCTCTCGCCATATACCCAAAACACTAAATTTGTGATAAAAAAAAGTGATATTGACAATAAGTTTATGTGTTTATTATGCGCAAAATATATAAAGTACGAAGATTAATTTCTGGACAGCGGAAAAAATAGTATATAGGCCTGAAATATTTTTGCCGTAGCATATATTCTATTAACCTATAGAATATTTTCAACGATATTATACGCGATTCATATTTAGAAGAATGACGACAACTCAGTACCAAACATATAACTTCTTAAGCAAGTGTATGGATAAATGCGTTACTATTGCAAATATATCCGCGTAATGTATGATCTTAACGTGCTTAATACGTGCTGAAAAAAGACAAAAACATTATGTGTATAAAATCAAACATTTCATTAGCGAATGAAACAAAAACATTATGTATATAAGTTCGAACAATTCATTAGCAACATTATTGCAACATTTTGCCTTTACGGACTTGTGTATAGAGAGGACCGGTTTTTGGCGAATTCCGAAATGATGGACCCTATCCAGGGTAATGAAGTTAGGTTTTTCTGATAGGTTTTAGCGTGCTTTAAGGCATATCAAAGAACTGCGCATGGCTTATTTCTTGAAAATTTTTTATCACTAATTTAGTGTTTTGGGTATATGGAGAGAGCCGGTTTTTGGCTAATTTCGAAGTGATGGACCCTATACAGGGTAATGAAGTTAGGTTTTTCTGATAGGTTTTAGCGTCCTTTAAGACATATCAAAAAACACATGTCATATTTCTTAAAAATTTTTTATACACACTTTATATATTGCAATTTTTCGCCAACACTACACATGCACTGTATGGTAAATAAAAGAAAAATTTGTTTTTTAGTTTTTTATAACATTTCTGTATAATTCCTTATTTCATTTATGCTTGTATTTCTATTTTTGTTTAGTTTTTCTAATAGTTTTGTATTGTTCAGTTATCAATTACCTTAGCAAAGGTGGTTACCCAAGAGTGAAGATAGCCCACATTTTTGTCTTTACTAAAATGTGGGCTACGTACAGTGGGCTAACTTCACTTCAGTCTTTTTTTAATCGAAACTTGAACATTTTTCTAAGCTGTAGTAAGTAAAAACATTTGTATTTAACTTAAGGCGAATCTTTGACGTTCGGTACTTCGCACAAATGAATAAAAAAATGTGAAGAGCAAGTCCAGTAAAACACTATCATTTTTGATATGAATGAAAAAATGTTAATCTTTTGCAACAAAAATTGAATATATACTATCCTAAAAATTAACGTCAATGGCGCAAAATAACATACACGTCAACTTCCGCATATTCGTGCTATGTAAATAAATTTAAAAAAAAATGTCATCCATTCTACTAACTGATAAATTCTTTGGAGGGAAATATATAAAAGCAATACGCGTGCATCTAGAAAAGTCGACTAATCGGATTTAAAAACACAATCAAAATGTTCCAATTTCTTTTATTTAAAATTTTTTCATTAAATCTTACTAGGATATTTATATGTTTTATTTGTTGTCAACGCCGTTTACTTTATCATTTCTTGCATATTAATGCTGGTCTTTATGTAGTTTTTTGTTCATTATTCATAATTTTTCTCCATTTGTATTTTCTGTTTTGTTGTACACAGTCTATTGCATTTTACCCACATGCATACATGCCCATAGGCATATATGAAAGTCTATATATGTAAAGACGAGATAAATATGATTTAATGAAACATCAAAAACTCATAACACAAGAGTTATAAATACATAGTACACATAAACAATTTACATGTGTGAGGTAGTTATATACATCCATTACTCTACTTGAACAACTCAATTTATTCTGTCCAATACGCTCTCACTCAGTACACTGAAAGGATACATAAACGGGGCATATACATGTATATATATAGGCCGAAACATTCAAAGAAGAATATGAATAGGGAATAATTCAAAAACAAAGCCGGTAAAATATGCAAAATTCTAATTAAGAAAATGATAATTTCAATAACTTACATGGATTTTCAAGGGTAAACTTTGTAATCCTTAGAGAGTTAACAATATATTTATGTTATTATGTTATTTCTTAAATGTATTTTTATAAAAGCAGATAGAATTGTATGTTTTTAGCCATTTTGTTTAGGAATTTTTAAAATTTCACACGCCTACAAAACGCGCTTAGACACGTTAAACACAACCTCACTCATCTACGTTCTTTCAACAACAGTTGAAACAGTTGAACAATTAACCAAGAAATAGGCAAAGAGAGAAAAAAAGAAAGAGACAGAGAAAGATGAAATATGAGAGAACAAGTTTTATTAGAACTGCATGAAATTGTGATGTTACGGTAAAATACTGCAAAATTATTCCTATAGGAATATACCGTTATCTATCACTTCTACATTTGTATATGTACTGCTGCAACCCAACAAATATTGTAATAAATAGGATAATATAGTATATGTACGTGTATTGTACAGTTGGCGTTGTATATTCTTATTATTAAAAATAAGGAACAAGTCTCTGGTGCGTAACTTCTTGTCAATTTGTTTTGCCTTTAGTATTGTCGTCTTATTTTGTTATTTTTCAAATAGTTTTTTTTTTTTGTTATTATTACAGTATGGCTTTACGCAAGTGGGCGCTACTGCAGTCTTCTTCAAAGACAATGAATTATATATTTCCACTCTATTTCTACTACTATTTCCTCTCCCTATTCTACTTGGGTTTGATGAACACTGAACACAAGAAAACAATGCTTTCTTGCTCTCTTGTCTCAATATTCGTATGTGAGAAAAAGAACGAAAATAGCACGAGAAAAAAATTCAACTTCACCTTATAAGAAATGCAAAGTATCAAGTGAGCAATCTATTATAATTCATTCTCTCTGGTTGCATATAGTATCTCGTTATCTTTGCTATCTAATGTACTATTTTTGCACACCTTTCGATTCTTTTAGAAGGCTTTGTTTTACTTTTCACTCACTTCTTATAATCTTCTCTGTCTCTCTCTTACTAACTCTCCGTATATTTCTTTTCTCAATTATTGTAATCTTCTCTTTCAATGTTTTTCTTTTTCATTATGTTCGATAATAATATTAATCCTTCTTTTGTTTTCTTCACCTTTTGGCTTTTTTTTCTACTTTTAAGAGTGTGGTCCTACTAAATTTCCCGCTTTAAACAATCGCACGCGACCAACTTCAGCTTCACACAGCAACTGAATTTTATTCAGTCAAAATTTCGCAAGGATGAAGGATGCTAAGTTGACTGGCACGCACACATGTGCACGCAAGTTATAGTAAAATCTGCAAATTGGCTTTGTGTTAATTCGTACTGCTTTCATTCATTCTGTTCCGCATTATTTACAGCGGATGCTGTGTGGATGCTGTTAACGACAACTTAACAGCATCTATGTGGATGCTGTTAACAACAACTTAACAGCATCCACACTAATGACAACTTATTCCCAACTAGTTGGATTTTGTAGAAAAAGTCAATTTTTCTTATTTAGAAAATGACTACGCTAGAAATGAAAGAATGAAGATGTGAAATAATTGCACCACCAACTTGTATGTGATAACAGTTTCAAAGTATTGCAAAAAACTACTCCTTCATAATAATTCTTTTTCAAATTTTGGTCCAAGAGATCTGCTGTTTTTGGCAAGAATTTCTCAAATGTATTTTATGTGCTTTCTTTCGAATAATTCATGGATTACAGAATGAATGACTTTTCTTTTTACTTTATATGACAAGAACATTTCTCATTAGGAATAATTGAAAATCAAGAAAACGGAAGTAAGGCAAAGATTATTGTTTATGAAACGTTGCTGTACAAACCATTTCTTTTCCCGAAAATGTCTGCGTAATAATCTATTAAAAACCCCCTATGATCTTTCTTTCATGAGATGGTCGAAATTGATTGGATTCTTTCACTGTTTTTTATGGTATTTACTTTGAAATTTGTGCAATAAAAAAATGTTTGTAAATGTTTTCTACGTGAAAAGGTATAAGCATTCGCGTAGAGACGTCCATTTTTCGATTCAAAAGCATCTCGCTGGTCGTGTCTTTCTAATCTTGAAAAACATGTATAACTGCCCATAGAGGAAAACGCCCCATAAACATTTTCAAAAGAGTTCTTCAAATGGTTCCTTACGGCAAAGTTAATACCGGTGTGTGTATATACTATGTCTCCTAGCTTAACTTTAACAATTTGTGTTGTTCGCGTAATACTACTTTGGTTATTAACCGTAAAAATAGGATTATGTTTTTTGTTTGTAGACCTTTTCTATTAGTTGTCAAATACATTTTCTTAAATTTGAAATTTCAATTATATTTTATATTTTCAATTATTTTTTGGTGCTTATCATCTTACAATTTTCTTCTCGCCGGCGTTGTACAAAATATCACTGTCACGATCTCAATATCTTCAATGGAATTCATGCCGAATAATATAGCAATGATATCAGTACCGTGCTGGAATGTCTGCCTGAATTTGAATGTTAAATATTTGCTATCATTTGCTTTAATGCCTGCCCTATGCCTTTTAGTAGCCTTACATCAATTAATAGCTTTACTCGTAGTCCCAACGTGCGCTTTCATCATACTTTACAATCATCGAAAAACGCAATCTAATCGTAAGCAAACGCGTTTCTTTGCCGTTTGGTTATGGTCTGCAGTAATCTTTACGACATTGATGTATCACTGGGATGTGTACTACGTTCAAATGTTGCGAATGACCGTGCAAAGAACGATGACAGTTTTATTAGCTATAACAGCTTTCTATTGTGGCGGCAATACTATATATATTTTGAAATGGCGACAGCAGCTTAATCCCTCTGGAAGTTCCAATTGCGGAGTATCGAACGAAGGTAAAAACTTGATGATAGATGTGCAATACTTGATAGAAGAAGATTTAAAAATTTGTGTACATTGTAATCGCGAACAGCCGCCAAGTTCAGTGCATTGCTCCATGTGTGGGACATGTGTAAACGGATTTATACATCACAGCTACTGGTTGGATTGCTGTATTAGCAAAGAAAATTGTCGCTATTACCATGCAACACTGTTAATGTCATTGTTCTCATTCCTTGCCTACGTTTATTTCACTTTAACCATGGTCTGCAATTCATTCTACTTGGGCCACTTCTTGGATGAACCATTTTTCCTACCGGAGAATTGTTCGATCGCATTCAATGAATATCTATCTGGCGTATCCTTTGTTTTAGCAATTCAAGCTTGCATTATAAGCATTTATATTTTAATAAAATTATTCAAGAATTTTAATGTGATTTGTCCCTTTAGGAAAATAATCCAATAAAATGTAATGGAAAACTTTACAAAATCAAATAAAGGGATTTTGTTTTCGGTAATAAAATGTTTTATAAAAATTTCTTAAACCTTGCCTTATGATGAGAAAACAACACTATTTGCAATAGTGCAGGAGCGCAATTTTCAACTTTCAATTAAAAATATTGTAAAAAAAAGACGCGTATCACAAGTACTAAGTTGAAAATATGTTATGAATAATTGATTGAGTATTGATATAAAATTCGAACATAACGATTTTTACTGCTACATAATCTATGCAGTTCCGTACATATGGAATAAATAATAATAACGGAATGATTTGAGTAAAAATTGTAATGAGAACGTTTCAGTTACGAAACCACCAGAGGACGTATTTATTACATGTTGTATTTTAAACTTAAATCTACATGGTATATATAATATTTAAATGAATGAATATTTACAGTACTGGAGTTAAAATACAAGTAGTTTGAGGTACAAAATCCAATATATTGGAATGGCAATTGAATGTATATGGTACCATTCATAACCGCACTAACTGAACTGAAAAGTTGTCGATGCCGTGAGTTGGTTAAACACTTCTGCTAGTATACAATAAAATTGATGGTGAATGGCTGATAAAGGCATGCGTAATTTCGGAAGAAATTATCACACTACCGATGAAATTAAGAACAATTTTAAGGTCAGACCGGAACCCGATAACTAGGTTTTGAAATTGTTAAATATTAATATTATTATAAAGTAAATCATTTTTAAGCAAAGTGTACATCAACACGCAGGAAATTTGGCAGAGCTTTAATGGCAGTTCGTACCTAAGGAAAGCCAAAAATCTTACGATTTTACAAGGAAAAAACATTTTTTTAATGAAATTAAATATTAACTCTCTTTGATACACCTAATTAAATTTGTAACTAAATATGTAAGTAGGTAAATCTTATATATGTATATAATAAGTAAAGAAGCAATTTAACGCAAAACGAAAAGAAAAAAAACAAATGTTAGTACACTTTTAGGTAATTGAGGTTAAATATGCTATGTTCCTTTACTATGTTCATTGCTGTCTGAATACCATAATTTTTTATGGTGTCAAATCATACAGATACGTTTCTTCCATGTACCGCTTATGTACAAAAAACAGCAACTACAAAAAAGAAGAAAAAGAGAGCGCAACTATACAATTCGGAATAAGTACATACAATGACACATCATTTTTGTATGCACGAACATGCATATGCATGCTTTTACTTACCGTGCACATACGTATGAGTGCGTAACCAAGTAATTGCCTAAGTGTAAATTAAATTGACTTATGTGTGTGTTAGCGAGCATGTGTGACCGCACACAATATAATGTATAGTAATGCAGTATAATACTGCTTTAATACTATTTAATGTGATGTTATTTCGATTATTGTATGCAGTGCCGCCGCACTTATGTAATTGTTTACGAATTGTCTCTTTCCTGTCTGCAGTTTTGTTTTCTCCTTACATGCAGAATATCTTTATACATTTTTAACGTTAAAAGAAGGCTACTAAATTTTTTAAATACATTAATACTCGTATTTTCGATAGACACAAGACAAGTACTCCATATAAAAAGATATGAAAAAGGGAAAGGTTAAGAAATAGAAGAAATCGTATTAATTCAGTTTATACAAAATAAGAATATAAACGTAAAAATAAAAAAATTAATAGAAGGAAAAATTGTAATAGGATAACGCGTAGAATACCAGAATATATGACACACAACGGGCGAAAAAAGGACAAAAATTATTTTAACCAATAAATATGAATGGAAAAATAAACTTGCTAGAAAAAAAATTACGAAAGCTAAAGAGGGGAGTTAAATATTGTATCAAATAAAATAGTAGTGAACGAAAATGAACAATACAGGCTAAAGAGCGAAAAAAGTATTTTATAACCAACTATAGGAGAATACTAAAGAATAGAATAGAATATAAGTAGGAAAAATAAAAATGTAAAGTTTATAAAATGGAAATTACATTCTCGTATCTGTCTGTCCGAGAATGTTATAGTCAAAGATTGCCTGAATCCATGTATGTCTATGGCTGCGTAACGTTTTACTTGTTTTGTGTATATGTGCGTTCACATACGTATATACGTTTTATTCTAAATGGTATTTAAAGTTAAATTGCATAAGTTTTTAAGAGTAATTTGAAACTTGTCTTTACACAACTTTGTGCGGTTAAATATTTGTTATTTGTTAGTAACGCAATTGGAATCCCTTTTGCCGTTGCCTTTTTGGCGTAGCCTTTGGTTATCTAGTATTTTTTAATAATAATTTAACAATACTCATGATAACGACAAAAACACGAACCTTGCAACAAAACAAAGAGATTATATTTAACTTAGTGAAAAGGTCTTTAAATACACCCTACTTTCTTATCCTAACTAGCCCATACGCTCAATGGATGCACATTACATTGATTAAAAGTTTGAGATGGATATAAATACGCGTTCAAAGTTTCGTAAAACAAACATATATATTTTTTTTTTTATTATCATTGTGTTATATAAAAAGTCGTTTGTGGCCAAAATAAATATTAAAATTAAGCATAATATGGTTACTTATTAAAGAATAAGTTATTTTTAAGAATTTTAACGGTATTCAATCAACACCGCAGGCGTTTGGTTTTAAGTTATCAAAATGTATTATGGAGTCTTACAAAGAGTGTATCTTTACACATATTTTCAGACATAAAATTCAAACCATCTAAAAAATAGTTATTTAGGTGGTCAACATCTAATTCGACATTGGCATTGACTGAGCCACTATTGGTAGCTATTCTTAACAGATTCCACATACCCTTGCGGTCAACATTATTAAATATTATATTAAAGAGACTTTTCTTCATTCTCCGCATACTTCTTTTTGCCTTGTTCCCATATCTGCGAAAAACACTCCATTTACGATAGATGGCTTCATATGCCATATACCTAAAAGATCTTGCATGCAGTAACTCCGAGGATTTCACCCACTCCGCCGATTTCCGTTTAAGGTTAAATCGAGAAAACGGAAGTAGGGAAAACAATTCAGATATCAAATTTTCCAGTATAAGATTTTGGCAATTTACGTCTTTACTATTATAAAAAGAGATTTTCCAGCATGGGTTTTTGACAAGTCAAGTATATAAAGAGCCACATCACGAATATCCACCAATGGCACCGGTATTCAATGTAGTCGCTCGATATTCTATTTGAAGTTAGGGGCAATTAAAAAGAAATACGTATAAAAGCATTGTGGAGCGATGAAAATGGACATTGAAATTGACTCGTAGTACACAAAGTAGGTTGATCAGATATAAGGAAATAATCCAAAAGAGATGTTGTGCTATTACACATCTGAAAATGTGTTTGCAGCATATTATGTCGTAGAGAGATATTTAACCGATAATCGAGCACATTGTTAACGCTTTTACTGGATCATATTAGCTTGGGGAAAAAGAAATTCATTATTTTTTTCGGTAGATGGCTGCACTGATAGATTTCTCGTAAAGTATCGATCAAACAATTTCATATTTATGCTCGTTGGAAAGGTGACATTTCGCAGTAAAAAAAGTTCTTCTGCTGGTTTTTGTTTGGTGCATTCAGTTGTGAGTTACAACGTGTTAAAAATGGAAGTGAACACAGAGAAAATTCGGTACATTTTACAGTTTTTCTTTGACAAAGGCGGAAATGCAAGCCAGGCGGCTAAAATTGTGAATGGTGTTTATGGTTCCGATACTGTAACAGCCAATTATGTGCAATTTTGGTTTCGTAGATTCCGTTCAGGAATTTTTGATGTTAAAGATGCACCTCGCACAGGTAGGCCGGTCGTCGAAAATATCGATAAAATCGGGGAAACGATCGAAGTTGACCGGCATGTTAGCAGTCGTAACATCGCCCAGGAGCTAAAAATCGGCCATAAAACAGTTTTAAACCGTTTACACAAAGCTGGATTCAAAAAGAAGCTCGATGTTTGGGTGCCACACCAATTAACAGAAAAAAACATGATGGACCGAATGTCCATGTGCGAAACCTTGGCCAAACGGAATGAGATAGACCCATTTCTTAAACGGATGGTGACTGGAGATGAGAAATGGATCACATACGATAACCCTGTGCGAAAACGATCGTGGTCAAAGAGCGGTGAAGCACCTCAAACGGCCAAGAAGGTTTTGCTATGCATTTGGTGGAACTGGAAGGGGATTATTTATTATGAGTTGCTTCCATATGGCCAAACGCTAAATTCTGATCTCTACTGTCAACAACTGGACCGTTGGAAGATAGCGATTGACCAGAAACGGCCAGAATTGGCCAACAGGAGAGGTGTCGTGTTCCACCAGGACAACGCTAGGCCACACACATCTACAGTGACTCGCCAGAAACTTCGGGAGCTTGGTTGGGAAGTTTTAATGCATCCGCCATACAGTCCGGACTTGGCACCAAGCGATTATCATCTTTTCCTTGCATTGCAAAATTTCTTTAATGATAAAAAATTGGAATCTAGGGACGATTGTGAAAATCGACTACTAGAGTTTTTTGCAAATAGAGACCAGGACTTCTATGAGAGAGGCATTTTGAAGTTACCTTTAAAATGGCAACAAATCATACAACAAAACGGTGCATATTTGATAAATAAAGTCCTGAAGTTCATATAAAAATAATGGATTTCTTTTTCCCCAAACTAATATAAGTCATTACTAAAGTCCCCCACCACAACTATGTTATTGTGTCTCTGAAAAATATCACCGACCATCGATTCAAAGATGTCAATGTTCGCTCCTGGTAAGTAAACACCACTAGTGCCACCATACCGTTCCTATTCACTTCAATAAAAACAATTTCACATTCTCCAAAATGTGAGCCTATCGAAATAATTCTATGTTGAATGTCGTGTGAAACGTAGATTCCTGCGCGCCCACCACGTCCGCGAGATCATTACGACAGAAGCGATATCTACGGATGTCAACTGTGCCATCTGGTTTTAGCCAAGTCTCAGTTACTGCAATAATATCGAAGGTGGAATTTTTATAAAATTTACAAACTCATCGAATTTTACTTAGTATACCACAGGTTTTATACTTTGAACATTACGATGACCAATTTTCAAGTTAGACATCAAGTGTAGACTAGCGTGACTTAGATGCATATTAGCCTGTCTTCCATCGCCGACAATTGAAGCCAGGTTGAAGTGAACAAATGACATGTTTCTGTGTTATAAGTTGAAGCCGTATCACCAAAACAAAGTTTACAGCTAATCAAAGTAACATTATATTTTGTACAAATTATATAATATTTCTTGAAATAAAGGAAAAAAGAGAAAATTTAAAAGAAAAGAAGAAAAAGAATACAAATCTCAAAAAATCTTCCATATAGTAGCATTTTACCAAAGAGACTATTGATGCTATACAAAGAAAAGGAGTGTCAAATGCATATTATAAAGAATCCAGAAGTCAGAGGCATTTCTGGCTCAATTTCTGGCTTCAACATATTCAAGTTGAAGAGCGTTATCTTCACGATAGCATCATTATCGTGAAAAGTTTCAAGTTGATGAGTTGCAAGACTTCTTGGTATCTCTCCCTTATATTAAATACATCTAATGTAATCTCGGCTTCGTAATTTTTTTGTAGCACAGCATGAGGCGTGAGGCATGAGGCGTCTCCATTGCGAAATTTGTAACCAGTAATTCATTTTTCCCTTTTCAATTTAGGACAGAGATGGTCATGGGTGTAACGTGATCATTTAAAAAAATTCTTTTATCAATATCAGTCCCTCCGTGGTCTTCTATCGCATCTTTTAATTTTAAGGAGCGAGCTGCATAATATTTTTTCATTATTGAGTTAGTTTTACCAACCGAATTAAATCTTATTACCACGTCCTTTTTGTTTTTTATGTGTGTGGGTACTGATTTATATCATTTCCATTCGAGGAGGCTTTATATATTTTCGCCATCTTCATAATCTTGGATATGATGTTTGGAACGCCCTGCTGCAGTCCGCTCACAATAACGATCTGTTTATTTAGACGGTTTATTAGAACGTTTTATAACTTCTCCAGATCATTTATTCTATTGTTGGTTTTTTTGTCTATTTGTTCGACGATTTCCCGGCATTGATTCACCCCTGATTTTATGTTTTTAATTCTACCAGTCAAGTTCGTGAAACTTTGCGTCAATGACTTTGGTAATGTAATGCTCCGTGTTTTTCCTACTTCTTTCAAATATAGCATCCATACTCTTGTCGATTTCATAAATTGACGCTTGCAGTTGGATAGCAAAATCTCTGACAGCTGTTTTTGGCGGCATTTTTGTTAGTATTTAGAGCACAATTTGTTGTCTATTTATCACTATAGGTTGATTAGGTGCTTCTTTCCCTATTATAAAATAAATAATTATTGTTGATCAACAGACGGAGCCCTAGCGCTCCCTTGTCTGCAATTTTTACTATTATCACTATCGTTGTTGAGCGTAGTATAAGCGGAGTGATGTTGGGTATTTAATAGTCGGCCCAGGCCGACTATAATACCTTTAATCGTTTTCGTTTTATTCAAGTTCATTGAAATCAATTTCTAAGTTATAGAACACTCACTCCTTAACAATGCCCAAAAATTTTCTAAACTTTTTATCCCACGACACCTTCACATGCGTCTGCATCCCTATGAATAGAAAATTGATTCTCGAAAAAATTCAGGTGTCTGTAAAAAAAAAAATTTTAGTAATGAAGAGAATGTCGTCACAATAAGCCAGCGAATAGGCAATGATAAGCTACGCACTATTTCGAAGAACTCAGCACTCTACCGATGAATTTGTGGCATATTATAGAAATTAATTGCATCAACTGCACATCTCCGACATGTAGCTTTAAAGTTAAATTATAGCATCCTCCACAGCTCACGAAAGTGGTGATGTATTGAAATTTCAAAGTTCGTTAATGGATGTCATAAATAAATAAATATCAATGTAAATGTGTATTAAAGCAAAGACCCTGGTTACTATACACTATAAATAACATATTTTAAGTAAATCAAGCCTCGATGCAAGGGATTTCGTATAGTAAATCGATATAAGACATCTCATATACTTGAAAAAACACTCATTTTAAAAAGCTATAGTCTTTTTGAGTTTTAACAACCTTTACCTTCAAGGATGTTGATTATCTGCCGTCATCGACAAGAGTTTCCAAGCGACGCTCCAAAATCTCTTTGCTGGCTTTGCAGCGAATTGATCGCTCAATTTATACTCGAGAAGAAAATGTTGTTTTTAATAACATTACAGTCGTTTATTTAAACTTAAGAAAAACTGAAGTTAATTTCTTCTAAAACTTAAACAGTTTAAAAGAATTTTTAAAATCTGCTTTTACATTTATTACCTTTTATCTTTTCGCATATTACATTCACAGCTTGCTTAGCAACTCATTAATGTTTTATATCATACGAACTATTCAGGAAACAGAGAAAAAAAGCATTCCTTTACCGGAAAATCGTGACAAAATTCTGTCCAACCGATGATAAACTCTTAATAAGATCGAAACAATAAAAACAAGAAGTAAATAAACATTCATTCGCTTATCAATGTACATAAATAAAGTGCCTATATAGAAAAAAAATCGCAAATTTTTTGTACATATCGTTGCTTTGATTACAAGAAACAAATTTCAATAAAATAAATGCTAAGATGACAAACTCAACAAATATTCGGTTTGCACATTTTTGCTTAATTTATAAATATTTATGTATAATGCGTGCAACGTGAAGCATTACAATGTCGTACAATACAATAATTATAAGAACACCACCATCACATTAACGCCAACGATTACATAACCTGAAGGGAGCATATTAAAAACTAATCACATAAACTTGGCGTCAAGGCGAAATGAAAAATGATCTCATGATAAAAATGCTAACATGCAATGTAGCGCACGCACGCACGATTGCGGTCCCATAAAACGAAACGTCTTAAAAAAAACCTCAGGTGCTTGTGCATTTTTATTTATTTATTTATTTTTTTTTTTTTATGAACGTAGACAAGCAATTCCGTAAATTTTCCTTTCACTCGCAAAAATTACTCTCATAAGATAAAATTCTGCATAGTTTGTTTCATGTAAGAAAGAAATAAATAAATGCAATACTTATGGCTTAAGCCGATTTATAATTCTCACCATTTAAGTAAATTACGATTAAAAAGTCGAATTTCGATTTCATCGATTTCATCTATCGAATTAAGGGTTTCTTAAGGTCTTGTCTCTAAAACTGCTGAGTGGATAGGCGAGACTCTCATCGGTCCTTATTCATATCAGCTAGCTATGCTAGCAATAAATGCACAAGTGTTATTGTTTTGTTTGCAAAAATAGCAAAAAATTGTAAAATAATTTTTGAAGAAAAATAATACATAAACCGTAAGGCAATACAGATGTATTGGGTTTCGCGGTTTCGAAAACGGAATTGGAAACAATTGGAAAAAAACAGAAAGCTCGTTCTTCAGTATGCCCTCTCCCTTAAAAGCCATACATACTTTTAACATCCAAAATCCATATTATTGTCATTCTTTTGATGACAAACGTCATTTTTGTACACCAAATTGATTCAAAAGTTCAAAAAAGTAACTCTTTCAAGTTTTGGATTTGATTTTAGTTAAATAGTGGACTGCCCTTTGCATCTCGAAAAACTGATAGCGTAATGTTTTCGTACACAGATTTAAACATTTCGTTGCTTTCAGACCTTCAAGATCGGATTTAGTAAACTCTGGCGATTCGTTGAGAAGAAACTTTTTCTCCAAAATGACTCGACCAATCATAATCACTACACTGTGCATACAATCAATCAATCGGTTATTAATTGCTTTTAGTAAATTGATCAAAGGACCAAAAAGGTTTATGCGAGCACGTCAAAATTCAATAACTACCTTCTTTTATGTCAGCTAACATAAATTTTTTTATGACAAATATGTTCTTTTAGAAGAATCACAAGTATCACAAGATTATTGAAGCAGTGTTTTTCTACCGAAAAAGTCGGCAGCTCGGCCGCACCTATACATGATGAAAGCTTAAAATTTGTCAGATCTTACATCTGCTTCAGTTATTCATAACTATCGCTTTCAACGCCTTTCAATCAAGATAACACTTAGATGTAATATTATATAATTGTAAGCAGATTCTTATATAAGCTAGAGAAGCCAATATATAAAAAAGACGAAATAATGGTAAAAATTGCAAAATATGGCTTTAAAAGCTATAACTCAATTTTTACTTAATTATCAAATTTTACGGAATTGATTTGATTTTTTCCCCAAGTTTACTTACTGACTTAAAGATTTTATTCATTTTCATGTCCGGGCGCTCTTTCCATTGCCTGCCATTGCTTTTACGTAGGCATTGTCAATATATTTTGGATAAATGCAAAGATTTCTCTATTCATCCAATCGTCTCTGTCTCCATTCATCTATTTTTTTCTTTCTCTCTCTCTCTCTCTTTCTTATAAAGAATACTCGTGATGGGGCTTGATAGTAGCTAAAATAGATCACGTCAAAAGCTCATGTTGGGCATAATTTTGTATAGCCAACGGAATCCCTAAAACGGCTTTTAGATGTTACAAACATGGCGGCAAGTGTATTTATTCCCTTTTAAGTAAATGTAATAAAAGTAGATTTTTTTTTTTTAAATTTCCTTAAAAAATGGAAAACAAAACATTAAGTCATAACAAAGTAATATACCAGCAAACGATACACCTGAGCTTCTTTTATAAACACATTTTAGAGTAAATGGGAAAGATATAGAAGAAGGCAAACATGCATTTTAATACATCATTGAATAGCTAAGCATGCCATGTGTAACAAAATGAAGAATTAAAGTTTTATAAAAACTGTAAGACTGTCGTACACATATTTAATTTAATATTTCATATTTAAAAAATTTTTTAAAATATTTAAGCTTCATAAAGAATAAATTTAAAATTTCCATGAGATAAATGACAGCAGGATCGTTGTTGACCCAATTAATATCGAATTCTTTACTGTCTCTGAACCAATCAATTGTTTTGTTGCTAATCTTCTGCATAAGTTTTTAATCTGAAAGGTTTTTGTGATTATGACGGGCGGCTTAGCGATCTGGAACGCCAAAAGACATAAGACCTCTGTCTCTTCAACATATTGAATGAAGAAGTCTTATGTTAAGACTTAATAGCGGAATTACTCCCAATAAATTATTAAACTCTAAAAATGCAGCGTTTTTCCTATATAACGTAAGGTTCAAATTTCAGTAGAAAAAGTGATAAAGTGACGGTGTTTTTCGAACCTCGTTTTTTATAAAGCGATTTATGCAGAATATTGCGTTGTGCTAGTGAAACCAGTTCAGGCAATTCTTTCAAAAATACATCGGCATCATCCCGCCCAGTACTTCTTTTTTATCCAACAAAGCACTCTGCAGATTCTCCATTTGAATATATGCTTGCACAACAACTTACGCAATTTTTAATTAACTTGACCTTTTAGCTTCTACGGTATTCATGAATATACACAAATGTTTATTAGATAAAAGAAAAATGAGAATCAAGACGATTTTTTCTTTTGACTGACAGTCAAATTTGTTGGTGAACATGAAATAAATTATATATATGCTAACAAGTGAATGGATCTATGTGTCTGTATTTCAATATAAATTTGAATAATTTCAAAATAACCGACCGATCAAAGTATTATTACTATTTTCTAAATTTCTTGGCTTAATTATTCACCAAATTTTCATTTCTATATATAAGCAATCATTTTCCATTTTAAGTATTTTACATTATTTTGACCAAAAGCTGAGATCAGATTACATTCGTTACGGAAATTCAAGCAAGCAAATAAATTTGCTTAAGTTCCCCATAAAATGAAGCACAACTAACTAATCTTTCGTTCCAGTTTTCTGTTTAATCGAAATCTTCTTTCTTTTGTTAATTTATTTACTACTATTACGTGTTTGTTCGCTTTTTTCTTCTATCTGATCTGGCACCTTAGGGAATTGCGAAAGCTTTCAAATTTCAAGAAAAATACCAAATGAGAAAAGAACAACAAAGTAAACAGCTGCACTATTGCATTGTATTAAAACCCATAGAACTTGATGATGAACATTAAAGTAGATGGTTATAACCCTTTTCAACAACAATAACAACAATAACTATGCAAGGCATGTTTATGTATAAGCGCTTATATGTAAAAGGGATTTATATACCGCAAAATATATATATGACTTTTGTATTCTACCGTACGTATATATGAGCAACGTTGCAAAAGTTTCGCGAGACTCTCGAAGAATGCCCACATAAGAGTAATACCACCAATGCAATTGCTCGCCGTTAACATATACATGTGTTTGTTTGTGCACATTTCGCACACAGTTCAGCAAATAATTTAACGGTGCATAAAATGGATTATAAAACGTGGTAAAATACCAAAGCACTACCTCAAACATACATATTGTAGGAATATACAGAGACACCTAACCAAGAGGGGATCACTGAATAAATTCAAAACACGACTATAACTGATTTTTTTTGTATCTTGGAAAATTTTTCCAAGAAAACCAAAGAGAAATTTTACATTAAAACTAGCACAGCAAGGAAATCCTCATCCTACGCTTCGTATAAGTATATATAAAGAAAATTATGTAGATGTATGTATATATGTATATATATGTATATATATATAAACGCATGTATGTGTTTACGTGGGTACTTATCTATGTTAGGTAGCATAGCCGAAGCATCATAGATTGTATTGTAGCTTCTTCAAGATTAGTACATATTTTGTATTTTTACACTTCGACCAAGATCTTTACATTTTTCAATACGATGTTTACTCTTCGACTTCTTTGACTTGCTCTTGAACATTCTCTCACATTACTCTTACACGAAAGCATGCTTAACATTTGAAATTTTATGCGAAATATCTCTTCATTTATATTATATATGAACACATATTCTTTTGTATTTTTGTCTTATAATAGAACCAGACACATTATTTTCTGCTGCTGTACATGCCATCACATCCACTTTTGTTACACAATTTTTATACTAAAGTGTATCTAAGTACATATCCAGCTTTATTGATTCATTTGCGACTACATGAATTTCGATATAAGCTCACTTACCAGATCATTTCACAATCCGCTAACCTTTAACGCCAGGGGGAAGATTTGATCCGTAATAAGCTTAAAATGTTTTCAGCGACAATAGTCATACAAAAGCATTATTGTCTGAAAATGACTGGGAATCTGTTAACCAAAAATTGTTAGGCGATATCTCCATTTTTGCATTTTACAAAGTTACGCAAACAGACAGATTGACACACAAACAGGTGGACATGTTTACTTACACTAAACGTTGTAATTGGCCAAGAATTTGTATCTTTATGGGGTTTTTGAAGCCTATTTCTGCGTGTTGTAAAGGTATTGAAAAAATAGTCAAATTTGGATACACTATAATATTGGGTGGGCGTGGGTAATTTTATAATTGTTTGTGCACGGATGCCAGAGGATCGCCCATAGAATATACGTTCAAATTTTTGTACATTTATTTGCCATATTCTATGGGTAACGAGCAAACAACCATTCCCTTCATTTCTTTTGAAAAGACGAGGTGTTCTCAGTCCACATGGTGCTGTGGGCGTGGCCTTCAACCGATTTGGCCCATTTTTCATAGTATTTGTTGCGGATCAAGAATACGTTGTGGTGTCTCTGAAGCATCTTTCTAGGCGTTGCAAACATTTTGACAAAATGAATATACCCCTCATCCTTCGGTGATGGGTATAAAAAAAAAAAAAATCATCTCATGTACTAGCTCAACTAAGAAAAGTTAACAGTCGAATTTAGTTGACTGTTAGAAGTAAATCTTGTACTTATTAATATTAAACACTAATACAAAGTATATAAGGAGAAATAAAGAAAAAAAAAATTATAATATAATGTAATAATAAAGAAAAAAAAAAAAAAAGCATATACACAACCAGTATGGAAGCAAATTGTAAAAGTGAATCCTTAAGCGGTCTCAAATATGTTAAAGCTTGGCAACTGATACAGCAATCAAAAACAATTAATTTTCGAATTATAATGAAATATTAAAATTAAAAGTTAGTTTAAATAACATAGACGAGTCGACTTGTGTTCAGTGTAGTGCGTGTTTTCTATTCGTCTGCGTTTTTTCAATTGTTTCGGTGTTTTCGGTGTTTTTGTGTATTTAACTTCTGTCTTTTCAGTGTTATTGCTAAAACTGCTTAACGCGGATATCGCGTATGTGCTTTTGTTTCGTCTATATATAATAAAAAATAGAAAACAAAAAAACAAAATAAAAAAAAAAAAAATTGAAAACATTTGACACTTTTCTTTAGTAGTTCCCAAACTTCTTGCACAGTTCCCAAACCTTTTCAAGTGAGTGGTTATTTCAAAAATAATAATAAATAGACAACAATAAGGCATAATGACCCCGGGGCCGCCAGACAAAAACCTATTCGATTTTATCTATTAAGTGATACATCCCCCCAAAGAAAAAAAAGTAAAAAATCAGATTTTCCGGTGTTGCCGATCAGCGATATAATCCCTATTGATAAAAAATATATTGTCATTTCTTCAACCGATGCTCGAATAACAATTTCCCAAATTAGCCCTTTTGCTATAAAAAAAGCTCTAGATAGCATTACAACATACATCGACTCGATCTCGATTCTACGCGATGGGAATTTACTGGTCCTCGCTGGGAACCCGCGCGCAACCGAAAAACTAATAAAGGCCAATTCTTTAGCTAATCTATGTGCAATTTCAGCTAAACTACATGAGAAACTTAACTCGGTTCGAGACGTAATTTATGCCCCTTGCTTAAAGCATGTGCCGGAAGATGAAATTGTTCGCGAAATGGGCATTCAAGGAGTGACTGAAGCATATAAATTAACCAAACTGAATGATGACGGAAAAACGCGCTCTCCTACAGGAAGGATTATTTTAACTTTTGATCGCTATCGATTACCGCGAACAGTTGATGTGGCGTGGTATAAATGTAAAGTAGAACTATACATCCCAAATCCTATGAGGTGTAAAAATTGCCAACGCCTGGGACATACGGCAAAAAGATGCACTAGTGCTGCATCTTGTGCTAACTGTGGTCATCCTCCACATACTGAAAGCTGTACCCGTAGTTTCTGCATAAATTGCAATGATCAACACTCAGCGTTAGACAAACAATGCCCACGTTTTGTACAGATGCGTGAAATATTAAAAATCAAAACAGAAAATTACTGTAGCATGGGCGAAGCGCGACGCACATACCGGGAAAGAAATCCTTCTGTAGCCCATGGAATTGGCAAAAGTAATACCTATCCTGCTGTTGCCTCGCAAATCGAGCCTAGTAAGACTTTAACTGCAACTGCTTCCAATGAAAAACCTGTTCCACCATTAACCAAAAATTATATTGCGAAACCAGTTACATCACTTGCCAAAGATAATATTGAAAAAACCAAAGCAACTGCAAATATTGAAAAAATCCAAACAACAACATATATGCTAAAATCTAATATACCAAATTCTCCAGAATCTCCAGGTCTCAACTTTACTCAACAAATCACAAGTGTTAATGAATCCATTCTTTCATCCATTAATCAACCTTCGAAAACCAAAGCAACTGCAAATATTGAAAAAATTAAAACAACAACACATTTGCTAAAATCTAATATACCAAATTCTCCAGAATCTCCAGCTCTCAACTTTACTCAACAAATCACAAGTGTTAATGAATCCATTCTTTCATCCCTCAATCAACCTTCAATTTCAAATTATTCACGTGCGCCAACCCGTTGCGCTTCAAATGTACCAAATCACCTAAATACAGATTATTCTGCTGGTAAGAATAAATCATTCACGAAAAATTCCTATAGCGACCTTCTCGACGGAGACGCTGACATGTCAACTTAACCCTCCCTCCACTCTGCTTACATGTCATTACAATTAAATAAAGTTTTTAAAATTCTACAATGGAACATTAAGGGACTTATTAATAATTTTGATGAACTCCGTACACTCATAAATGATTTTAATCCAACCTTTTTATCGCTTCAAGAAACCCATTGTAGAAGCTCTTTTAATCCTACTCCACCCAAATCATATACTGGATACTTCACGAATGCTGATCAAAACTCACATTCCAAACAAGGAGTAGGTGTTTTTATAAAATCAAGTATACCTCACAAACGCATAAATTTAAGCTCAAATATACAAGCCGTAGCGATACAAATAATGTTAAATATAAAATTTACAGTGATTTCGCTCTATATTCCACCTTCGCAATCGTTTTCTCAGCAAGAACTCTACAGTTTATTCTCCGTACTTTCCCCCCCATTAATTATATGCGGCGATTTCAACAGCTGGATTACCATCTGGGGCTCAACAGTGAACAACACTCGCGGTACTGTTTTAGAAAAGGCCTTTTTTCAAAGCAACCTTTGCATTTTAAATGATGGAAAACCAACGCACTTCTCAACTCATCATACTTTTTCACAAATTGACTTAACTTGTTGCTCTCCATCACTTCTTCCTTTGGTGTCCTGGTCTATTTCTGATGATCTACATAATAGTGATCACTTTCCAATCATAATCGATCTTAAACTTTCAACGTCCTCTGCTACTCCAGCAAAACAGGCCAAATTCCTCCTAGATAAAGCGGATTGGATCAATTACTCCAAGCAGGTGGAGTCATTTTTGAACTCAAAGCCATTTAACGGAAACTGCAACCATGATGCTGCTATTATGTCTAAATCGATTCGCACGGCTGCTCATCTTTCCATTCCTCAATCCAACACCTCTTTTAAACGAGCTAGGGTTCCATGGTGGAACAACACGCTTTCGTTTTTGAGGAAAAATAAAATGGATCTATGGCACCGCTTTAAGAGATGTCCTGATCAGAATCACTTGTTATTATACAAAAAGGCCAATGCTCTATTCAGGAAGGAATTACGGAAATCAAAGGCACTTAGTTTCGAACTTTTCTCGAGACGAATTCACAGAAATACATCAATGAAAGTTGTCTGGAACAAAATCAACAGACTTAATGGGACTTCAAACCTGAACCAAATTTCTGCCATCTGCACTGCCAATGCAACTTTAACTGACGCAGATGAGATTTCTAATTACTTTGGAAAAGTGTGGTGCGAATACTCCTCTGACAGCAACTTCTCCAGTGCTTTCATTGAAAATAAAAGGACTCCAATATCTCCTTCAAATAATATCGATAGATGTGCCATGTTCCTGGAAAATAGCGTATCTACCTCAGAACTTGGAAGTTGTCTCTCCAATTTGAAGAGGAAGACACCTGGTCTAGACCGCATCTCATACCAAATGATCAGTGCTATGTCTAAGTCTAGTAAAAAGAAATTACTGGACCTATATAATACGGTATTTATGACTGGCCATATACCCTACATGTGGAAAATGGCAACAGTTGTTCCAATTCCAAAGTCAAAAAATGTCTCCATCGCATCTGATTATCGCCCAATTTCTCTTTTATCTTGCCTCTCTAAGGTTTTAGAGAAGATTATGGCATCTAGATTATCTTGGTTTTTTGAATCCAAGAACCTGATAACAAAGCAACAAGTTGGTTTCAAGCGGGGTAGAGGATGCATCGACGCTCTGTTACATATTGATTATTTCACAAGCAAAGCAATTTCCGAACGAAATCACGTAACAATTCTCTCAATTGATTTCGAAAAAGCATTTGACAGAGTTGGTCTTCATGTTATCTTAAGACTCTTGAAATCATGGAATGTTGGACCCAAATTCTTTAACTACATCAAGTCATTCATGTCGCATCGGCGGTTCAAAGTTAGAATCAACAATCATCTTTCTGATTCCTTTCCGCTAAAGAATGGCATTCCGCAAGGATCTCCTCTCTCTGTCACGCTTTTCCAGATCGCTTTCAACGAAATTAGCAAAATTCTTTGCCGGGTACCAAGAGTGGAACATTGTCTCCACGCGGACGATGTATACATTTTTACAAAAGAAAAAGACAACACGAAAGCAATCAACATCCTCGAATCTATTGCATGTGAGATCTCCACATGGGCAAACTCGTCAGGAGCTATAGTCTCTACACAAAAATTAAAAAAAATGCACATTTGTCGAAAACAAATGTGCGATGCAGGAAACCTACTGATGCATATTAACGGCTTACCAGTACTAAATGTGCAGACGCTCCATGTTCTCGGGCTCACGTTTTCAAACAATTATCGTTGGAAAGCACACTGCCTTCGTTTAAAAAACTCCCTTTTAACAAGGGTAAATTTCATACGGTACGTTGCTTGGAGAAGCCATAAGCATATCAACACTATTGCTTATCTTACTAAAATGCTTGTGTTAAGCAAGATTAACTATGCTTTGATAATTTACGGCAATAGCTGCAAATCTAATATCAACATCCTTAAACCGGTCTATCACCAAGCAGTCAGAGCTAGTTGTTATGCTTTTCGGACGACGCCCATAAATAATATTATAATTGAAACTGATCTCCCAACTTTAAAATATAGACTTTATGAGTTAAAAGCTAAAATAGTCCCCAAGCTTCTTAATTCAAACAAATCTATTCTCGGTGATGACGTGAGAAAGATTATTATTGCGAAGAAAATTCCAAAGTCACCATTTGTAATTGACTATTGTTTGTACGTCGCAGAGGAATTGAATATTCCCTTAAAAATGTTCCGCTCTTTTGATGTTAAACGTCCATGGATTTTGAAAGACTGCTCTTTTGACATCTCGCTGTCTGTGCACAAAAAAGAAGATACTCCAAACTACGTCTTCAGGAATCTAATAGCTGAAAAATCCCAAGTATTGGAGAGTACTGGTTGAAATCTTTTATAAACAGACGACTCAAAATCTTCTGGTCTACCTGCTGTTTGTGCCGTGGTGGATGCTACAATCTTCTCAATCACATATTTCACGAAAGTACTTCAACGTTCACAACCGAAGCCAGAGCTATCCTTCACGCTGCCAACCTTGCCCATAAAAACAAACTCAAAACCGTCATTGTTACTGACAGTTTGTCTGTATTACTAGCTACCCGGAACCCTTCGACTTCGAGATGGAGCACCATCAACAAATTAAGGAATATAATTACTACACCCGACGGAAAAATTAAAATGTTATGGGTACCAAGTCACATCGGTTTACTGGGAAATGAGCAGGCTGATCGAGCGGCAAAGTATGCTGCTTCTGCTCCTCTAATTATGGATGATGTCATGGAAAAGTTGGATCTTCAAAGATGCATTGGAAGAAAAGTTAAAGAGAAAATTTCAGAAGGAAATTTACAATACCATCATCAACACTACTCTTGCATTAACCTTCAATTAACTCCACCTCTATATCCAACAAATGTTGAGATAACCAAGATCCAAGCATTTTCGAGAATTCGCCTTGGTCATACAATTGCAACTCACCAATGGATCCTGAAGAAGTCTTCTCCCCCAATCTGCTGTTGTGGACAAACTCTTACTATAAAGCTCATTCTCTGCGACTGCCTCAACTTTTCCTTAGCTAGAAGTATTGCATTTGGAACGATTAACGCTTCGTACATTCTACAATCAACTTCAGAACAGAATATCAATTCAATATTTTACTTTATTAATACTACTAAGCTTATTATCTAATATCCATTTTTTTAAATTAGAGCCGATAGCCTGTGTTGCTAGTACTCAATGTCTCTTTTTTTAGTCTAAGAATTCAATTCATTAGTCTAAAATTAAAATAATAATAATAATAGTTTAAATAAGACAAAGGCAAATCGAGCGTATTAACCAAAGCCTCGATAGCCTTAAGAGATAGCCTTGAGATTAAGTGATCGACATCTTTTATGTTTCTACAAACAACTCTGAACGGATTAAAATGTTCGTAATTACAGTCACATTGACTCAGCGTAAAGAAGATAAGGTGCCTAAAAAAGTGGTCAGGGACATTAACGCTTATTTTACCAAGTAATGTGGGCGAATCGGTAGTATCATTAAATAACTTAATTTATAATTAGGGAGGAGATACCAGGATTAAGTCTACGTTCAAGTGATGATAAGGATAACAGAAGCAACCTACTTTCATAAGGAGGCAAAGAGACAAGCGGGTCCGAACTTAATTGCCGAAGCTCAAATAGCAAGAATTGCTTTTGAACGGATTCAATTGAATCTACATAATAACTATACGAAGGAGACCATACAAACGATGCATACTCAAGTATTTATCCAACTAAGCACATGCATAGCCTTTTTGTAATGTAAGGTTCCTTCCTCCCTTTAGACCACATCTTAAAGAAACCTAGCGCGGATCTAACTTTACTTAAAGAGAGCTCAATGTGCAAATTAAAACGTAATCTTTGATTAAATAGAACCCCTCAATCGATGAACGAATCAATGTCAGTACTGAATGACTTCCTTCTCAAAAAAGAACGCTTGTCACATTTTTTTTCGATCTCATTTCATAAAATTTAACTAGCAGCATATAATTGAATTATTGAAGTCCGTTCAAAGCTGATAAGATTGCGATTCCTAGGTGAAGAAAGACAATGGTTTAACATCGTCAGCGTACATTAACATCTGGCTGGATTCAGTCACCGAGGAGAGATTATCAATGTATAAATTAAATAAAAGGGGTTCTAAGTTTCTGTCTTCAGGGACGCCAAACGTTACGGAGAATTCATCTGAAGTGATCAAGTTAAATAGAATCTTGAATGATCTGTTCTGCAGATACGATATTATCCATTTCACTAAGTACAAAGGGAAGCCAGAGAACAGCAGTTTGAAGGCCAATAGGTTACGGTTAATTAAGTCAAACGCTTTGCTAAAATCAGTATATGCGACATCCGTGCGAGAGCCAAAAGAGACGAAAAAGTCTTGAAAGCATGGCAATTAAACTCTAAGAGATCCGTAGTAATTGATCGTCCTTTCAGAAAGCCATGCTGGAATGGAGAAATATAAAATTTGATAGCAAAAGCTAAATCCTGGTAAAAGTTCTCTCAAATAACTTATGTAACACACTCAACTTGGCAATGTCTCTATAGTTCTCAACACGAGGCCTGTCTCCGCATTTGTGAGGCGGAATAAGCAAACTACTATTCCAACGCAAAGGGAAACCACTTGATTTCAAGGACTGAGTAAAAATCTTTGAAATAACACCATATGCTTCGTCAGAGCATGATTTGAGTACGCATGATAGAATGTCATCAAGCCCAGGCGCACAAAAATATTTTATAAATCTCAAACGTGTAAAACGTCGTTCTCTGAAATGAGGAATCTAAACCGAGTTAGTTCTAAGATACAAATAGTTAACAGTTAAATCAGAATGAACAGTTGACAAATTTCGCCGGAAGTATTCAGCAAAGCGATTTGAGATTTCAATATCACAACAGGACTCTGAGCCACTGAGAGAAATCTGCGGGCTATATATGTAGACTTTTCTCTTTGACTTGACAAACTTATAAAAATATTTATGATTAACAAGCAGTGAGGATTTTATCAGCCGAAGGTATTTGTAATAACGTTAGTGGTTGATATGAATTATATCGATCGTCGAAATAGTCATCAGCAGAACCAATTTCATAAATTTTTTGAAAAGTTTGTTTTTCCTATTTTGGTAACATTTAATACTCTTGTTAAACCATGGCGGGCACCTGCTTCGAGGGCGAGGTTGCTTGATCGAAACGGATGCAGACATAACTAGGTTTAATACATCATTGAACGAAGATAGAAAGGGTTCAATATATCCTGCAGAGAAATCAAGCATAATGTGTGAAAGATTTAAGATTTAAGCAGTAAAACATTAGTTTTTTTAAAATCATAATATATGTTGGAGTAAGTCGGATTTGGCACGTTAGCGCAAATAGAGGAAATACAAATTGCTGGATGACACGGATCCTCAGGTACACTAAAAGGTGAACAGCTATTTACAACTATTTCCGAGAAGTTGGCGAAGCGAAGATCTAAGAGTCTGCTATTACCATTCGGAGTATGGTTATATTGAACTATATTACGGTCAAATAATTTATTGAAAAACACAATAGCTCTATCAGATGTTAAAGTGTCGTCCACATAGCCAGAATTATTATTATAACACCAAGTAACTGGTGGGAAATTCAAGTCTCCTAACGCTACGACTATAACAGTAAATTTAGTCTCTTCATCCATGTCACAAATGAGGGCAGCATGTCTCTTAAAAATAGAGATAGTCGCATTCGGAGGGATATAGCTGTATATATAACTGTTTATTGGCAAATTTCGCCCTAATGGCAATAAATTCAACGACGGGAGGAGTAGAAAGTTCAATCGAATATGATGGGACTGCAGCAGATATAGCAATTAAAACACCACCACCAGTGCGATCCAATGGATCCTTTCTGAAAATCTGGAAGAATTGTGAAAAAGTTCTGACGAATGTAAATCATGCTTTAAGCAAGTTTCAGTGAAGACCAAAAAGGAAAACTGCGAGCTGACTAAATTTAGGAAAGTAGAGCGAATTTTTGAGCTTAGGTCCCTAAAGTAAGCTGCGCTACAATTCGGTTTTGTAAAGAATGGGGAACAAACCCCAACCCCAAAGTCAATATCCCGCTTCCTATAGTCGGAACATGGCCAACTTAAACTTCTCGAAGGATCTAGAACTGCATCTGTAGCACACCCATTGATATCACGCACACTTTACATGACCAAAGCGTTCGCAAACCAAGAGGTAACGAATCGTTCAGATTCGGGGCCGGTTTTTATTTATTTATTTATTTATTCCACTTATACAAGAAACTCAACTTAAACAAATTGGCAGTCGAGTTCAATTGATTCTTAAAGTAAATCCTAAATTAATTAATATTAAAACTTAGTATAAGTATAATAAAACAAATTAGAAGGAAAAAATGTACACAATTAGCATAGACCCACACCCACGACCGGTACAGGACCAAATTGAAAGTGAGTTCCTAACCCATCGCAAAAAAGCAAACGCTTGGCAACCGATAATGGTTAACAACAATTAATTTCCGATTCATAATGACTTTTTAAGGTTAAGAGCTAGTTTAAGTACGATATAGGTTAGTTACGCGTATTAAGCAATGTAGCTTTAATGGACTTTAAAGAGTCCGATAATGAAACGAAAACGAAATTGATACACGTCATTTAGGTTTCTGCAAACAACTCTGAGCGGGTTAAACAGCTCATAATTGACTAAGCTTAACCAAGATAAAGTGCCTAGAGAAGCGGTAAGGGACAGCTTATCTTACCAAGTAATGCAGGCAAGTCAATAGTACCATTTATTACTTTGATTACGAAGGAAACACCAAGAACAAATCTACGGTTCTCGAGAGACGGTAAGGACAACAGAAGCAACCTAAGTTCATACGGAGGAAGAGAGGCAATCGGATCACAACCCAAATTCCTAAGGGGAAACAGCAAGAATTGCTTTCGAACAGATTTGATTGAATCTACATAGCACCTATATGAAGGAGACCATACAACAGAGGCATACTCGAGTATAGGTCTAACCAAACATCTGTACAGCCTTTTCGTAATATAAGGATCATCAAGTTCTCTGAACCACTTCTTTATAAAACCAAGCGCGGACCTAGCTTTCCTTGACGAGAGCTCAATATGCAAATTGAAACGTAACCTATAATCAAATAGAACGCCTAAATCTGTGAACGAATCGACGTCTTACAACTTGTGCGAATCACTGAAATATTGAGTACTGAACGAACTCCTTCTTGAGAAAGAAAGCTTCTTACATTTATTTAGATTTAGTTTCAGAAGATTTAGAGAGCACCATGCAACCAAATTATTCAGATCACTTTGCAGATGATGTGATTGCGATTCTACGGAAAAGGAGGAACACAGTTTCACATCATTAGCATACATTAAGATCTGGCTGGAATTAACCACCGATGGGAGATCATTAATGTATAAATTAAATAAAATGGGTCCTAAGTGGCTACCTTGAGGTACGCCAGACGTCACGGCGAATTCATCCGAGGTAACGAGGTTAAACAAAATCCTGAATGATCCACCATGCAGATAAGAGCTTAACCATTCCACTAAGAAGAAAGGTAAGCCAGTTTAAAGATGAAGAGTTTAAAGATAAGTAGTCTATGGTTAACCAAATCAAACGCTTTGCTAAAATCAGTGTGTATGACATCAGCGCGAGAGCCACCAGAATAAGCCTTGAAAACATGAGAAGTAAACTCTAACAGATTGGTGACCGTAGATCTTCCCTTTCGAAAACGATATTGGAGAGGAGAAATATACGATTTCATGCGAAAGGCTATATGCTGAGCCACAATTCATTCAAACAATTTAGGCAAGACAGTCAACTTGGCAATGCCTCTGTAGTTCTCTGCAAGTTGCCTACTACCTCTTTTGTGAATAAGAATAAGGAAACAAGTCTTCCAACACAAAGGGAAAACACCTGAACTCAAGGACTTGTTAAAAATCTTTGAGATAACATAGCTCGCCAGCACGAGATATAAGTACACATGAGGAGATTCCATCAGGTCCAGGCGAACAATAATACTTTAAAAAGCTCAATCCTTCAAAAACGTCATTTTCAGATATAATAAAGTTAGGAATTTGAATCAAATTAGAAATCGGATATGGATAGTTTGCTGATAAATCAAAATTGGCAGTTGAAAAGTTCTGTCGGAAGTATTCCGCAAAGAGATTTGAGGTTTCAAAATCAACCGAGGGTTCGGAGCCATTAAAAGACACATGCGAGGGATTTATGGAGATTTTTCTTTTGGAATTAACGAACTTAAAAAAGAAGGATTTAACAAACTGAAGGTATCTGCAATAGTATTGGCGGTTGAGAGAATTAAATTAATGCCTTGCCACTGAGTAAGCGAAATAGTCGAAAGAAGAACCAGTTTTCAAAAATTTTTTGAAAAGCTTGTTCTTCCTATTCTTGTACTATTTAATTGTTTTATTAAACCACGGGGACACTTGCTTCGAGGACGGGACTGCTTGATCGGAACGAAAGCAGAAATAGCTCTTTTATATATGGCTTTTTAATATATTGTAGAACGACGACAGTAAGCTATTAATACTTCCCACTGAGAAATCAAGCACAATATGAGAAAGATGTGATTTTAGCATGGAAACATTGATTTTATGGAAATCATAAAATTTATATGAAAAATTTGAATATGGAACGTTATAGAAGTTCAACGAACCAACATGCTTGTAATGAAAGGAAATACTCAATGCTGGTTGATATGGATCCTCAGGTAAACTAAACAGGAGGCAACGATTAACGCAAATCTCAGGAAAATTGGCAAAGCAAAGATCAAGCAATCTACCATTGCAACTAGGGGTACCATTGTATTGAACTTAATTATGATCAAATAACTCATTAAAGAACACAACGGCTCTGCTAGATGTTGAGGTAGGAATCAAACAGCCAGAACTATCATTATAACACCAAGTGACCTGAGGCAAATTGAAATCACCCAACGCAGTGACTATATCAGTAGGTTTAGATTGCTTGGCCACTTCACAAATGAGGGCGGCCTGTTTCTTATATACAGAGATATCCAAATTTCGGGGAATATAGGAGCAGATTATAAATAACTGTTTATTAGGCATTTTCGCTCGAATGGCGATAAATTCAACGTCGGGAGTAGTTAGAGATTCAAATGAATAGGAGGGGACTATCGAAGAAATGGCAATTAAAACACCACCACCATTGCGATACAATCGATGGTTTCTGAAAACCTGAAACGAATTATGGAAGTGTTCCGACGAATGTAGATAAGGTTTCAACCAAGTTTCAGTGAAGACCAGACAGGAAAACTCCGTGCTCACTGAATTTAGGAAGGTAGAACAAACTCTTGAATTTAGGCACCGAACATTTTGATAAATGAGAGAAAATGAGCCTGGAGAAATATTTAGTTTTTTGAGGGGGAAAGAGCTACTGCATTAGCATTACGGGGTCGATCCCGAGGGATAAATTTCTTAATTAAGTAGCCAACCGGCCACAACCGGAACTAGAATTTTAAAAGATGAGCTCTAGATTGAGAAGGAGCCATTTTGAAAATACTAACGCGCTTTAAACTGACAGAAGGGGCTTTCGCTGCCAGATAACTTTTTGTGTTATCAACAGATGTATCTGGTGCCAGTGTTGACCCAAATATTGCCTTTCTGGGAGGAACTGCCTTCAAGCATATGTCATCTGTACTAAGAGCAGCAAGGTTCATGGATAGAGAGTTATGAGTTGGGGAAAATATAGAAGGGGAAACTACTCTTGCACGATCAGCTTGTGCGACGTGCCCAGTTTAGCGACCGGCGTTCACACTCAAACAGCCAGGAGGAGAGGACGATTTACTATTATCATTATTAGTTTTAGGCGATGACGCCTGAGAAGATTGAGTGACATCAATGGGAGGAGATATCCTTGCCACTTCAGCATACTTCAAGCCAGAAGAACTTCCCGGCTTTTTGGTAACTTTTATGTTACCGACCGACTCAGCAGTAGCAGAAACGCTAACATTATTTGTAGACTTTATAGAATCGCTAACTTGCCCCGATGAAACGAACTTAGGAGAACTCAGAGGTGACGAACCGCACGCTACGCTACGAGTTGAAACTTTGTTAACTGGGGAGAACGATAACCGCAATATAACGACACTCATCAAACCTAGTCTTGATTCTTTGAAATTTCTCCCACAAGGAGCCGAGATTTTTGCTCAAATCTGAGAAACAATTTCTCGTCTCCGTGAAGAGTTTGTAGAAATCCATCTCCCACTTTCTGCAGTCAGGACATGCCCACCGTTAACTTTTAGAAGGGTCAAAGACTGCATCAGCAGCACCGCCGATAATACCAGCAATGTGTGCTGGTATTATCGGATCACACAGCCAACAAGAAATGAATCGTTCAAATTCGGCGCCTGTTTGCACACGACATGGTGTAAATAAGCAATCCATGTCTATTGAAAACAACAAAAGTAGCTTATGAAGGAAAATAAGAAAAAGAATAACTAAAAACTTCCATGGCACAAATTTTCAGCGAATAAAAGCAAATTTCTCACTTCCCTGCCTACTGTAAATATGGAACGAAAGCTAAAGAAACAGCAAACAAAGATTAACAGGCAAAAAGAGAGACTTTTACTAAGAGCTCAGTTGTTGATTACGCTAAACCAAAATGATTTTTTCACATAAATGGTTAATAAATTCATATACGTTAAATTCACACTTTATTCTTTTAGAGCTTTTTTAAAATTAAACACGCATAAAGCAAAAAAGCTAAGAAATACACTAAAAAAATTGCAATATTTCTTGCACAGAATAAAAACGCGACTACAACACGCACGCAGAGTTGCCAAACTTTTGTTCGACATAATTTAAAAAACACTGCAAACCAAGAAGTAACAGACAAGAGATTGAAGAATGAAAAGAAAGACATTGTGAAGAAGAAAAATTTTGTCTCGCACACAAAAATTATCTCTCGAGTTAGATATAAACTTCGCACTACTAAAGACACAGTAAATGAATATCCAAAAGAAAAACTGTAAGCACGCAAAAAAAAAAAAAAAAAAAAAAAACAAGAAAGAGACTTATTACGAAGAGTACACGTTCTGATTTCAAAAACCACGTTCTGATTTCAATCACGACAAAACGATCAATATAATTCAATTAAATAAAACACTTTTATACTTTATAATTAATTATTCTTTAAACGCATATGAATCTATAAAGCAATAAGATAAGAAAAAGAAATTATAAAATTTCTTCGCACACACTAGAATAATACGACTACAACGCGTGTGGAGAGTTGCCAAGCCGGGAAATGTCTGGCTTTTATTTACTACCACCACCTTTCAAGAAATGTGTGCTTTTGCACTTGCTTTTATCCATACTCTAACAACGAGCACATCTTGATGAGATTGTATGGTCCGTTTCCGTTTTTTTGCTTCGATTTTCCTAATAGTTTTGGTCTGTTAAAGACTAAAAATATTTGTCATATATGAATAGCTTAAGTGAATGACTAAATGTAATTGTGTGTTTGTGTTTTATCATACACATGTACAAAGGCAAGTTAGCTGAGTGTGAATATTCTGAATACTTAAAAAAAAAAAATTCTTTTGTATTTTTCCTCAAGGCTCTCGACAACTTGAGTAGGAAACTTATTAACGACGGTATGGTATTTTCTTACCCAATTTTATTCCTCCATCGATACCTCATCGATTTCCAGCACACTCTAACAACCTTTGTAACCTTAAACGTAAATAAGCGTGCAAATTAACACACACTTGTTAAGATATGTATTTAGTTTTATGTAAATCTCAAAAGGATTTATATACTTATAATGTAAGCATACAACACGAAAGGGCTTCCATCAGCGGCATAACAGGACCGTTTTATAACTCATAAAATATATTTACTTAAAATTGTAAATTAATTTCAATAACAACAACGAAGAAACTTATATTCGACTGGGGCCGAATCTCGCATTCCCGCCACTATTAAAATATCTGTCGCCACTGCCTTTTATGTTTTTCTCATAAAAGAGTGGTTGGGTTAAAATTTATTTTTCATCTTTTACGTCATTAAAAGGTATTGTTAAGAAAAATTATTTAATAAATAACATTTGCCATAACTAATTTATCAGTAACACACTTAGCTTACCGCACTCTACTCTTTGAGTCCTTTTATTTGATACCCATATCACCGGTGTTATTAAAATATAGTTAATCCACCATTTAGTGGTGTGCACCATATTTATTCTAGAATTACCGCATTTTTATGCAGATAATATATCTTCATTTGAGGAGTATATAAATTAATTTTAAACCTTTTGTCCTTTTTGCCTTATGATTAATAAACATAAAACCTCAAAAATATGAGAAAAAAAAATTTTAACCACTTTTAATTTTGTGTGAGTATGGCCGATTTTTCCTTTTTTGCATGTAAATAGAACAGCTTTTTTATAGTTTGCGCATAATGACCAATAACCAACAAATTTTGGTTTAAAAAGACGGAGTTGCATTCAGTTTACGTTTCACTGTGACGTTCTGCTCTAACCAATTTGGAGTATTTTCAATACTAACCCTGCGTGCAAAAACTTTGCGGTCAAAAGAGTGCCAAAAACACAAACCGCACACGCACACAGACGCAGATGGCACACATGGCTTAATTGATTCAGAATTTCATACTGATAAAGAATATATATATTCTACGGCGTCTCTGAAGCTTTCTCTTGAGTAGTATAAACATCTCCCGTCCTGAAATGGTGGATGTGAACATTTAAAAACAATAAATAAATAAAAATAAAAAAAAAATGTTTTTAAAAAATACACAAACATGCGTACATACATGTATAATATTTGCATATTGCGTTATATATATATTAAAAGAATGGACACATTCATTACAAGCGGAAAAAATGCAGCACCCGATGTTGAATGCTATCATAAATGCCATCGACTTAGTATATAATTCGACGTCTGCCGATTTTGTCCCGGAAAATTGCCCAGACCAGATAAAATCGCATAAATTAGCTTTCATAATTGCTTGCAAATGAACAAATAATGATTGCTTCACTTTTCTTGTTCTAAATAATTTTTTCCGATTTTTACAACGTGTGTGAGGAGATGATTTCAAAGTATCAATTGGTCATGAAATTTGGATCTATGCATACGACCCCAAAACAAACGATCGATCGAGCGAATATCTTGCAAAACTGGAGCCAAGATTCTTCTTCGATTATCTTGGTGTTATGCACAATGAATTCCTTTCACCGTGTCCAACTATAATAAGGAATATTATCTGAGTACTATGCATCGTTTGCGTGAAGCTATTTACAAAAAGAGGCCGGATTTGATTTAACAAAAAGAAAATTGAATTGGCTTATCTTTTTGAGCGCAGTAATATCTATAGTAGTTTATAAGTAATGAGTAAAAAATATAGAAGATGAAAATATTCGTAGTTTTTTTCCGCTTGAACTTGCGTACAACAGTTTCAATGTTTTTGTCAAAATGGAAGATTATATGTTCATTTTTGCGAGCAAGAGCGTCCTTACCACAGGTATTATACTAATTGGGAAATGAACGAATGGATAGACGAGCGAACGGAAATATGTAAGTCGATTAAGAATTTGATGTCTTTGAAGCTTTTCATTCTGCAACTACTTTTAACATTTGAATGAAAATACATTCATTTCGAGAGTGGATATAAAAAAATAAATTTTCATTAACTGCCATTTCTTTCGAAATTCTACTCGACTTTGGACTCGATGTGTCTTCTTGCGTGAAAACTATCGGATCTAACTAAAATCAATTTGGAAATAAAAGACTTTTCATTGCTCCTTAAAGCAAACACCGAAAATCTTATGACTTTATTGCATATATTTAATTTTTAAGCCTAGAAGAGAACACTTCAAAAACTCATAATTAAAATCACTTAAATAAAAAATTACGTAATAAAACAGAAGAGAAAATGCAAAACAAACTATTTTTATATTTTTATGAATTTAAATGCACGTTAGTTACGTAAAAAAAAGCTGCAAAAATTTGCTAAAGGAAAGTAAATCCAGAGTTTTTATCTACACAATAAAAAATGCATCATTAAATCGTGACGGGCAATAAAATAGAATAACACCAATAACAAGAGAAGCTCTTTTTCATGGTTTTCGCGACTTCTCCGTTTCTTTGTAAAAATTACAGAGCCCGATCTGTTTCAAATAATAACGAGCAGATTAGTTTCAGTTCTTCACATCAATTCAAATGAAGCTGCAACTAAATTGATCAAGGGGCATAAAATTTTACGACCAAACTGGAGCCGAAGCTGAAACCAAAACTAAAACATCAATCTTTCCACGCCTTAACACATTGGAAAAGTAAAGAAGTCAGAAAATTCAGAAAGAAAAGTCAGAAAAAGAAGTCTAAATTTTCGCAGTCTACAATATTAGGTGGGTGCGAATAATTTTTTCTATTTTCAGAGTATAAGTGGAAATTTATATGTTGTATTTGTTGTACTTTATTACTAACAAGCAGAGAGCACCAAAAGCGATGATGCGCACAATTTTTCTTATATAGACATGTGGGCGTTGTAGGAGTGCTCTTTGAAAGGTTTAAAGCCTTTTTAAATTCTATTGCAAGTTTTTAGGCGATATTTTTATATTTTCGAAGGAGAAAATGTTTACAGTAGATACTCCACAGTTACGCAAATGGGCAGGTGGACAAACGAAGACGCATTCCGAATATGAAACTTGCCAAGAATTTATATACTTTATGGAGTTTTGAAACATGCTTTTGTGTGTTATATAGATTTTTAAAAGAGAATTAAGTTATATTATTACTATAAAACTGAGCAGTCGTGGCCAATTTTTTTCATTTTTGTGCAGACACTACAACATCGCCCATCAAATAAACATTCAAATTCTTGTAGATTTATCTGACAGACATTACACAGACGGAATGCCGGACAGACGGACATGGTTAAATCGATTCCGCGTTTAATGGCAACTAAGAACATGTACACTTTGTGGGGTTTTCGAAACTTCTTTGTGGGCAAACATTGCAAACATTTTGTCAAAATGAATATACCCCTCATTCTTGGGTATTAGGTATAAAAACAAATATTATTGTATGCAAAGTGAATAAAAAAATCTTATAAGCGTTAGCATTAACTCAAGGTGGGGAAATATAAAAAAAATCTTCAATAAATTGCAATTATTATACATCGTCAATTTTGGATATTAGTAAACCAGTTGGAACCATTTTGCAACTCAATATAAAAATGATCCCAACGAATATTTGGGTCAAAAATTTTTAGAAATATGCTTACGAGATGAAAAGTTAGGTGCTTTTACGGGATTGTCTCAACTATTGTGAGCGTGTATGTAAACATCTCAAACTATTCAATTCTAATTGATCAATAAAGTTTCAGCTTCTCATATTCACTATTGCGGCTGCGGCGTTTTCACAAAAAAATACCTTTTCAGTAAAAATGAGTATATGCAGCTTCCTAAAATGATGATATCTTTTAAGTAATTAAAAGAGCGGGAAACCGCCATATATTATTGCTTCATCCAATTTTTATAAAGTTTTTTGTTATATTTTGGAAAACTGGTGCGCCGTGCTAAGTTAAAGAATGATTGGAAACTTGTAAAGCACATAATTAAAACTCTATTCTATTATTTACTCTGAGCAAGCTTAAATAAGCGTATTACTAAAGATAATCATCTTCATCTAATATCAACTTTGGCATCTTACGGGCATTGGACAAATCTAGTAAGGTTTTTGGGGGTATAAAAAAAATACAAAGTCTTTAAGCAAAAAAATTATTGAAAATATTCTTCAATTTTTTTTTTTTTTCGTACGTTGAAGAGATTAATATGAAAACTATGGATTTGTAGTCGCTACAACTCAAATGCAAAAAATATTGATTGTAATTCAATGAAGTACTCAGACTCTGCCGGTCCTACAAAGTGCGTACGTTTACTGTGTCTACTGTGTATATTTACGGTGTGTATTCATAATTAAGATAAAAAGATGTCGAGAATTTAATAAAAATAATTTTAATACCTTCAAGTTAATTCCACGGTAAGATGTTTTGCTTAGCTGTTTTAAAGTTTTGATAATAACGTAAAGTATATTCGAATTGAAGATATAGTAAAGCTTAGGCGGTGGATATCTACTATTTGCCTTAAGGTGTGTTTTTTAATAAATGTATTTTTTCTGACTTGTTTTTGTTTAATTTAAGTCATAATTTTCAGGTTTTCTTATCCATTCGTTCTACCTACGATTATAAAATGCAAGTATGTTAATACTGTTAGATTTCTTGCAACACTTGGAAACATCTCTCTAAACTCTTAAAAAAGCAATCTTACGTGTATATATATATATCTAATAAGGAATATATATACAATATACATATATATGTATATATTCCTTTGTTGGAGCCCATACAAATTACTTTAATTAGGAAAGAAAACTAAACTTTGGTACAAATAATTTTCCCTAACGTGTTTCAATTAATCAATACAAAATTACTTACATGAAGAAGTCTTCCTCCCCAAACTGCAGTTGTGGACAAACTCTCACTATAAAGCACATTCTCTGCGACTGCCTTAACTTTTCCTTGGCTAGAAGTATTGCATTTGGAACGATTAACTCTTTGGACATTCTAAAATCAGCTTCAGAATCGAATATCAATTCTATATATTACTTTATTAATTATTTAAATTAGAGCCGATAGCCTGTGTTGCTAGTGCTCAATGTCTTGTTTTTTTAGTCTAAGAATTTATTTCATTAGCCTAAAATTATAATAATAATAATAATAATACTTACATGAAAATTAAATTTTATTTACTTTGATTTATTTCAAATGTAGAACTGATCATAACCTACATTTTTAATATATTTCGAATGTAAAGAGCTATCAAATATTCGATATAAGCCAAGTATACATTTCTGGCATTTTCTTGTTTACGTTTTATAAGTGAGCGGTTTTTAATTTTTCATTTACTTCCTAGCATTTCTTTGTCATCATTATTGTTAAGATATTAAAAATTAAAAACAAAGAACAACTACAAAATGTTAATGTTATGTATTCTAATATTTTCAAGAATTTCAACAATCTGAACCTCTTTTGTTTTCCCATACAATTATATTCTACTTTAATAATTTGAAGATGGGGATGAATATATAAATAATAAAAACTTTTTTAATAAAGATAAGTAATGGTTCGAGGAGGACATTAAATGCGCAAATGATGCATTACTGGATGTGTAATAACCTTTATGGATTTTAAAAAATCGGTAAGAAAATCTTTTTAAGATGTTGACCGAAGTTTTTCATACTAACCATAAATGTCATAAAAAAATCTTGATTGAGATATGAGGTAAAGAAATTTATTAAAGCCAAATATTTTTGATTAGACAGATATGAATGCGTGAATTATAAATTGAGTCTTTAGCAGACTTCGTGACTTCTACGATACATTTGTTCCTTTGAAACACAGCTTTTGTTCAAAATGTGCTTAATATTGGACATATTCAATATGTGAAAAGCGTGTATTTTATCATCTAATAACTTCACAAACATAAGCTACACGTTCCTCTTCAAATAAAGTGTAACATATATATAACAATGTATAACAATTCAAATATTTCCGTTAGACATGTTTAAAATTGTTCGGTTAAAAGAACCAAGAAGAATCACCTAACTATCAGCCGTAACTAATAATAACAAAAAAAGCAAATTTTAATAAAAGAAAATTGTAACCATTTGGAAGCGTTATTTAAAAGCTTGCTGCTCCATGATTAATGCATCGATTTTAACACGTTGAGGCGTCGGAAGAAAACTAAAACAGTACGCATAAATTTAAAGAAAATGGTGCACCTGTGTGAACATTTTAAACAAGTAAAAGATCCTTATATGCCATCCATTTTACTATTTAATTTTGCCTAGTATGAAGCGACTCTGTTGGCTGATTAGGATTATTTTCTGCATCAGATTTGCAAAAAGATCTTGTCAAGTGTCACAGTTGGAGTGAATTTAAATTGACTTACATATATCGCATAAACGAAATTTAACTTCACATAATTTATAAGAATCTTAACTGAAGTGAAGATAGCCCACCAAGATAACCCACATTTCATGGTTCGTGTCTTCACTAAATATTGTCGTTGCTACGTTGCAATTTATTGCGAAATACACAGCAATAAAGTAAAGTAAGTATTAAAGTTAAATAATCTTAGCCAACGTGCACATATAAAATATGCTAAGCCGCTAACTAGGAGCAGAAAACCAAAAATGCCTAATTATTGCTAGCAAATCTCATGCAAAGTTACGTTACAAATACTGAACGAATGCAATGTTAAAATCGTGTTATAACCATTCTTAGAGACATGACCCGCCTATAGATTTTCGATATGTCGTGAAAAATGCTAAAACCTATCAGAAAAACCTAATTTCATTGCCCTGGTCCTGGTCCATCACCTCGAAATTCGCCAAAAACCGAGCCTCTCCATATACACAAGACCATAAAGGCAAAATGTTACAATAAGGTTGCTAATAAAATATTCGCTCTTATATACATATTGTTTTTGTTTTAGTTGCTAATGAAATGTTCGATTTTATACAGATAATGTTGTTGTCTTTTTTCAGCATGTATACTTAAGATTAGACATTACGGGCTTATGTTTGCAATAGTAGCGCGTTCTTCCATGCATTTGCGAAAGAAGTTGTATGCATATTATTCAGTTGTCGACATTTTTCTAAATATGAATCGCGTACAATTTTTTTCAAAACATTCTATAGGCAAGTAGAATATATGCTACGGCAAAAATGTTCGTGCGCGATTGACTGCCTGCTTTTTCTTTCTCATTATTTATATCGGTAAAAATTCAGACTTTTGGTATGACGGCGTATATTCTAAGATTATGCCCTTAAACTTATTTTATTTAAAGACAATATGGTACCTAAAATAATTGCAATATAATTACAAAGTGAATTTTAAGTATATCGATTTTCTAGTCATCACACATACAATATCCAGAGACTGGGAAAATAGATTAAAACTATGTTAGTAATCAATTTTAGTCCTCTTGAAAGTTAAGTATGTTAACTTTGTACGGATATATGTAACACTCAGAATATATTAACTTTTGTTATGCCGTTTGCTTCAAAATTATTTTTCGAGCCGATTTAAGCCTGCCTGACTGTCTGTCTATCTGCTAATTTGTTCGATGTCTGACCATGTATTTTTTTGTTCAAACTACAGGTGGAGATGTTGTAATGAAATTTCGTGCGTTAACATATTTTGGCCTGGGGACGAATCCTATTGTTAATAAGTTGGATTGAATCATTTTTATGACCACCTTCTATATTTCGCCCGATTCGAATATGGAAAAAAACTGCAATTTTTAATATTTGACACACAAAGTGGTGCGAAAACTTTGGGAAAATAGGGCCATCTTTCGGGTCCTCTCCCCTATAAGCATTCCTATATAATAAGCTTTTAAATATGAACAACGTGGAATTTTGTAATATAAATTTGTCCAAAGTAACGTTTTAGCATACAAATTTGCTGTAGATGTTCGGGTCCTATATGTGTGTCCGGCTTTAAACACTTTTCCCATATAAAAGTCTTTTAAAAAATAAACGCTTTTATGGTAGTAAGACCCATTTTAGATATTTTAAACAAAAATAAACAACCACTGAAAATGATTTCTTAACAAAGAATCACTTTGCCAAATTTGGTCTGCGTCTGTTGATGTTTTGGGGTCCGCCTGTTTCGCACACAAGAGCTTTTCTGAAAAGTGAGCATTTAGATGGCGAAAACGTATGATGTTAGATATATTATGACGAAAGTAAATGAATTGAAGCATTGTGTTAGGCAAAGCAGTGTAGGTTCAACCTAGTCCTACTATAACATTTCTGTTTTTCTCAGTCAGAAAGATAATTACTTTAGGGATTCATCGGTGAGTTCTTTTAAACATCACTTAACAAAAAGAGGTACTTCTATTTGCAATAATTTCTTTTGCAATCAGAGAAAAAGTTCCATGTAAGGCTTAATATCGTGAATCTCAATTCTTATCACCTAACGCATCCGCAAAATAATCATCATCATTTTCCCTGAAGACCTTTAACAATTACTCATATAAGCGCAACAAAAATGTTGATATTTTCCCACTGCTTTTGTTAACGGCAAATGTGAACACAAATATATTATACAGCTGGTAGCTATAGTAGCATTAGATATGAAGATTAGTTTAAAACTTTGGCTCCTAACATTAGCACTTATTCCATTAGCCCGGTCAGGGAACTGATAAGCAACAGACCATTTTCAATAGGAATATTTTATACCTCATTAAGTTTATTTTCAGCATTTCAAAGCATTCAATCGAAACAAAAAGACGCAAAATCACAGTTTACTTGAATAACAAAGGTGCAGCAGCAGCAACATAGTGAGCGGGAGCAGCGGCAATATAAGGAGCGGTAGCAGCGGCAACGAAAGGTGCGGCAACGGAATGGGTAACGGTGTGAGCATTATAGCTTGAGGCGTAAGGCGCAACATAAGCTGCATGACCTGTCACAGCGGCAGCAGCAATAGTAGTATCAACTAAAGGAGCGGCCGCCACAGGAGCTGTATATGTTACCACACCAGGCTTAGCAGTTACGATAGCCATCAAAGTAAAGCAGCAGGCAACAAACTGGCAAAAAAATAAGCGTAGTACGATTATGTATACTTTTTGTATTCTCCGCCGCAACAACAACTTACAATTTTAAACATTTTTTTATTTTGTGTTTTACTGATTCGTAAACGATTAAAGCTAAAAGTTAACTATAATAAATCGAGGAGTAGGTTTGTTTATATACCGACGTATGCATAGATTTGAACCATTGAAGGTAGCTTCTAAAGCAATATTAGCTAACGTGTATGGCCGTCATTTCAAGTAATTGTTATGCAAGTCCGCATACGCACATGCGTGTTAATAGTCTTCTTTTCTCTCTTTTTCAATTGTTATATTTTAGTTATAATTCAATTCAAGCCTCTCATGCAAAACAGCGCATATATAAAATTTTATGTGTACATAATCTATGTCGTTTTAACCTTGACTAATTTCTTGGCATGAATTCACAAAATAAAGTATTTAAACTTTTTCAAAAAATTTACTGTAAAAGATGCAGCACTTTATTTATTTTTTACAAACTGTTGTGTCATTTAGTTGATTCAAAAATGTATTTCGATAGTAACGGTTAATGGTATCATTATCTCTTACTTTTAGTACGCTTACTTTCCGCCATATAGACACCATACCATAGTACGAGTATTATTTACATTGTGACTTATACTGACCATATTTCCAGCATTATTTATTGAAATTAGCCGTTTTAATAACCTCACATCATTTGTATGATTCTATGCTCGTTTTAGAATTACGTTTAACTTCGAATAACTTTAATTTCTGTCATTATTTCGACTATCACATCAAAGAGTACTTCGAACAATTATGGAGAATTATGGAAATTTGACTTCAAATATTGAATTCAGTTAAGAAAACTTTACTTCGCTTATTCAAGGTCGTTATAACCAATTTTTGAATATATGTTAGGCGTTTAAACAACAGATGAAAATCGAATCGATGTAAACATTTTATAATGGTCTAAATTATAAATAGAAAGCAGGAGAATGACATTGATGACGCGACCTCATATACTAAGCGCGATTTTTAAAAATTCACAATCGCAATGGTTCATATAGCCAAAGGAAAATTTGACAAAGAGTTCTTTTAATAAAAATAGAAAACAAATTTATAAAATAAAATGTGCATGACGCGTGTCGCTTTGATTTAATTACTAAATCTATAATTGAAGGTTTGCGCGGTATAACAAAGCTTACAGATAAAATGCTATTTAAAAATGACTGCGTTAATCTTTCAAGGAAATGTCATAGCAGATGTAATTAAAACCAAAATGTCAACTATTTAGTGATGTACCTATTGAGCATTAACTAGAGGTTCAATTTCATATCATAAATATTAAAAAAGTAACAATATTTCCGGCCTTATTGTAAGCAGAGGTTTTCTCATGTATTATTATTATTATTATAATTTTAGACTAATGAAATAAATTCTTAGACTAAAAAAAAGACATTGAGCACTAGCAGCACAGGCTATCGGCTCTAATATGAATAAATGTACATTAGATAATGAGCTTAGTAGTATTAATAAAGTAATATATTGAATTTATATTCGGTTCTGAAGCTGGTTTTAGAATGTCCAAAGAGTTAATCGTTCCAAATGCAATACTTCTAGCCAAGGAAAAGTTAAGGCAGTCGCACAGGATGTGCTTTATAGTGAGAGTTTGTCCACAACTGCAGTTTGGGGAGGAAGACTTCTTCAAGATCCATTGGCGAGTTGCGATAGTATGACCAGGGCTAATTCTCGAAAATGTTTGGATCTTGGGTTTCTCAACGTTTGTTGGATATAAAGATGGAGTTAATTGGGGGTTAACGGAAGAATAGTGTTGATGATGGTATTGTAAATTTCCTTCTGCAATTTTCTCTTTAACTTTTCTTCCAATGTATCTTTGAGGATCCAACTTTTCCATGACATCATCCATAATTAGAGGAGCAGAAGCAGCTCGATCAGCTTGCTCATTTCCCAATAAACGGATGTGACTTGGCACCCATAACATTTTAATTTTTCCGTCGGGTGCTGTAATTATATTCCTTAATTTGTTGATGGTGCTCCATCTCGAAGTCGAAGGGTTCCGAATAGCATATAATACAGGCAAACTGTCGGTAACAATGACGGTTTTGAGTTTGCTTTTGTGGACAAGGTTCGCAGCGTGAAGGATAGCTCTGGCTTCGGTTGTGAACGTTGAAGTACTTTCGTCAAATATGTGATTGAGAAGATTGTAGCATCTACCACGGCACAAACAGCAGGTAGACCAGAAGATTTTGAGTCGTCTGTTTATAAAAGATTTCAACCAGTACTCTCCAATACTTGGGGTTTTTCAGCTATTAGATTCCTGAAGACGTAATTTGGAGTATCTTCTTTTTTGTGCACAGACAGCGAAATGTCAAAAGAACAGTCTTTCAAAATCCATGGAGGTTTAATACCAAAAGAGCGGGAAATTTTTAAGGGAATATTCAATTCCTTTGCGACGTACAAACAATGGTCGGTTGCAGATTGTGACTTTAGAATTTTCTTCGCAATAATAATCTTTCTCACGTCATCACCGAGAATAGATTTGTTTGAATTAAGAAGCTTGGGGACTATTTTAGCTTTTAACTCATAAAGTCTGTTTTCTAAAGTTGGGAGACCAGTTTCAATTATAATATTATTTATGGGCGTCGTCCGAAAAGCATAACAACTTGCTCTGACTGCTTGGTGCTAGACCGGTTTAAGGATGTTGATTTTAGATTTGCAGCTATTGCCATAAATTATCAAAGCATAGTCAATCTTGCTTAACACAAGCATTTTGGTAAGATAAGCAATAGTGTTAATATGCGCATGGCTTCTCTAAGCAACGTACTGTATGAAATTCACCCTTGTTAAAATAGAATTTTTTAACCGACGACAGTGTGCTTTCCAACGACGCTTGTTGGAAAAAGTGAGCCCGAGAATATGCAGCGTCTGCACGTTTAGCACTGGTAAGCCATTAATATGCATCAGTAGATTTCCTGCATCGCACATTTGTTTTCGACACATGTGCATTTTTTTTGATTTTTGTATAGAAATTTTAGCCCCTGAAGAGTTTGCCCATGCGGAGATCTCTCGTCCAATAGATTCGAGGATGTTGATTGGTTTCGTGTTGTCTTTTCCTTTTGTAAAAATGTATACATCGTCCGCGTATTCCACTCGTGTTCCACTCTTGATACACGCCAAAGAATTTTGCTAATTTCGTTGAAGGCGATCTGGAAGAGCATGACAGAGAGAGGAGATCTTTGCGGAATGCCATTCTTTAGCGGAAAGGAATCAGAAAGATGATTGTTGATTCTAACTTTGAACCGCCGATGCGACATGACTGATTTGATTTAGTTGCAGAATTTGGGTCCAACATTCCATGTTTTCAAGGGTCTTAAAATAACATGAAGACCAACTCTCTCAAATGCTTTTTGAGAGAACTGTTACGTGATTTCGTTGTCGGAAATTGCTTTGCTTATGAAATAATCAATATGTAAAAGAGCGTCGATGCACCCTCTACCACGCTTGAAACCAATTTGTTGCTTTGTTATCAGGTCCGTGGAGTCAAGAAACCAAGATAAACTAGATGCCATAATCTTTTCTCATGTAAATCGTTTGACTCGTATGATACTTCATTCTAGATCTAATAACAACCGCTGTTAGATCTTCTTATTTAAAGCATTAAATTCGAAAGAGCTTATGGACCTTGTCTGCAGGACGCGGACATAATGCGGCGTAAAAATTTAACTAAAAACCAAAAAAAAAAAGGAAATTCATAGCATTCTGAAATTGTCTCTAATGAAAGGACTAAAATGTTTACGTTCGCTTCGATATGAATCTTGGACGCCTTTTACTTTAAAAGAAATTGCAAGCTTTTTATAAACGATCCTGAAAGGTATTTTTCCCATTTATAGCTGAACATTATCTGCTTACCCAACTTTCTGATTGTTGAAAGCAATATTTTCAGATTCTTTTTAGCCATATGAGGTTTTGCGTTTTGATTTCTAAACATAAACTAAGTTCAAAATACTCAATACTAGACCGTCTACGTGGGTACTAGACAGACGCGATGAAAGGAGAAGGACAACCGTAAAAACGGAGGCGAAGTCAATTCCGAATCTCCAATTGCAGTGCAATACAGTGTGTATAATATACTAACGGAATAGGATCATATTTATGGTGACTTACCATATACCGTAGCACCGTATTTCGAAAAAATCCTTATAAGACAAAAATCGCTGAGCAATAGTATTTTGGCGAACTTGATGTAAAAACATTTGAATTGGATGGGCCAATTTTTTCTGCCCCCTCCAATTTAGCCATTACTGCGAAAAGTAAGCCTTTGCAAGACAAAGAAATTCCATTGTCAGTAAACATCCGCAGAAATAGTTCCGTTCGGTTTTAGCAGCTCGTAATATACTATACCTGGCTTATCCTACCATAAGCACAGCAAAATTCTCGTGCACTGACCCAGGACCGTTTGCGCTTAGAACTTTCTTAGTAGACACACAATCTCAATATGCCACAAAAGACTCTTTTGTTTTTGCCGGGCAAGCAACGAAACCGCGATGTTGAAGCGGTTCAAAATGGCATTTTCAGTCAATTCATATGACAGTCATTTTCCCTCCTATTGAATCTTTCCCATGGCATTTCTACCATCTATTAAAAATGCATACTCATGATTAACGTAGTCTGTCAGTGCTGACTGTTAAAAATAGTAAAGCCGCCTTTTCCTTTAGGTTTTCAGACGTCCCCCTTGTCGCCATGTTGGACAAGTCGAAGAAGCTGCACTTGCAAGTGTGGTCACCCTCTCCATATTCTCGCCGAGAGATTTCCTAGAGCTATGTCTTCTTTTAGGGTATTAATTCGGACTGAATATATGGAAATTTTGCTAAACAAACCAGTTCGGCCAGTTGAATCTTTAATTAAAGAATTAACCCCTCGGGATGGCTCCTTCATTCTCAAAAAACTAAATGTTCCTTCCCAGTAACTTTCATTTACAAAAATGTTAAGGACTTGACCTCAAAAATCCGCTTTACTTTCCTAAATTTAGTCAGCTCGCAGGTTTCCTTTTTGGTCTTCACTGAAACTTGCTTAAATCATGATTTACATTCGTCAGAACTTTTTCACAATTCTTCCAGATTTTCAGAAAGGATCCATTGGATCGCACTGGTGGTGGTGTTTTAATTGCCATATCTGCTGCAGTCCCGTCCTATTCGATTGAACTTTCTACTCCTCCCGTCGTTGAATTTATTGCCATTAGGGCGAAATTTGCCAATAAACAGTTATATACACACCTATATCCCTCCGAATGCGGATATCTCTATTTTTAAGAGACATGCTGCCCTCATTTGTGACATGGATGAAGAGACTAAATTTACTGTTATAGTCGTAGCGTTAGGAGACTTGAATTTCCCACCAGTTACTTGGTGTTATAATAATAATTCTGGCTATGTGGACGACACTTTACCATCTGATAGAGCTATTGTGTTTTTCAATGAATTATTTGACCGTAATATACTTCAATATAACCGTACTCCGAATGGTAATAGCAGACTCTTAGATCTTCGCTTTGTCAACTTCTCGGAAATAGTTGTAAATAGCTGTTCACCTTTCAGTGTACCTGAGGATCCGTGTCATCCAGCAATTTGTATTTCCTCTATTTGCTCTAACGTGCCAAATCCGACTTTCTCCAACATATATTATGATTTTAAAAAAACTAATGTTTTACTGCTTAAATCTTAAATCTTTCACACATTATGCTTGATTTCTCTGCAGGATATATTGAACCCTTTCTGTCTTCGTTCAGTGATGTATTAAACCTAGCTATGTCTGCATCCGTTTCGATCAAGCAACCTCGCCCTCGAAGCAGATGCCCGCCATCGTTTAACAAGAGTATTAAATGTTCCCAAAATAGGAAAAACAAACTTTTCAAAAAATTTATGAAATTGGTTCTGCTGATGACTATTTCGACGATCGATATAATTCATATCAACCACTAACGGTATTACAAATACCTTGGGCTGATAAAATCCTCACTGCTTGTTAATCATAAATATTTTTATAAGTTTGTCAAGTCAAAGAGAAAAGTCTACATATATCCCCCGCAGATTTCTCTCAGTGGCTCAGAGTCCTGTTGTGATATTGAAATCTCAAATCGCTTTGCTGAATACTTCCGGCGAAATTTGTCAACTGTTCATTCTGATTTAACTGTTAACTATTTGTATCTTAGAACTAACTCGGTTTAGATTCCTCATTTCAGAGAACGACGTTTTACACGTTTGAGATTTATAAAATATTTTTGTGTGCCTGGGCTTGATGACATTCTATCATGCGTACTCAAATCATGCTCTGACGAAGTATATGGTCTTATTTCAAAGATTTTTACTCAGTCCTTGAAATCAAGTGGTTTCCCTTTGCGTTGGAATAGTAGTTTGCTTATTCCGCCTCACAAATGTGGAGACAGGCCTCGTGTTGAGAACTATAGAGACATTGCCAAGTTGAGTGTCTTACATAAGTTATTTGAGAGAACTTTTACCAGGATTTAGCTTTTGCTATCAAATTTTATATTTCTCCATTCCAGCATGGCTTTCTGAAAGGACGATCAATTACTACGGATCTCTTAGAGTTTAATTGCCATGCTTTCAAGACTTTTTCGTCTCTTTTGGCTCTCGCACGGATGTCGCATATACTGATTTTAGCAAAGCGTTTGACTTAATTAACCGTAACCTATTGACCTTCAAACTGCTGTTCTCTGGCTTCCCTTTGTACTTAGTGAAATGGATAATATCGTCTCTGCATAACAGATCATTCAAGATTCTATTTAACTTGATCACTTCAGATGAATTCTCCGTAACGTTTGGCGTCCCTGAAGACAGAAACTTAGAACCCCTTTTATTTAATTTATACATTGATAATCTCTCCTCGGTGACTGAATCCAGCCAGATCTTAATGTACGCTGACGATGTTAAACCATTGTCTTTCTTCACCTAGGAATCGCAATCTTATCAGCTTTGAACGGACTTCAATAATTCAATTATATGCTGCTAGTTAAATTTTATGAAATGAGATCGAAAAAAAATGTAACAAGCGTTCTTTTTTGAGAAGGAAGTCATTCAGTACTGACATTGATTCGTTCATCGATTGAGGGGTTCTATTTAATCAAAGATTATGTTTTAATTTGCACATTGAGCTGATTACCAGGCTTTTGTATGTTTGCAATGGCTTAGGCTTTCACTTGCAACTTCGATCCGTACTAGTTGTGGATATACCTCTGCGCCGGTTGTGTACAAGCTTTTTTTCCTTCTCATTTAGTTCATAAATCATTTTTGTTTCTTTACCTCTCCTTATATAATTTGTATTAGTGTTTAATATTGATTAATATAAGATTTACTTCTAAGAGACAATTGAATTCGGCTGTTAATATATTTTAGCTGAGTTTCCTGTGTAAGTAAATAAATATATGAATAAACACCTTTCATCAAGAGAGAAAAAAACAAAAAAAAATATTAAATTTTGATTCTCTATAATATTTTATAGACTTACCCCATTTTCCGTTTCTTGTCCTGGTATAGTAAAAGCACTTATAGCATAACATCCTCGCATTTGTTTTAGTTTGTAAGCAATAAACAAAATGACCATATTTTGGTCGTGAAAACAGAGTTTAAGTTTATCTTGCACTGTAGACTAAGGTTATCCTTTCACTAATTTGGCTTATTTATAATCTAGGGGCAAGAATTTCCACGGCTTTTTTTCATTTTGAAAGCGCGCGCGTTGCTTTAGTTTTACCATCAATGCGCATTTCACCGTAAACAGCCAAACAAGTGGAAAGAGGGACATACATACTTAGATCAATTCAAAATTTAGAACTGATCAAAAATATATGTACTTAAATTGAAATACATGTTGAAACATTCTTCTTCTATAAAATTAGTTCCTTGCTTGTGAAACAATTAATAAATGTAGTCGATCATATTACATTTTGAAATAGCGAATTAATTTCTTAGCACGAAAATTACTTCTCCACCATTAATGTTGAGGAAAATTCGTTAATGAACATTGTGTTTACCTGATTTACCATGATTTACATAATCATCTAAATCATTTTAAATTATTATTACGATTGAAACAAAGCATATATCCTTAATATATATGTTATAGTATATAGGCATTGACATTAACATCATGCCATTTGTCGAAGCAAAATTATACTAATACGTACTTTTTTATAAAAAATATTTATCGAGACGTGCATACGTTGACCGTAAAAACTGGCCATTCCTGTTAAAAAAAAGAAAATATTTGAGAAAGATAAAAAAGAACGAGAACTTTTATTCGTCTATATTTGCTGATTGAAAATGTATTCAGTATATTCATGTGTGGTAAGCATTTGACAGATTTACTATAACCATTGTAGTGAGCATAGAAAAGAGAGAAGAAATAATTAATATAACGTATTTAGTGTGACACAGTTTTTATACATAAACATACCGTAAAGGGCACTCTTCACTTGCATATGTCTATATTTACATATATTTAATTAATATGATAACAACGACAACGAAGTAACGAAGACGTAAATTAATATTCCAAATGCATGAGAGCAGCCAAAATAGGTAAAATTCATGCATAGACGTCCACCTAAGTAATTAAATTACTTAGTTTGCACTGTGATATAAAGGCTTACATACTTGTACCAGTTCTATGATGGTATTAAATGGCAATACAAGAATTTCTTATTATTTTCACCACAAAATCGAGATCGATTTAAAATTTTTCTATTTATTTACCTGTATGTCTGACTACTAAGGTCACATGAATTTCCACAAACAATTGAAAAATCTATTTCTGTCAATAAATCGGAGTGAGCTTGTGAAAAGATTGGAATCTGTTTTCAAATTTTAATTTATAAAAATCAAGCGAAGATATCCCTACCAAGCTTCACAGCTCTATGTTAGAGTTTGCTAAAGAAAATAGACAGGCACATAAATAAGCATGCCTGTATATACTTGGAATCTTCCAGTCTATATATAAAAATCAAAACTTATACACGTAACGTATCGCCCAATAAGTCTATGGTGTGAGACATATACGGCAACACAGACCTATATGATTTCAACCGTTCAAAGCCAGCGTGTGATGACAATAATCTATCGTTGGTTTGCTTATTTGAAACGAGGTCGTACGAATCTCGATAATAGTGGAAACTATTCTAGAAAACATCAAAAGGTGTACAAAATTATTGGAAGATGGTAAGGTGAAAAGCTGCTTGAGATATCTGACATCTGAAGGATAAAAGAAGGCGATCTGTTTACAATTGTGCAATTTCTGCTCGAAATGGGCCTCGCGATTGCTCACTTTTGATAACAACTTGTTGACGTTTCCCTTTGTTTAGCCGCAATGTACAGAAAATTTTCATGCAATATGTGAATAAGAATGGGAAGTGGATTTATCACTACAATCCACAGTCAAATCGGCAGTTAGCCGAATGGACAGCAGCCGGCGAAAGCAGCATATCTATAAGACTGGAGACTTATTGACGTTGTTAGTAAAGCTTTCTTATTTAAATTGGGTAGCGTTATCTAATCGAGTAGTTTTTTTCTTGTTTTGCAAGGACTCCAATTGTATGAAATTTGTATAGAAATTTCTTGAGTAGTTAATGACAAATTTTAATTCATTGTCATCTAAAAAAAAAAACATTTTTCGATTCGACTTTATCTTTTTAATCGAAAAAAAAAGAGATGCTCTCATCCGTTTCCTAAACTTCGAAAATCACCAGAAATCAGACAAAACTACACCATGTGCATACGCGGATTGAATTGAATCTATGGCAAAAAAGGAATTAAAGTACATAAATTTTCGTTAATAGTTTGGTTCGGCAGAAAGAATTTTACACAACATCAAGCAACAATTAATTTTGCAACACTACGTTTAGTTACATTAGATACTCTAAAAACTAGCAAGTCTTCACGCAAAGTTTTAGTTTAGTAATTAATTTCATCTTCTAGTTATAAAGGAGATTCCCTTCGCAAACTGTTCTTAACACCTTCAAAAATGTTAAATATTAACTTATTAGAATATCTACCAGTACATCCCAAGCATTTTCTGGAATTGGAACTACAATGCTACTAATCGAACCACATCATCACCAGTGCTGCAAGAGTAAAAGTGATGCTTAATATTTCTTCGCGAAACGTTACATAACTACTAAAAAAAAATTCTTGCGATGGAACAAAAACTTTAAAGTTACTTTCGATAGATATTTCTAAACGTAACAAGTAGTTTGATAAAAAATTTGTTTCTTATAAGAATTTAAAAGAAAAAATCGACCCATATATGATATCAAGCAAGTATTGCAAAGCAATAACAACGAAAACAGTGTAAGCCAGTGTGCATTGTAACGGCCAAGAAAATCACGCGAAATGTGACCGGTCAATAAAGTAAAGAAGCAGGGGCTAATTTTAAAGTAAAATATATATCGGAAGGCAACACTTTGCACTTCTAAAAAAAAACACCCACTTATTTTTATTAAATTGATACGAAGTAAAGTGATTAGCATTTGGAAGGCTTTCTATGAATAGCTCAATTGCTTTCGTAGTCTATGCTCTATTATATAAACAAGCGATGCGTAAGAAGATATGTCAACTTCAGCATTGTGGAATGTCTAAGAAATGTTATGCGCTCGATGGTCCAAATAGGTTTTCTACACAAGGACGTTTTAACACCCACCTCAATTTGAATTTCACACATCTTCATAATACGTTATGTAAATGTTTACATTTTTTAGTTATGTTTCAGCTTTAAGACAACAACTGCTGAACAACAGCTGATACTTAGCACAACTTGTTGAAATCCATAGGATCTAAGGAACACTGATCGTATCCAAAAGCCTTCTTACTTTTCAAATGATATACAAATTCGAACGCTTAAATGATTAATAAGCAGAAGGAAGGTCGTGGTTATGGTGATATTAAAAAGGAATTTTTTAAATCAAACCTGAAGAGAATTTATAATTAAGTTTTTCATAGCAGCTAAAACGAGTATATAAACGTTTGCAAATGGAAACGAGTTAACAATAACAATCCATACGTATAGCTAAAACCCCTAGGAAGACATAAAAAAACAATACTACTTAAAATGTGCAAATTGGTAAGTCTCCAAGGAAAGTTGATATAAAAAATGAAAAAATGAAATTGAACAAATTTTTTGTTCTCAAAAAACATTTGAATTAATTAACCATTTTTCAAATATTAAGAATTCCGTCTGTATGCTCGCTGCATTGTCGGTGGTGACTGCAGCGCCGGGCTTAGTAGCGCCTATAGGTTACACCGCTCCTCTGGCTTCTGCTGCTTATACCGCTCCCGTGGCCTATACTACACCTGATGCGGCCGTTGTAGTGGGTCATACTGCTTATGTGGCTCCTTATAGCTCTAGTTATACTGCTCACTCCATTGCCCATGCCGCCGTCTTCTCTGCTCCAGCTGCTTACGTGAGTGCTGCCATACCCCATTTCGATGTTCCTTCTCCTCTTGTTGCTGCTGCTCATACTCCTTTACTGTTAAAGAAATAAAGCAATTGTTTTCTGAAATAAACCTGAAAGTTACTAATAATTTAAAAATGCTGTCCCTTTTAGTGTAACCTAAAACACTCGACCCTTTCATCGTGAATTGATTTAGTAAAGGCCTTTTTGTGTTCTGCACGAAAAATTGAAAACGGAAAAAAACGAAATAAATTAGAAAAGAAAAAACAAAAGAATTTATATATAAGTTAGAGCAAATCTATTGATACCTAACATTTACTTTTCATTAGTGATATTGGTAAATAAAAAAAGTTAAAGTATATATAGCATTAAAGTTATATAATGTGTGGTATACGCGAAGATAACGCGAAACTTTTCTATGGGTTAAACCCCACTACTGCTCACGCACTGGTATAGGGCTACTTCTATATGAGAGTATGAATCCGAAACATATATGTAATAACAAATTGCGATGTTCTTATTCAAAATATTGCTGCTTACGAATTAAACTAAGAACCGGCTTACCTATTTTTTCGAATGTAAGCTGGGGGGAGTAAAAAGCAAAAAAAGGCAATTTTTTTGTGATGCATAGTCTAAAAATCGTAACTATGATGAATTATGTATGTTATCTCGATCAGAAATAATCATATAGTATTTTTCAGTGTTGCGAACTGTTCGATCCGTATTGTAGATAGAAAAATTCACTTAACATTTGTTCCAATTTTCGTCCATAAAAATTTTTAAACAAATTCTTTCGGACAATTTGTGTGACACCAAAAAAAAGCATTTGCCAAAGATAATTGGCATTTACGCTTGTTTACACAGCTGTCGATGTTAGAGAAAAGCAGCAATAACAACAACAAGAATTAACTAAATCTGCATCCAAAAGGGTAATAGAAAATAACAATCGTTGGAGATGGAGGGAGTCGTCGACACTCAGTTTCAATTGCAACCCGTGCACATAGTTGGAGTGTTGCACGCACATTACCATACGGCTAAGGATAACTGCAAAGTGTTCATAAATTTATTGATGCCATTCGCACACCTTGACTACTGTCTAAGTTCAAATAAGTGGCTATTATCGACATTAAACATAAAAGCCTCAAATAAATGGCTAGTATCGACATTATACGTAGAAGGCAAGAGAATAACGATAAAAAAAAACAAATTATCGCACGGCAACTCTACGAAAATATATCAAAACTAAATATATTTTCTATTTAATTGGCGACAACTGGCGACAAGTGTAAGAGCTGAACTCTATGAAATCCAATGTGTACGCGCTTGCTGGTCTTCTTTTTATTTTACTTTTGGGTAAACGAGATCTTCCATGCATACCACTATGCAATTTCGAACAAATCATATGGGGGTATATAAAAGTAAAAAACGATACAGTGGAAGCCCTATAATGATATAAGTGTCTACTCAAGAGTAAAATTTTGATGGGTTGCGGCAATTCCTAAATCAAAACCAAAAAATAAACAAATCAATAACTAAAGCCACTCAGCCAAGCAAGGATTCCCACACGCACATACACAAACTTATCGACTCAATGCACACTCAAAAGTGAGTCATATGCCTGCAACGCAAAAACCAGTCAACCAAGCAGGAATTAATGACTTCACACAGGTGTACAACTCTCTCTACTGTAATAGGATGCATGTAAATGTATGCTAAAATCCATACAGATATTTATGTTTAATTTACACGCAAAAAACCACAGGTTTGATTAATGCTAACATTTATTCCTTATGTGCACGTACATATATATATATATATATATACACATACATATCCCTCAGCATTAAGGTGAGATTTATGTACTTAGATGCGTAAGAGTGTATATACATGCAATTGCATTTAACGCGTGTTAGTTTGCCTTAATATTTACTAAGCGACCTCTGGTTGCTTTTGCTCAAGTGGAATATTTGTCAACGTTGACAAAATTTTCAGTTTGCCATCAGTTCTCTTCATTTAATATCATAGTCACCTAAGTGTTAACTATGTGGAGATATATTCTTTATTATCGCCAGGGAGGAAGCATTGTGTAAATATCGTATCTGAAAATTTGCTGGCTCCTAAAGTTTAGATGCCAGAGTTAATGAATATGAACGAAAATGCACAAATATATATATATATATATATATGTATATATATCTGTATAATATTATATTCAATAATTTCACAAATATGTTTAATTGATTATTATTAAGGGTGCAAGTTATGTGTTTCGATTACGTCTTTACGAAATTAATACCGTCCGTGTCCAATTGCGTAAAGAAGGTTGAACCTAAAATGTGTTATGAGACGTGATTATGTCACTCGGTCCATCAGATCCCATTTCATGATGTTTGTTTGGCTGACTATAAATAACATTTAAGCGGAGGCTTAGATTAATATATTCTATAGGTTGTATGTAACAGTTGTTTCTATATGTAGAGATTCTACGTATATGAATCTAGCGCATTTATATCATGAAGAAGTTAAGTGGACAAATTTCTGCCGTGGTTTGCAAATTATATTTGCCTGCCTATATTGTGAACTAAATTAAGAGCAACTCTCGATCATATTTAACAATCATTCAAGCATGTTTTTAAAGCCAAAGCGAACGCTACAATAATAAATGGCAGACGGACATGCAGATTGGCTAGCCCAGTCACATAATCAACTATATATATATATATATATATATATATAACTATATATGTATATATATATAGAACTATATAAAACTATGTATAAAAATATATATCAATTATACTTTATTATTTATACATATATATATATATATATATAACATTATGAGAAGTGGAGTAGACGGGAAAACAAATTTAATATCTTCATCTTACGGTGATAAGTACAACAAGCAAAATATCAGAATTGATTCTCGACGTATGTACTACGGACTAAGTAGATAGCTGAATCGGGTAGAATAAGTATCTACAATCATTCGCTTCCAATATCCACCATTCCATTGCACTTAGGGCGTTCAAGCCCTCGTTAGAGGTATCCTATCGTCGCTACCGCAGCCTTCAATGTTCCACACTATTTGTCACATTAAATGTTCTAAGAAGTCTACGCGCCAAGCATATCCATAACTTAATTGTCGCGAAATGAAAGGTTTTTCCAATATTTCATTTTATAAGTGGGTAATCTAAGCAAAAGTGAAACTCCTGTCATGACTTCTCTTTAAGTATCGAATGTCTATCCTAAACTATTCACATTTTCTGTTTTTTAAACTTAAATTTATAGAATTATAGCTTGAAAAATCTTCGAACGATTACATCACCATTGCTTTCGTATATAATTTCATAGCAGCTATCAAGGCGCAAATATAATTAATAAGAGAATTTTACTTTACTAAACATTCGCATTACAAATTTTTACTATTTTTATTAAATTCCAACTCAAATGAGAAAAAATGCTCGAAGAACTCTTTTTTTATCATAAACAATAATTAATTTTCCTTTATTGTTGTTTGTTTCTTCCGTCTTTTCTCATAAAGTAAAAAGATCCCTTTTGTGCTGATAATTTTAGAATTCATTTGTTTTCCTCCTTTTTTTAACAACGTAAATCAACCAACTAAACAGGACACATGAAGTATCTTTGGCCGAAATCTAAGCCCTCAACATCCATCAAAATTCGTAAAACTTACAAAGTATTCATGTTTTCAGTTTACTTAGCATAATTTTATGGGAATACATTTTAAATAGTTTTAGCCCTTTTTCAATCCTAATCTGGATAAATTAACTGAACTTACTAATTTAAAATTTACAGTTCTATTGCGAAGTTTACGATCTTAAGAATTCCAAAAATAGAAAGCCAACAAGCCTGTCAAGCCTGTAATTTCTTCCTTAACGCGAGCGGTAGAATGACGTTCTATTACTAAAAATTTCTATCCAATTTTTTCTACTGCTTTACAAAAGCTCTACAAGACATTGATTGTATTCTGTAAAAATGAAAGAACAAATATATGTTCATCTGACCAGCACAGAAGATACACACGTTGAGTGCAGGATGTCCGATGAGGCATTTAATGCTTTTCTTTACATTAAAAACAACCTACGTTTATATATGTACACATAATATATAGAAGATCACAATTGCGTTAATTGCGTAAATTCAAATTAACTGAAAACAAATTTTCGTACTGTAATAATTGAAAATCAAAAAAAAATTGTTTTAATTGTCAATAACGAACAACAGGAGCCTTTTATCAGACGTAATTGCAAATCTCCCCTTAGGCAGAGCGTATACACGCGAACGCATATGTTGCTTGCATAAATAAATAATACATGTTTCTACATAAACGAGCCTTTATGGATGCACTTAATAACTTAAAGTTTGCTAGAAATGGTAGCGAAGAGTTCACACCCGCAAATAAACAAGCATAATTTCTTATGTTTTTATTGACAAATCCAGCGCTCTTTGTTTAGAGATGCATTGCATTTCAATTGTGCTCATTATGCATTGCATTCGCTTAGGCGTATTAATTGGATTGTAATGGCGTTCGCATTACGAGATGTTATGGAAGAGCGCACGTCATCCTCACTTTTGTATTCAAGATTGAAAGTGTTTTTTGTACTAACCGTACAGCTTTAAAAACTGCGCATATATATACTTAACATATTAAATAAATACATGCATATATATACATACATATATATATTAGTTTGGGGAAAAAGAAATCCATTATTTTTTTCGGTAGATGGCTGCACTGATAGATTTCTCGTAAAGTATCGATCAAACAATTTCCGATACTGTACATTTACATACTGTACATTTCGCAGTAAAAAAAATTCTTTTGCTGTTTTTTGTTTGGTGCATTCAGTTGTGAGTTACAGCGTGTTAAAAATGGAAGTGAACAAAGAGAAAATTCGGTACATTTTACAGTTTTTCTTTGACAAAGGCGAAAATGCAAGCCAGGCGGCTAAAATTGTGAATGGTGTTTATGGTTCCGATACTGTAACAGCCAATTATGTGCAATTTTGGTGTTACAGTGATAATTCTGGCGGTTTGATTCCTACCTTAACATCTAATAAAGCTATTATGTTCTTTAACGAATTATTTGATCATAATTTATTTCAATACAACCGTACCCCTAATTGTAATGGTAGACTGTTTGACCTTTGCTTTGCCAATTTCCCCAAAATTAGCGTAAATGTCGACCTTTTAGTTCACCTGAGGATCCTTATCATCCAGCAATGTGCATTTCCTTTCATCACATCGTTGAACTACCTTAATGTTCCAAATCCAACTTTTTCAAATATTATTATTATTATTATTATTATTAATTTCGCCAGAGAAATAAATTCTAAGACTAAACTCTTAAAAGCACTAGCATCTAAGGCTTTTATTAAAAAATAAATATTATGATTTCCATAAAATCAATATTTTACTGCTAATATCTCATCTTTCACATATTATGCTTGATTTCTCACCTGTAAGTATTGAAATCTTACTGCCATCGTTCTACAATATATTAAATCTAGCTATTTCTGCATCTGTTTCGATCAAACAGTCCCGAGCTCGAAGCACGTTTTCCCCCGTGGTTTAATAAGACAATTAAATATTACAAGAACAGAAAAAACACGCTGTTCAAAAAATATTCGAAGAGTGGCTGCGTTTTCGACTATTTCGCTTACTTGGCGGCAAGGCATTGATTTAACTGCCTCAACCATCATTATTATTGCAGATGCCTTCAGTTCATTAAATCCTCCCTGTTTGCTAATCCCAAAGACTTTTTTAAATTTCTTAATTCAAAAAGAAAAGTTTCCACACATCCCTTGCATGATTCTTTTAATGGCTCTGATTCCTCGGATGCTTTTGAAATCTCAAATCTTTCTGCTGAATACTTCTGACGAAACTTTTCGACTGCTAATTCCGATTTATCAGCAAACTACCCATATCCTATAACTAACTTGGTTTTAATTCCTAATTTGGTTATTTCTGTGGATGATGTTTTTAAAGGGTTGAGCTCTCTAAAATATACTTGTGCGCCTGGACCCGATGGAATTCCATCCATGTGTACTTAAATCTTGCGCTGTCGAGTTATGTGATGTTATCTCAAAGATTTTTAACCAGTCCTTGAATTTATGTGTTTCCTTTTGTTAAAAGAGTAGTTTCCTTATTCCTATTCACAAAAGTGGAAGTAGACAACTTGTTGAGAACTACAGACGCATAGCCGAGTTGAGTGTCTTGCCTAAGCTGTTCGAGCGAGTTCTGACTCAGCATTTGGCCTTTGCCATTATTTGGTATATTTCTCGACACCAGCATGGCTTTCGGAAAGGAAGATCTACGGTCACCAATTTTTATAGATAAATCTTCTGAAACTAAATCTAAATAAATGAAAGACGCTTTCTTTCTCAAGAAGCAAGTTATTCATTACTCAGTATTTCATCGATTCGCACAAGTTGGAGGACATCGATTCGTTCACAGATTTGGGCGTTCTATTTAGCCATAGGTTACTTTTCCGCTTGCATATTGAGCTCTCGTTAAGCAAAGCTAGGTCCGCGCTTGGTTTTATAAAGGAGTGGTCCAAAGAGCTTGATGATCCTTACATTACGAAAAGACTGTTCAGATGTTTGGTTAGACCTATACTCGAGTATGCCTCTTTTGTGTGGGTGCAATGTAGATTCAATTGAGTCTGTTAGAAGCAATTCTTGCTGTTTGCCCTTAGGAATTTGGGTTGGGATCCGATTGCCTCTCTTCCCCCTATGAAAATAGGTTGCTTCTGTTGTCCTTACCGTCTCTCGAGAACCGTAGATTTGTTCTTGGTGTTTCCTTCGTAATCAAAGTAATAAATGGTACTATTGACTCGCCTGCATTACTTGGTAAAATAAGCTGTCCCTTACCGCTTCTCCAAGCACTTTATCTTGGTTAAGCTTAGTCAATTATGAGCTGTTTAACCCGCTCAGAGTTGTTTGCAGAAACCTAAATGACGTGTATCACCTAGTCTCATTATCGGACTCTTTAAAGTCCATTAAAGCAACATTGCTTAATACGCGTAACTTACCTATGTCGTACTTAAACTAACTCTTAACCTTAAAAAGTCATTATGATTCGAAAATTAGTTGTTGTTTACTGTTATCGGTTGCCAAGCTTTTGCATGTTTGCGATGGCTTACGGGTCCATTTGCAATTTAGTCCTATAATGGTTGTGGGTGTGGCTCTATGCTAGTTGTGTACATGCTTTTTTCTTTTCTTTCTTTCTCATTTGTTTTATTATACTTACAGTAGGTTTTCATATTAATTAATATAAGATTTTTTTTAAGAGTCAATTGAACTCGACTGTCAATTTGTTTTAGTTGAATTTCATGTATAATTAAACAAAGTAAATAAATACATTGACTATCATTTTTTTTTGGCCCGCGGAAATTGTTATTGTCCGCTGACATGTGAAGAGAGAAAAACAGTTAGGTCTTCACTCAAAACTTATGCTTATAAAAAAAAAAATATAGCTATCTATACTTTCAATGCTAGCCAATATTCAAATTCGACGACATTGATGACAGTAAGAACAAAACTCGCTTATTTTTCTTCAATTTCACATATGATATATACAAAAGTAAGTTTTAATAAAAGTTCTAAAAAATCGAACAACAAATTTTTTGTTATCATTACGAATTCACTTTTTTTCGTAGGTGGTTGGTTCCGCGCATTCATTTAAATTGTTTCAAATAAAAAGAAACATCCAGTTCGTTTGAATTGTGAAATGCTCTGCGTTTGATTTTATTTTCACCCCTTTTTTTTTTAAGTACTATACTGCATTTTTGCGAATATATCCTCTTCTTATTTGCAACATAAACTTCCTATGTCGAAAGAACGAGTCACCTTCTGGCACACAAGGGAAATGTTAATCAGCTTAGTTATTCTGAATCTTCTCTTTGTAGCTATCTCATAGATAATAGACCACAAGGTCAATCACTACTCAGGCGCAACAAGATTGTTAAAGTTTTCCAGCAACTGAAAACAATTTTTCAAAATTTTTGTCGGGTGTGTGAATATATTCAATTAAGACTGGGACGATTATTTTTCAGATATTTTATATCACATATAAGCTTAACTTTTGTCGTTCGATTTCATAAACTAAACATCTTACGAGAAAAAGAGAGACTGAAAACGTGTTTTTATCAAAAAAAATATTCACGATCTTAATATGAACGCCATTTATTTGCTTAACATGCAAAGCGATTACAGTTTGTTTATTTGTTTTCTCCTTTTTTTCTCTACTGCTGGAAAGTTCTTATGAACGTACATTTTCTGCAATTAACGAAGCAGTTGAAATTTTTTCTAATCATTTTTTACCTCTAAAATGTCGTAAGAAATATTAAAGAGCATGCCGTGACTATTTAATTTCCAGGAGGAAAACAATACATAGTTTTAATAGCTTATGATAAAATATCAAAGAACATACCATACTTCATGGAATTATGTAATATCCAAAAAAGCAGCACGTAGTTTCAGTGGCTTATCATAAAATTCAAAAATAAATTGTACACAATGCTTTATCGCTGCTTATTAAACTTCATAGAAAACCAACATACACACTATTGCCCGGTCACTTAAAACGCATATCCAAGAATTTCTTTTATATTGTTGCTGCTCTTTGCTATGCAGTAATAAATGTTACTCACATACACAAAAACATTACTTTAGGCAATATTAAAAAATAATATAATAAAAAAGGTATTTTACAAGGCACAGCAAGTTAAAATAAATAAATAAGCGAGCACTTTATAATCGGAAAAGGTCAACCATTCAGTATCTTACAATACATCACCTAATAAAATTCTTGACTAATTTTCCTTATAAAATACTAAAAATAATACCGTATCGCCACTTGAGCGCATAAAAAGGTTTGGCAAAACATGGACGAACATGTTCTAAATTTAGTAAAGTTAATTTTCTTGTCAAAAAATTTCCTACTATTCACTTCTTTTCATCATAAAATAACAATGATTGCAATTCGTCTCTTACTTAGTTTCACTTTTCATCAGAAAACTATTATTAAAATATATGATCCAACGTCAAATTAATATGTAAAATCTCTATTTTTGGGTAACTTTCATCAGCAAGTACTAAAAGGTGGGCCTTCTTGTCAGTGAGACGGAGAAGAGTAAGAAGGATTATTTGGGGAAGGATTTAAGAAATCAATCAATGGCAGCCAAGTATAAGGAAATGTCATTACTCTACGATTTTCGGAACATTAACCGTTTGAGTCCCAGACGGTATTTAAAAAACACTGTCGAAGAATCCCAAACAGCACGATCGCGCATGCTTAATTTTATGTCGAGAAATACCAAGCGGCGCCATAGCGCTTAATTTTATGCCGAGAAATACAAAAATTATAGAAAAAACAACAGCAAAATAAAAATGTTTATTTTGTAATATATTAGTTTGGGGAAAAAGAAATCCATTATTTTTTTCGGTAGATGGCTGCACTGATAGATTTCTCGTAAAGTATCGATCAACCAATTTCCGATACTGTACATTTACATACTGTACATTTCGCAGTAAAAAAAATTCTTTTGCTGTTTTTTGTTTGGTGCGTTCAGTTGTGAGTTACAGCGTGTTAAAAATGGAAGTGAACAAAGAGAAAATTCGGTACATTTTACAGTTTTTCTTTGACAAAGGCGAAAATGCAAGCCAGGCGGCTAAAATTGTGAATGGTGTTTATGGTTCCGATACTGTAACAGCCAATTATGTGCAATTTTGGTTTCGTAGATTCCGTTCAAGAATTTTTGATCTTAAAGATGCATCTCGCACAGGTAGGCCGGTCGTCGAAAATGTCGATAAAATCGGAGAAATGATCGAAGTTGACCGGCATGTTAGCAGTCGTAACATCGCCCAGGAGCTAAAAATCGACCATAAAACAGTTTTAAACCATTTACACAAAGCTGGATTCAAAAAGAAGCTCGATGTTTGGGTGCCACACCAATTAACAGAAAAAACATGATGGATCGAATGTCCATCTGCGAAGCCTTGGCCAAACGGAATGAGATAGACCCATTTCTTAAACGGATGGTGACTGGAGATGAGAAATGGATCACATACGATAACCCTGTGCGAAAACGATCGTGGTCAAAGAGCGGTGAAGCACCTCAAACGGCCAGGAAGGTTTTGCTATGCATTTGGTGGGACTGGAAGGGGATTATTTATTATGAGTTGCTTCCATATGGCCAAACGTTAATTCTGATCTCTACTGTCAACAACTGGACCGTTTGAACATAGCGATTGACCAGAAACGGCCAGAATTGGCCAACAGAAGAGATGTCGTGTTCCACCACGACAACGCTAGGCCACACACATCTACAGTGACTCGCCAAAAACTTCGGGAGCTTGGTTGGGAAGTTTTAATGCATCCGCCATACAGTCCGGACTTGGCACCAAGCGATTATCATCTTTTCCTTGCATTGCAAAATTTCTTTAATGATAAAAAATTGGAATCTAGGGACGATTGTGAAAATCGACTACTAGAGTTTTTTGCAAATAGAGACCAGGACTTCTATGAGAGAGGCATTTTGAAGTTACCTTTAAAATGGCAACAAATCGTACAACAAAACGGTGCATATTCGACCCAAGTCGGACAATCCGAAGCATGTTAAATAAAGTCCTGAAGTTCATATAAAAATAATGGATTTCTTTTTCTCCAAACTAATATAAGTCATTACTAAAGTCCCCCACCACAACTATGTTATTGTGTCTCTGAAAAATATCACCGACCATCGATTCAAAGATGTCAATGTTCGCTCCTGGTAAGTAAACACCACTAGTGCCACCATACCGTTCCTATTCACTTCAATAAAAACAATTTCACATTCTCCAAAATGTGAGCCTATCGAAATAATTGTATGTTGAATGTCGTGTGAAACGTAGATTCCTGCGCGCCCACCACGTCCGCGAGATCATTACGACAGAAGCGATATCTACGGATGTCAACTGCGCCATCTGGTTTTAGCCAAGTCTCAGTTACTGCAATAATATCGAAGGTGGAATTTTTATAAAAATAATGGATTTCTTTTTCCCCAAGCTAATATTATTGCATTATTATAGTACTATTTCACCTATTGCAAAATGTACTATTTACGTTAAAAGGCGCTGTATGATCTACTTGCGTCAGTAAGTCTGAGCACTCGATTTCGACTATACGTAACGCACCGCCAGTTGTCCGCAATGCTCGAAATGTGCTGGATTTTCTCGACATAAAATCTAAACAGCGCGATCGCGCTGCTTGGGAGTCTTCGGCAGTGTTTTTTCAATACCGTCTGGATTTTCTCGACATAAAATCTGAGCAGCGCTATCGCGCAGCTTGGGACTCAAACGGTTAAATACGATAAATTTTTTTTTTCAAGACATAACTTTCTCAAAACGTCTTTATCGAGGAAGTGGTTATAAAAGTGGCCAGATTCAATTGATGAATTTTCAACCACATTCTTACCTAGGCTAAAATAGGTCACTACTTTAAATTGCGTGAAAATATCTGGAAAATTAGGAGCCGTAGATTGAATGCAAAAACGCATGCACAGAGATTACACAGACAGACAGGCAGGCAATCGATAGATTCAATCGATTTAGAAAGTGAGCGTGAATCGTTTGATTTAACAAAAGGTCGATTCATATCAAATTCATTCTGGTTGCTGGATGAATCTGCACAAATTTAGTATACTGTTACCACAAATGGTGTAGGGTACGAAACCATAAAACAGAAATAGGGAAACAGAAAATAAACAACAAAAAGTCTGAGAGAAGAAACAAAAGAAAAACAAAATCCGAAGTAAATGCTGTAAGCAAACAAAAGCAAATTTTTAATTAAGCGCTGTTTCCGATATTCTTCTGAACACACATAAACCAGCCAAGCAAACAGTTGCGTTGCTCTGGTTGGTTGCTCCACCAAAGTCAGCAGCAATGGTTGTAGTAGAGTAGAGAGTTGTGTAGTAATTGTTTGATACCATGTTTTCACAATGGCTGGTAGTTTTCCAGTTTTTTTTCCTTCATTTTTCGTTTTTCTTTGTGCTTTTCTGAAAATTCATTTTAACTAACAAAACGGTGACAAAATTAACAAGATTGTTGGGGGCAACTAACTGAATAGAGAACCTAGAAGAACTCCCTTTTATTTGCAGAAAAAAAAAAACCGTATTCCATATATGTTTACCTCTTAAAAACAACAGAGCGCTTGCATTAAGTAAATCCACGATCCTCAAAAATTATGTTGTAGATAATATTTTCTAATTAAAAAACAATTAAAATTAAAATCGAGAACTCAACTTTAACAAAAAAAAGAGCATTATTTTAGAAAAGGGAGTTCAGTCTTAGTAGTTTATCTTTTAAAAGGTAATTTGTTTGATAGCTTTAAATAGATAGTTTGCAGTAAAAGAACTACAACATTTTCTTTATTTATGAATTAAGATTGTTCACTCAGCCGTACACGACATTAGAGAAAACATACGTCTTACTCTAATGTAGGGTATTTAGCGGCTATTTATTCTTCAACGATTGTTTCATTTTCATTTGTATAGAGAGTTTTTGGAAAAAATAAAAAACAAGGACTAGTACTCGGTGCCTAATGAGCCCATTGTACTGAGTTTTTGTTCTTAAAATAAACCGTTTAAATATTAAAATAAAAATATAACAGCCGTAAAAATTAAAAATACAAAAATACAGTAATAAAGGGATTTTTGTTCATTTAGTAAAGACACGATTGTTTATAGTAAATAATAAATAGCAAATATTTACTTTAATATTTATCAATATGCCGTTTCTTATATATTAAATTAACAAGTAATTTTGACAGCGTCGTAGACTTTCCATTATAAGAACCACAAGAATGAAAATTTCATTCGCTATCGGTTGAGCCGCAAACAATCATCGTCTCAAACAGACTTTTGATAATTGTAAACGCGCAAGCGTTTCAATAAAATTAATTTTCTGTCTGTGAAGCCTGTGCAATAAGCCTAAGAAATTTCATGACAATGTCTCCTGTAGGTAAAATGTATCCAAATTGTCAATTTTTATACCATTCACCACTTTTAGTAAAGTTATATATATTAAGAACAAACACATTAGTGTATCGGACAAATAGCGCAAAAAACGTTTATTGACAATTTTTTTGGAATGAAAAAAAAGTAATATATAATGGATAATATTGAACACAAGTTATTAAGCATATATACGTGTTTGAATTTTTTAAAAATTGTCTTTAAAAAATATTAAAAAAATTACAATACAACGGAAAAATTAGAACAACAAAATTACAATACGAGACATATTTATATTAATTTGTATGCCCTGCAGCCTATAATGTCGGTAGTGCACAGTTGGATTTAAAAAAAAAAAATGTCTTCTGTGAAACATGGCGGATACGTTAAAGGTATTGGTTCTCGAGCTATTGGCGAATATTTTAACGAAAATCTCGAATTTTCATCAATTTTCGGCCAAAAAAAATGCAATGACTTGTTAACAAATACGGTTTAAATTAACTTATCGTAAATCCCTTACGTACTTTTCCTTTAAGAATATTTTAAAAATTGAATCAATGAAATTGAATGAAAAATGAAAATTGTCTCAGCTGCGGACGGTTTCCAAAAATCATATTTCGAGAAAAATGCTATTTAATTTTTAAAATATCTTATATATAGACATGTTTTTTTTTCTTAATTTTCACCATTACCCCGCAGACGCAAGGGATCATAAAACTACCTTAACTTAACTTGCTCTATACTATAGGTAATGTAGAGTATAAAGACTGATTTTTTCAAAAGTCCATTGTAATGTCTCCGATTACTTTTATGCAGATATATGCGAAACTCAGAACGATTTGAGAGAATAATTCACGTTTCGTCTAACCTTTTGTTAACTATCTATGCCAGTTTTTGTTCAATCGACAACGCAAAATTTTCGAAACAGTTTAATTCAACTTTCTACACTGTTGTATTTTAGCTGCTTTTACAAACACTCCCCATATAGAGGCTTATTTTGAAGAAGTAGTAGCTGAGTAGAGAGAGTAAGAATCGCTGTTACCAACTCAGTGTTCGCGATTTCAGATCTCAGTGCGGTAGAGTTTACTTTGGTCGTAGCTGTAGTGAGTACTCAGTTGATGAAGGCATATGCTTATCGATTGAGTACGCATCTACTAAGCTGCGGCCACCACCTCCGAATTTCTTTCTTTCGTTCTCTTTCCTCACTTCTTTTTAGCCGTCATCGGGGTACACGAATAAGAGACGCCTCTTGAGTGACTACTCACATCCAAAAAAGGTATGAAGAAAATTTATCTCTTTTAATATATTTCGACAAAAATCAGTGTAAAACAATAATTTATCGTACATTATCGACCTGTAAAATTTGATGAAATTAAGACCATTTTTGAATTTTCATACATTATAATGGATGGAAACCGCCGTTCTTTTCCATTTTTAGAATAAAATTGACAATTTATATGGTGTATTTGTCATATTTTATGATAGCCTGTGTTGCTAGTGCTCAATGTCTCTTTTTTTAGTCTAAGAATTCAATTCATTAGTCTAAAATTAAAATAATAATAATAATAATAATAATATGAATAACAAACAAAATATATAGAAAACAAAGGCGTTTACTGTTTTTGTTACATAGACGAATGGGCGTTGGAGCCGTGTCATCTAACCACTTTGGATCATCTTTCAAATTTCTTGACCAAGTTTTACAACCTCATCAAAATTGCGTTCAAAATGAGATGTCAAAATTAAATATGTTTAGTGCCTTTTTTTTTGTCAAGCGTTTATTAAACCCATTACCAAAAGATGGAAGGGCATATTCATTTTGTTAAAAAGTGTGCTATGCCCAGAAGGAAGCTTTGGAGACACCACAAAGTGTACTTATTCTTGATCAGCATCAAATTCTAAATCGATTTCCTGTGTCCATAGATTTCGTCGCAAACATTAAGATAGAAAGTTGATGATTTTAAGCGTGGAAAACAGCCATGGTACGTCTGTGAACCTGTCGCTCAAATACTTAAAAATGCAATTACTAGCAATCTATTCCCATTACAAATAGTGATGTAAAGTCTAGTATCAATAACTTAGATCCGTTGACTAGCATAATCATAGTTCACGAGAAGCTTTCCAAACATAAATTTACGGTTGCTGTGCGTGTTGGAATGCATTTGTTTAAAAAAAATTATATATTTGACAATATTTGTTTATTGTTACAGAAGAGCAGATTATAAAAAAATCGTTTCAGCATTAACAAGTTCCCACTCAAATTTAATATTTAGCATTAAAAAGAAACAAGTAAGAAAACTATATTCGGTTGTGACTAAATTTTTTATACCCATTACCTTTACCCTATTTTTATAGAATAATTTTGTAGAAACTTATACCGTGTATCTATTGTAGTTTATGAGCAATGAGCAAGAGAGAAGGAAAGCAAAACTGTTCACTGTATTTGTTATATAAGCGTGTGGGCGTTATAGGCATATCCTTTGAAAAGTTTGAATTATCTTCAAACTCCTGTACAAGTTTGTAGGCGATATCTTCATTTTTGTGAATGAGAGAATGTTTAGTGCAGATACTACACATTTGCATAGACGGACAGAAGAACAGGCGGACATGCTTAGATGCATACAATTTGACGACGGCCAAGAATTAATACAATTCATTGCGTTTTTGAAGCATGCTTCTGCACATTATAAACGTATTAGAAAAAAACTGAAATTATAGAGCACAATAAGATTGGATTAGGCGTTGCAAACGTTTTGACAAAATGAACATAACCCTCATCCTTCGGTAATAGGTATAAAAATGTAAATGAAATTATATTTGAAAAATATACAAGAAATCAGAAATGTATTCACTTTTGTTCTTTTCTCGAACTCAGTTTTTCTTTTCTTCTTTTAAGTATAAAAAAACCTTTACGGAAATATATAATTATGTAAACATTAAATACATAAACGTGTTATTCGCTACGGAAGATCGCAAGAAACAGCAACGAGTTACCTCTTAGTATTTTATCCCGTTGGCTTAAAATTTACAAGGACTTTATGTTAAATACGGGTGAAAGGGAATTAGCCATGCATTAATTTCCATTTACTGCTGTAATTTCTAATTGCAAAAGGAGGTAGATTCTTAAGTATCCGAGTAAACTTTGATTACATTTTCAGGTGCATTTTTATACGCACCACCAAGCCATAGTGGCAAAACAGTTTTATTATTTCGTGTGTCACATCCAGATGTAACAAATTCGGACGACTTTTAGAATACATTCAGATATATGTTCGTAGCTTGTTCAAAATTCAAAACTCTAAACTTTCGTTCGCAGCCGACAGTTGTGAGGAAGTGAAAAGTGGCAAATGGAAGTTTGAAGGAAAGCGACACAAATTAAACAGAAAATGAAAATTTCTCTTTAATATATCCTTGGCTTAGATCCACGAATCAAATATTGGAACTGAGCTTAACACATTACCTACCGTCTACATACAATTCATGCTTTTCGATTAACTTCACGCAATGCCCGCGTGCTGACGTTTTTGTGTCCCGATAACCATTCATTCTCATTTCGTCTCAATTAAAATTGAATATTTTAAATATATTTTCAAATAAAATTTTACAGGATAGCATTTTTCATTTCTTGTTCAGTCACCTCTAGCACATATCTCAACGTTTGCTTTCGAGTAGAAACCGTTAGTATACGTCTTCAGATATTTCCAGCGAATAAGAAGACAAAGCTTCAAAAGGGTCTTCCGATTCTATATATCCCACACCGAGAAAACAAATAGAACAAGTGCCTCTTTCACAAAAATGATGATGAACCAGATAATGGAGAATGCTTCCAAGAGCATCATACAAAAATAAAATACTAAGTAGTATAATTATATTTCTAGAAATAATATTAAATTTTATAATGATAGTAAAAACCTATTTAATTCAAGCGAGACATCCGAATTCGATTGTTTCAAATTTCACCCTATGCGAGAGGAACTTTTCTTGCAAACATTAACGGCAGATAATATATTTATGCGTTCCCAAATATAGCATTAAAAACCCAACGTAAGTCGCATGTTCATAAATAATGAAAACTCACTTTGTTAAACTTTTATATATTTGCTTGAGATGGTGGGCGTTCAACATTCGCTTCAAAACAAATAAAAACTGATTTATTGTTTTACTTTCACCCATTTTCTTTTCTCATTACTTATAATTATAATAATTCTTTCATTTCTGCATTACTTTATTCAGTTGACACTTGAAAGAGGGTTTTAATAAGAGACCATATCAAGCAAGTTGCAGTAAATTTGTGAAAAGTTTTCTGTAAACAATATAGAAAAATATCTAAAATATATTTGTATGCATACAGTATATGACTGAAAAATATGCTATTTGGTTTTTTTATCGCAAATGAAGTACACGATTGATAAGCATTTTCATCTGATTACTCGACCTTGAAATGTTAAAAAGTTCTGTCATTTATTAAAAGGGCTTTAGTTGCTAAATAATATTACGATGGTAAGCACACGTTTACATAAGCAGGTCGAGTTTATAAATTGCTGAAATGAATCTAAAAATCTTAGCGGAACAAGAAAGATCGGTATTTAAATGGAAATCTCGGAAAAGTAAACGAAAAAAGAGTTTTAAATCAAATTAAAAAAAACCAAATATCACTTCTTCCAGATATCTGCATAAGCGTTATAATGGCATAGTTGCAACTCTAACGTTAATCTACGTGACATAAATATTTTTATAACCATCATCTAAGGATTTGGAGTATATTCATTTTGTCAAAAGGTTTACAACGCTCAGAATGAAGCATCAGAGACATCATAAAGTATTGTCAAGTGTCAAGTATACTTGATCAACATCAAATTCTAAATCGATTTAAACATTTCCGTCTGTCCGTCTGTGTAATGTCTGTCGTAAATGTTCTTCTGACCGTAAAAATGAAGCTATCGACTTCAAGTTTAGCAGAAACATTGGAAGTTCCTGCAGGCAGGAACTGCCTGCCCATGTTTCCGTGAATAGTATCTATAGTAAACATTCTTTTGTTAGCGAAAATAAAGCTATCGCCTAGAAATTTTCCAAAAAAATTGGAATTGACCTAAACTTTTCAAAGGACACACCTACAACGCCGACATGCCTTAAACACTTTTATTTTGAAAATATAAGTAATCAACTACGCCCACTCTATATTATAAAGCATGAGAATTTGGTTCTTTTTCTTTTTTTGTTTTTTTTTTTTTCCACCCGAACCGCCCCGGGGGGGCGCGCCCATAAAAGCTGATGGGTACAAAAGATTCGGTCCCGACCAAATTTAATTTTCTTACTTATTCAGAGTAAAACAGACGAATTGATAACTGAAATGAACGAATTAATGGCTATGAAAATAAGAAAGCTACGTCGAATCCAACTAATATTCTTATTAATTTTAACTTCAGATTATCGGTTTTTGGGTGTAAATAGCTTTGTGTCGTTTTTTTCTAAGGTGGCTTTTTATGTATGGAAGGTACATATTTCGGCCTATCATGGCGATTAGCAAATTTGACCTGTGAAAGGAAGTAAAATTTGAACTTTCGCCTCCATTTTCAAGTTTCTCACAACAATAGATGTCTTAAAGAATGAACATGTACTTACCATGCATAATTTTCATGCTCAGCAAGAATGTGTTACATACTTAAGAAAATCACTAGTACATATTTCTTATATGTTAATCTACGAAAGAAAGAGAAAAAAGGGAATGAAAAAGACTCTTATCCTTGCGAAGATGGATGTGCGAAGATACAGAATACAAAATTGAAATTTAACCATATATTTGTCGTTGCAAAAAGCACAATATCAAAATTCTTCTATGTGACACTGCCTGGCAATCGCACGAATGTGACTGATGCAAAAAAGAACTTGTCAAGCATAGAACATGACTGTATGTCAAAGAGTCGTTTTAATGAGCAGCGTTATTTAAATATTTAAAATTTAATACCATCAAAGAGAAAGAAATTTATAACCACCTTATACATACACTTCCACTTATACACAGAAATATAAAGCACTTTAACCCGTATTTAAAGTGGGAGGTTTGAAAACATAAGAAGAGGCTCAAGCATCAAAACAACGCGTCACCATGTAAAGTGTTCAAGTATAAATTTAATAAGCAGCCTAGGGGGCTACATAAATACGCATGGCGCAAGCTCACATCTAAATGCCTAAATATCAGTCACAGATATGTAATTGTGTTGCTGGCTCTATATATTTATATGCAAGTGAGAGCTTATGCGTGTGCCCGTGTGTACATATGTCCGTGTGTACGTGTGTACATACTTTTATACATGCGAACATAGGTAAAATATTCATTTAACAAAAACCAGCTGAGTTCTACCCCTGTATGAATATATTCGTACACCTTAGTAGATGCAATAAACGCAGCATACATTTGCACGTAGTTTATATGTAAATAAATATTTCAATTTTATTATTTACTCTATAGCAAAAATATTCAGAATTTTCATGCTTTGTATGATGTAGTTGTCGTTGTTGTTTTTATTCCATTGAAATGGCAAATGCCATTAAGTAGGCAAGGAACTACGTTTATATTATTGTTCTTAGAATATATATACTAATAATCCCAAGCATTTCTAAAAGGTTAACACGATGAAAAATGGATTAGATTGCACAATTTTTATGGTCACTCCCGTTTTTAAAAAAATCGTCATATAAAAGAAAATATTGCGATTCTTGATATTTCACCATAAAGATCGGTGAAAAATACTGCCGATATAATATAATATTGTTACGTAAATCCCGTATTTTATGATTTAAGTTATTATGAAAACTAGTCGATTTTCCAAGAATCAAAATTTCAAAGAAATGAAGAGCCCAAGACGCAATTATGAGGCTTTACCTGCCTCGTACAGCTGGCGACTCGCGAAAAGATTGACAACAATTAAAAGAAATTTAGCGGAAAAAAGGATTTACACAAAGATGTCACGTTGACTTGCTTGTAAAAGCAAAAAAAAAGAAAAGTGAGCAACATTTTTCCTACAGACAAAATTAATTGAATCAAGAGAGATGGCACGTAATGTCAAAGCGAATTAAAGCGTTGCAAATTTAAATTCCTGAAAATAATTCGCAAATGAATTTCCTTAAAATTGTAAATAAAATCTATTCTATATTAAAAATCACAATTCAGTTGTACGAACATAATTTCAACAGGAGTTGAATAATCAACCTAAAACTCACGAAACGCATTCTACATTACAATACAGTAAATGAATGTGCAAAGATTAGTTGAAATGGGACCATTTATTAAATTCCTTCTTTTGCAAACTCTCTTATAGAAAATTAGCCTCTATTTTGGAACAGATTCTAATTTCTATATATACTTTTTATCTATATATTTTATATAGCTTACATGGCTTGTGATACAAGATTATATTAAGTTGTAGGAACGTATATAACGTCCAGAAGCACTAGAAATCATAACATTGCGTAGCATAAGATTTACTAGTACTGCGTTCATTTACTTTTTAGAAATGTGCGTTTCAGATATTATATTCAAAAACGATTTAAATTACCGTTTCGCAATGGTATCTTGTTAGCTTTTACTTTCTCGAAATAAATTATTATAAGATATACGCGCTTATCACTACACTCTATACCATTTGTAGTGCAGGATATATTAACTTCGTGTTGTCGTATGCAGAAAGGCTTAAGGTGGACCCACTTTTTACTATATCGATCAATTCAGAATCATTAGTTGAATTGATTTAAGTAGGTCTGCCCGCATGATCTTTATCAATGCAAATTTGTGTTCAAGCTACAGGTTCCAATTTTTGAGTTATTTATTTGAAATTTGATACGGTGACGTAAACGAACGCTATTGAGAAGTCATCATATGGAAAAAAGTTGCAATTTTTAAAATTTCCCGGCAAAAGTGGCTAAGTAGTAGTATTTGGGCATTCTAAATTGGTATAGAAATACCTCGTATAACGAAAGCGAAAAGTCGCACCACAAAAAGGTATAATTTTCAATGCTTCATGAAGAAAATTATGTCATAATAGTAATTTAATATAAACAAATTATGTGTACAAAATTTGGGTCTTCTCCACCTATTTTTTGGATCCTACCCTAATAAGAATTTTCACGAAAATTGTCCCTTTGTAGACCAGAAAATTCTAACTTTTCATATGTGTGTATGAAAATTGACCCATAATATCGTAGTATATTCATACAAAAACGAACTCTACAAAATTTGGATCCTCTACGCCCATTCTTGGGTCCTACCCTATGTAAGGATTAAACTTGTGCTACAATAGGGTGCCTTTTTGCTTCCGCTTCCCCATAAATACACACTTAAAAAATTTGCCTTTATATGAAAACAAGATATAATCTTCGTGTTTTAGAATAAATAATATAAGAATTGTGTTAAACAGTGCGGTGTGGGCTATTTAATGGTCAGCCTTGCCCAATTGTAATGCTCTTATTTGTTTTACACGTATTGTTGGTATTAAAAACGTTCGGTTTAATCCAAAGCAAGTTTTCTGTTCTTTGTTTCCATTTGTAACCAGCTTCGTCAATTACATTTCAATTCAGTTTAAATGCTTCTGTATGGATATACCCAGCTAGTAAACTCTTTGCAGTGGAGAGTTTTAAAAAAAAAAAAGAGAACGAAAAACGATATAAAAAGAAAAAGATATGCAGTCGAAGTATTCATTCATATTTCATAGATTTCAATAAATATCCGGTAAAGCTATTTTGAAAAATCTCACGAAGTCTAAGTCAAAGTAAACACTTCTTATTAAGCAAACGCCTGCATGCAGTAATTACATTATCGTTGTGTATAAGCTGCCTGTCCTAGAGCTGGATAAATATTACTTCTAATAAGAGAATCTATTGGCAAAATGACAGTTTAAAAAACATTCGATGAAATTCTGACAGCATATATGCGATAAGAGAAAACTAGACGCATAAAAATAAAGCCAATTAGCACGAAAAGTCGCGATTCAGACAAATGGTCTCTGCTTGCGTAATTATCACAGCGTCTATTTTGGAGACAAAGTGGGACAGAGGCCGCAAACAGCAAAAAAAGAGTATTTGATATAACGTGTGAATTAATAAAGCACTAAACTGCTTATATTGTGTATCATGCGCTCTGCTTTGTTTTATTCGCTATGCGATCTAGAAGTAGAAATCTTTCACGGATACTACTGGCCCGTTCCAGTGGTATGCACGATTCGCCCTCCATGGCGCTTATGTACTCAATCTATCTTCCACACACTCATTATCTCGATCACTCTCCTCCGCGGGACCAACGTTAGCTATTACTTCGCAGGATTTGGTTGTAATTAATGCGCTTTGCATAGTGGGACCTCAGTGGAGTTCATTATTACCTTCCACTTCCTCTACTCTCCACTGTCTTTCTAGGTGCCGTAATTCCTTCCTTAAGAACTCATCTATGATGTTCAGACTTTGTTGCAGTCAATTATCATCTGCAATACCTCACTTGGGGTCTGCCATTCTCTAAGCTTTTACAGTGAAATATAGCGTGCTCTGCACCTTTCTTTTTTCCCTACATTGCGGGCAGTTTGGTGAGCTATCGTGTCTGAACCTGCACGGGTACTTCTAGAAGCAACCATGACCACTCAGGAACTGGGTGAAATAATCATTTACCTCCCCGTGTATCCTTTCGGTCCATCGCGTTATGTTTATGATAAGAACGCACGTCCATATTCCTTTTCCTTCCTTCTCACCGACACTAGCCGCTCGTCTTTTTTTATGGCTATATGGAAGCGGTTCTTTTTGCGACACCGTTCGTAGCTGCGCCTTATTTCATTCGCCAAAATATAGATTGGTACGGCGCCTGCGACTACAAGGGTGGCGTCGTGCAATACTGCTCGTAATCCGCTCATCTGCCTCAGCTCGCTAAAACGGTACACTGCTTTTACGGTAAATGCCCACGTCCAAACTGGGCGCATGCGTCATGACTGAAGCTACATTTTGCTATTGGCACCAAATCTTTCGCGGTGTAATCCACGTGGTGCTTAGAGCTGAGTCGATAGTCCGACATGACTCCGAGGTATTTGAGAACAGGAGACGACTGCGTGATGTCTTGTCCTACTCGTATACCACATTTTTTATACGTTTTTCGCTACTTATTAGCACCTCTGTCTTATGCTCCGCTAACTTCAGCTCCATCTCTTCCAACCACTTTACTTTAGCGACTGTAGGAGAGAAGGGAGGACCAATTCCTGTGGGACGGCGTCTTCTTCCCGTTATCGTTGATGCCAAGTGTATACCTTGGAATCTACATCCTTATGGGAGCCTCACGAATGCTTCTTTAGTCCGCGCAATTAAAGGGGTTTTTTACTTTAGTGTGTACTCTCTCTCTCTCTCTCTCTCTCTCTCTCCTTCCTTCCTTCCTTCCTTCCTTCCTTCCTTCCTTCCTTCCTTCCTTCCTTCCTTCCTTCCCCTTTATTCCTTCTATAAGGTTTAATATCTTCTAATCATCTAAAAACGTCACCATTAAACCCCGAAAATCGTAAAAATATGAATAAAGTATTTCCGCTTAAGATTTCACTTTCGATTGTAAAACTTGATTTAAATTTTACTTTTCTTATACGCTATGTTAATTCAAAGTGCATAAATCGTGATGCACGCCAGGTAAACTCATAATATTGTTTCGATTACATATTACCAAATCAGTCCAAAAAAGGTTAAAAACTATAATATCACTTATCTGCTTATCACTTATTTCAATCGACGATATATATTCTACGTGAAAACCTTTGCTATTCCGTTGCTATGGCGAACCCCAAAACAGTATCCCTTCGTAAACAAATTAAGAGTAAGTATAACAGCGATTACTATTAGACGATACATGCAATTTTACCCAAAAAATGGCCCAAAACTCCTTATCTGTTGCCAGAATCAACAAATTCAGCACAAATTTTTGTTCACTTTGGCCAAAACTCATATGTTTGTTCATAGCGCATCATACAAACATGATGGTACAAACTGATACGGAGTTATAAGCAAGTAAGAAATTAAATTCGGTCGTGACCGAACGTTTTGTACTCATCACCTTTTACCACAAAGACAAACAAAACAAAATTCTCATGCTCTATAATATGGAGTGGGCAATATCTTCATTTTCGTTAATGTGAGAATGTTTACCACGAATACTAAAAAGTTGCACAAAAAGACAGATGGACAGACGAGCAGGTGGACATGTTTAAGTGCACTATGAATTTGAAACTGGTCAAATATCAATACATTTTTCAGGGTTTTTGAAGTTTGTTCTGCGTTTTATAGAGGTTTGGGAAAAATAATATAATTTTAAACACCATAATATTGGGTAGATTTGGTCGATTTCTTTCTTTTCCTTTGAAAAAACGATGTGTTCTCAGCTTACGTGATGCTTTGAGCGCATTCTTCGACCGATATGGCCCATTTTCAATACCAACCTGCGTGCGAGGACTTCCAATGCTTCTGCCAAATTTGAAGTCGAAATTGTCTATAGATAGTTACTGTTCCATTTTGTATTTTGTATGTACGTCATTAGTTATTATTACTTCAATCAACAGAAACCATATTGAGTTCTCTATTTCATTCAAAATATACCATCTATCTCAATGATGATCATATAACTCACTTAACATTGTATTCGGAAACGATCTTCTAATTATATATTTAGTCGTTTCTCTGCTTGTCGCAAAGTACGTCATCATCGCTGTAAAAATTTAAATAAAGAAATAATAACAAACAAAAGTTAGTTATTAAAGCTGAGGCAACTTTACTCACAAATATTAACTATGAAACTACACATACGAGTATTCACTCGTTTTAAAATTTTAAACGATCACTGCAAGGATTGGTTTAGATTAACTTATAATCCTATTTGCCATGTATGGAAACATAACTTTCAGTACTTAATACGACTTACATTGTTTCGGTAGCATTTTCCGTGTAAAATGAATAAAGGAATATAAAAATAAAATTACAAGTAGTAGCAAAATATGCGACTTTCTTTCTTGTTCAAGTTTAAGTAAGAGTATGACAAGATTTTAGAAGACAAAAGCATGCACGTAAATAAATAAAATGGAATAAGATGAACACAAAAGGAAAATTCCATAGCAACATTACCTTACTATGAGAGTCGACAGCCATAACAACCACAACAACAACACGGAAAACAACTAGCCAAGCAACTAAAATAAGGGAATTTAAAGTAAATGACGATGGAGGTCGTGTAACATGCATACTAACATGTGTAAAATCATTAGGGAAACTTAAGTATACCACACAACAACCATAACAATAACCATAGCAACAACAACAATAATAAAAACAAAGTAACGTACAGAAACTTCTATTTCATTTTACCTTATTGTTGTTGCCGTCGTTTGTTTTTCTTCTTCTTTAAACATATACGTGCATGTTTATATGTGCGTTGTTTCGACGTTGTACCAAAATTATAAGTATATACATATGAACACCTTGCATCCATGCAGTAGCATAAAAGCTTTATGCAAAAATGTTGTCACACTTTGAAAAATGTTTTTACAACGAATTGCTATGTTTTACTTTTTCCGACATCTTTTTTTTTGTTAATACCTGACACAGTTGTGTTCACTCCATGCACGTGCAATTATCTGTCTTTCTTGATACATTCACGCAGCCAACGTTTGCTTAAAATAGTTGAAACACGCTTTTCAACGCTGGGTAACCACTGCAATAAGGCTTTAGAAATTGTAAATCCACAACTTATATGTAGAATGTACACATGTATATTTATATATATATTACGTATTACATATATATTACATATATATATATATATATATGTAATATATTATTATTATTATTAGCACAGAATAAATCCTAAGACTGAAGTCTTAAAGCACTAGCATTCAAGGCTATCGGCTTTATTAAAAACTCTGCCGCACTTGAGATTTACACCCATGAACCATTGAGTTGTTAGTCGACACTGTTTGGCTACTCGGCCATTTAGGTGGATATATGTGTGTTTTATTTGTGAGTGAAACTACGCGTTTAGATGTTCACTTTCTTCAAAAGTAACAAATACTTTGTTATCAGCTAAATCGGATTCCAAAACCAATTGATAATTCTAATATTTTAACATGCGCTTGATATTAATACCATAGATTAGTAAGTAAGTTAGTAAGACAATACATACATTGCATATATTGCAAAAAAATAAACCAAACCAAAACAACAACAGAGAAATAAGGGCTTTAACGAAATGCTTCAATACACCTTCAATGTCTGCTTTCAGTAATAACTTGCAGAAAATGCTGTCAAAACATTAAATTTTGAATTACACATAATTTTCATATACCAATGCTTCACTTGCCAATTAAAAATTCATTTTATCCCGAAAGATCCACTCCTTTCGATACACGCCTTATTATTTATCACCTTGAGCAACCCAAGTATGTGTTTATCTGTCTAGGCTTGTTGTTCGGTGGATGCAACGTAAAACAAAACCGAAATTTTTTCTACGGCTCAGTGATTGGAAATGAGAAACTCCTTAACTAAATTGAAATAATTATATTACGTTTGCGGTTAGCTCACATATATATCGTGTACTTGAGCTCAAGGTAAATTATAAATACCTTTGTATAGGATAAAATATGCAAATATGGCAAACTTTGCAATTGTATTTTTATACCATCATTGAAGGACCTGGGGTATATTCATTTTGTAAAAACGTTTGCAGCGCTCAAAAGGAAGCATCAGAAACCTCACAAAATATACATATTATTGAGCAGCACTAAATTCTAAAGCGATTTAAACATGTCCGTCTGTTCATCTGTCCGTCTGTGTAAAGTCTGTTGTAAACATTCTCCTGGACACTATCGACTTCAAATTTGGCAGAAGCATTCGAAGCCCTCGCACGCAGGTTGGTATTGAAAATGGGCCAAATCGGTCGAAGAATGCGCCAACAGCATCACGTAAGCTGGGAACACATTGTTTTTTCAAAGGGAATGAAATATTGATTTTTTGCTCAATATTCGTGAACTATAGCAAATAAGTTTACAAAAATTTAAACCCACATTCTCTGCGTGATGCTGTAGCATTTGTGCACAGAAATGGAAAAAACCGACTACGCCCACCCAATATTATAGTGTATCACTATTTTAATTGTTTTTCCCGATACCTTTATAACACGCAGAAACAAGCTTCAAAACCCCTTAAAATATAGTGAGTTTCGGCCGGTTTCAAATTCGGAATGCACCCAAGCATGTCCACCTGTCCGTCTGTCTACCTGTCTGGTCGGGCAACTTCGTAGTATTTGTGATAAATTTCCCGTTATGAAAATGAAGATATCTCCTATAAATTTGTAAAATAATTCTCGTGACCAACATAAGTAAAGTTAAAAGCTGAAAAAACAAATGTACATACTTAGCAGATTATCGTAAATTTGAAGTTAGATGTGTGAAGCCCACGAGCACGCTAGAGGACATCCAACCAACCTATATATATATATATATAATATAATATAACATAAAATAATCTTTGCTATAAATCTTAAAAAATAGCTTTGTACGAATACATAGACATATATGTGAAAGGCTACTTTAACTCATGGACCACCGATCCGACTGACAATATTATATGTAAGGCTTACAAACACACTCAAGGGAACAAACTATATTAGATTTGCCCTTCGCTTGGAACCAAAATCTCAAGCCTTAATAAATATCGATTGTCTAAACACACAATACAACAATAGTTTCAATCGAGCGCGCCGCACACTAAAATGCTTTAATATTTTTAAATATTAGTTTAAGATAGTAGCTATACAAATTAAACCCAACTTCCCTTATAACTTCCTTACCATTATCCTAAGTATTTTACATTATGAACATCGGATGGAAAAACTTTATGACAGATGAAAAAATTGTTACTATTTTACATAATTATGGTTACAAACGCAATGACAAAATTTCATATACTTTCCTTCAGGGTTTTATTTTAACTTTCAAAGGACTCGAACTTTATTTGAAGAAAATATTTAACGACATCCAAATTTTATAAAATGAAATTAATGTAGCTTTAAGTATTCACAACTTGCAACAGCTTCAATGACAGTTCTTATTAAAATAAATTTTACAATATTTTAGACCAGTCCAAAATGCTTCACATGCTTCTATATATTGTTATAACATCCGTTAATTGACTTTAACAAATCAGTTTTCTTTTTCTTTTATGAAACTTTTCTAAACATAAACTTTCGTATTCCAAACATAAACTTAAGCTAAACCTGAATCTAATGAAAGATCGTAAGACTAAAACGAAATTAAATCTGTTATATCTTTAAAAAAACCTTCTGGAGATTGTGGTATTTAAAAAAGAAAGAAACCCTCCACTTATATTACATTCCCATCTAACACATGTTTTTCGAAAAGTTTTAGCACCGTTAATGAACGTTACGTGGGCTCAAAACCACTGGCAAATATTGTGTAAAATATCTTCATAAACATCTCTTGCAAGGACAGCTGATTTAATAACTTTCTATAATTAAAAATAGGTACAACCGCAGCAACTTGATTGAAAAAGTTCCCTGTTGAGGGACATAGTAAATCAAGTAAACTAAACAGATATAAGAAATAAATGAAAAACATTTTGCTTCTTTTAGTTGAAGATGCACGTATGACAAACATACAAACGTAGGAACTCAATAATAATTTTTTCTGAATATTTCCTAACGCTAAAAGGGAAATTATCTGCAAATAGAAAATAGTTTTCTGAGATGCAAAAGAAAACTTTATTAAAAGATGTCTAACCTTTATATGTTAATTACTATTTTTACAGAAATTCATTTTATTTTCGCATTGAAAAAGTAGTCAACAATTTCAAAATTATTCAATGTTTATCAGTCCAAAAAATTAAAAAAAAAAAGCTCTTATGATTACATACATGCAGCGCCGTTGTTCTTTTCTTTCTAAACAAAGAAACAAAAATTCAAATTTTTTGCGTTATTCTCAGAAAAAATGGCGTAAAGTTCGGCAGCTTTTATCGAAAACTTTTAACCTTTGCAGATTTATATACATTTTACAGACACATACTAAGCACACAGCCATACACAGAATAAAACTGAAGAAGTTTTTGGAAAATTCTATGATTTTCAATTCTCTCCGGAATCACTTAGCATATAACATTTGTAAGAATACAACGATCAAGTTGTTGACAAAGACAATACTTTTTTTTGGAAAAATTGTGCAAGTCTCTATTCAAAAAAAAAAATTTTAAATGATTGCTAATTCTTTTGATTCTTTTGATCGATCAATTTTTGAGTGTCAATTGATAAGTTATACATCGTATCAAAAGAATGGCACCAAATATATAAAGAGCCGTAAAATGTTGGATGATAAATTGCTGCAACAACAATTAAATTCTTGCGCAGGAGAGGTGTAAAACTCAAATTATAATATGTAATTATTTTTTTTATTAATTTTTTACTTTAGATTTTTATTACCGGCATATCTAGAGAAACTAGAGCCGAGCGAATAGCCGAAATTGCTTCCTTATTAGGAGAACTTTATCTATTACGTTTCAAAGTGGATTACTCCGGCAAATCACGTGGTTTTGCCTATTTGCAGTACATTGATCCGAATTTCATGCCTACTGCTTTAATCCAGTAAGAAATTTACTACCTCACATGAAAACGTTTATCTAATTTATACTTACTACAGACTGCCTCTTTTATTTCGCCAATATAAATATACTAAGATACGTGTAAGACAATCGAGCAACAGGTGCAAATTGTTGCTAAAAGGAATATGTTGCATGCCACCCGAAATAGTGTTCGATATGTTGAAACAATCAATTAAGTTCGACAAACTGGTGGGTCGTGAGATATATCCCGGATACTTTGAATATCAAATCTTATTCAGTTGCAATGTAGAGGCCGTGTATGCACGTCGCGATTTATTAAGAAGCATAAGAAAATTTGGACGTAACGCTACTGTTTTGTGGGATAGATATGGTTAAATAGCAGCTACTGTATACATTCATTCCAAATGCATCTTATAATGTCCTCAAAGTCCGCCTGATTATGCATCTTTATTTCATCTTGGTATACAAATATGCTATCCTCTTCCTGCTTTATCATATAACAAAATTGTCACTTCATATTGCAAATATGAGAAAGTATGCATATAATAGTGATATTAGTGTACCAACAAAAATAATAAAAATCTAATAAAATTTCATCATTAAATCTAAGAAGAACAATCTATTAAAAACTTAATTTGTTATATCAGGAAGTAGTACGTACATACGGTAACTATAAAACAAAAACGCAATTAACATATTTTCGTATCCGTGGCAACGCCAAACAAAAGACTCCGTCGAATATAAAAATATATCTCTGGTGAACAGCTGATTATCAGTATAGACAAAATAAATGTGAAAACTTTGTAAAGTGTAAGGGATTTAAATATTATTCCAGAATAGTTAAAACGCATTTTAAGTGTGCGGTGTTAAATTTAAGAAATTTTAACTTCTTTCGAAAGCATTGCTATCGTAAATACCATGTCCACCACTTCAATTGTGCAACAATTTGTGGCTGGGCTAAAATCTCGTAATCACAATGTTCAAAATAAGACAGCCCAGGATTTATTCCTTTATGTTAAAACGGAACTTAGAGAAATGTCGCAGGAAGAGTTAGTACATTTTTTTGATGATTTTAATCATCAAATTTTTAGCATGGTCATGTCGTCGGATATTAATGAAAAAAAGGGCGGTGTGTTAGCTATAAGTAAGCTTATTGTAAGTTCACACGATAGAAAAGACATAAAATACATTTGAATTTTTGTTGTTCCTCTAGAGTGCATGATCAGTGGCGATGTGGTTAACACTATGAAACGCATTACACCATACTATAATCATTTACGGGACTTATTGCCTTGCAATGATGTTTCCGTTATGGAAATTGCTGCCCGCACCCTAGTGAAATTGGCCAATTTGCCCGGTTCAAAAGGTGCTGAATCGTTTGAATTTGATATTAAACGAGCTTTTGAGTGGTTAAGTGGAGACCGTCATGAGGTAAAGAAATTATATACATTTTGCTTAAGTAATGCCAACTTATTTTACAGTACCGTCGGTACGCTGCTGTCTTTATATTACGCGAATTGGCCGTAGCAATGCCTACGTATTTTTACCAGCAAATCTCTACATTTTTTGACCACATATTCAATGCTATTTTTGATCCTAAGCCTGGTATACGTGAGTCTGCTGGAGGTGCCTTGCGTGCAGCCCTAATTGTTACTTCTCAACGTGAAAATACTAAACAATCTAGCGAACCTATATGGTATAAGACATGTTACACTGAGGCTCATAAAAGTTTCTTAGAAGATGCTGTAGCCTTACAGCGCGAAGCAAAAGGGATGACTCGCGAAGATCGAGTGCATGGTAGCTTAATTATTTTTAATGAACTGTTCCGTTGTTCTAATGCTACTTGGGAGCGTCGCTACAACAGTTTAAAAACTTTATTGCCGGAAACTTTGAGTACAAAGTTAGGCGACAGTCTGGCCGTTTCTTATTTGACCGCAGGCAGTTCTGCCGGCGGTAGTTCAGTAGGTAGCCAGTTAACAACTATAGTTCCTCGTTTGAAAGCACCATTTATTAAAAAAATGGGCTCCACACGTTTGGTAGAAATCGCTGAACAACATCAGAATTTATCCTACAAATTAAACACGGTAAACATTACAAAATGGTTTTAATTTCAGTAACAACCTTTATATTTTAGAGTAATGTACTAGAATCATCTTATGCTCGTGAAGTTTTAATGGACCACTATACCACAATATGCGACAATATTTTAGACCAGCGCCTCGCTAAATCACTCTACATACAGCAAACGTTATTGCAAATTTTGCCACGGTTAGCTGCTATTAATCGTGAAATCTTTGTACAGAAATATCTAAAACTATGCGTTCAGCATTTGCTTAACGTCCTGAAAGGAAAAGAAAAAGATCGCAATATTGCCTATATAACCATAGGGTACATAGCTGTGGCAGTAGAACGGGACATCGATAAACATTTACCTACTATAATGACGGCAATTAAGGCTGCTTTGCCACCTAAGGACGTTATCAATAAACGCAAATTTGCAATAGATCCAGCAATATTTGCCTGCATTACTCTGCTTGCTCATGCTGTCAAGTCACATATTACTGATGATGTTCGTGACATATTGGAGCAAATGTTCTCTACGGGGTTATCACCAGCGTTGACAGTATGTTTGCGTGAATTAGCTGAAAATGTGCCTCATCTTAAATCTGCTATTGCGGAAGGGTTAATTGGTGTGCTATCTCAAATTTTAATGAATAAAACATCTGGTGCACTTTATGCAGGAATGTTACCAGTTAATTCCCCTATGGAAAGTTCAATAAATTTGCCGCAAGATGTTCCTACCATAGTGTTGGCTCTGCGAACCTTAGGGACCTTTAATTTTGAAGAACAAAATATGTTGGATTTTATTCAACGGTAAATTGGCATTCCACTGATAGTGGCAACATAATATTTGATACCAGTTTTTCTTCCTCGTTAACAGATCTGCCGATTACTTCATTAATCACGACCAACAAGAGATACGCTTGGAAGCTGTACAAACCTGTACACATTTATTGAAACTGGCAGTACGAACAGCCGATACCATAGAAAATTCGGCTACTTTAATTGAGACTGTATCACACGTCATTGAACGTTTGCTTATCGTCGCCATAACCGACATGGATTGTAATGTAAGGGTTCGCATTCTACGTTCATTAGATGAAACATTTGATGCAGAATTAGCGCAACCCGAATCGTTGAGTGCTTTATTTATTACTCTTAATGATGAAATTTTTGAGATACGAGAATTAGCAATGGTTACCATCGGACGTTTATCGACCATGAATCCTGCTTATGTAATGCCAAAATTGAGAAAAGTTATGGTACAATTGTTAACAGAGTTGGAGCATTCGGGCATGAGCCGAAATAAAGAACAAAGTGCGCGTATGTTGGACCATTTGGTTATAAGTACGCCGCGCTTAATATCGACATACATGAACCCAATTCTGAGTATTTTAGTACCAAAACTTAGAGAACCCGAATCAAACCCTGGTGTGGTACTAAACGTTCTGCGAGCTATCGGTGATTTAGCAGAAGTTAACGGAGGATCAGAAGAAATGGAAATGTGGGCTGACGAGCTGTTAGCTATTCTATTAGAAATGTTAGGAGATGCTGGTTCACCTGATAAACGCGGCGTAGCTTTATGGACGTTAGGTCAATTAATTTCAGCCACCGGTCGCGTAGTTACACCCTATCATAAATATCCCGTTTTGATAGATATTTTGATAAATTTCTTACGTACTGAACAAAGACGATCCATACGTCGAGAAACAATACGCGTTTTAGGTTTATTGGGAGCCATGGATCCTTACAAGCATAAAATGAATAAGGGTCTGATCGATAGTCAAAAAGACAGTGTTTTAATCTCTTTATCTGATTATAAAGTGGATGAAAATCAAGATATATCCACTGCCGAATTACTAGTTAATATGGGAAATATTCTAGATGAATATTACCCGGCTGTGGCAATAGCCGCTCTGATGCGAATTTTGCGCGACCCGACTCTAAGTAGTCGCCACACTAGTGTTGTTCAGGCTGTCACTTATATTTTTCAAAGTTTAGGAATTAAATGTGTTCCATATTTATCACAGGTTCTCCCAAGTCTGTTAGAAAATGTCCGCACAGCGAATAATAATTTAAGAGAGTTTCTATTCCAACAACTGGCGATTTTAGTGGAAATCGTACGCCAACACATAATTACCTATATGAACGACATATTTAAACTTATTAAAGAATTTTGGACCAATAATACTCCCTTGCAATCAACTTTAATAAATTTAATAGAGCAAATTGCTGTTGCGCTGGGTGGAGAATTCCGCAATTATTTGGCTCAATTAATACCACAGATCCTACGTGTTTTGCAGCACGATAGTTCAAAGGATCGAAATGTAACAAAGCGTTTATTGCAGGCTATAGAGAAATTCGGCAATAATTTGGATGATTATTTACATTTAGTAGTACCGCCCATAGTAAGACTATATGATTCTCCTTATGTGCCGCAACAGGTTTCTTTAGTAGCTTTGGAAACTATCGACAGTTTAGCCTGGATTTTGGATTTCACAGATTTTGCTTCACGTATTATTCATCCTTTGGTGAGAGTGTTAGACTCTGAACCTGAACTAAGAGATCAAGCCATGTCTACCTTGTGTTCGTTAGTTATACAATTGGGGAAAAGGTATTTAGTTTTTGCGCCATTGGTTAATCGTACCGTAACTCGGCAGCGTATTGTCGATTCGAAATACGAGAAATTATTGGCTAAACTACAAAGCAATACCACCATGTGTTTGGACGAGGAGTTTTTAATGCGTCAAGCCAAATTTAAGAGCAGCAACATGGTGGCTACTTTAAGTGATGTTAATACTACGATTAAGAAGCTAAACGTGTCCACGAAGCAGCTATGCATGGCGTGGCAAGTGAACAGACGTGTTTCCAAAGACGATTGGGTTGAATGGTTAAAGCGGTTATCAATAGGTTTACTACGAGAATCAAGATCGCATGCTTTACGAGCTTGTCGTGTGTTAGCCGAAGATTACGATAAACTCCTAAGAGATCTTTTCAATGCGGCCTTTATATCCTGTTGGACTGAATTATCGCCAGAACATAAAAATGAATTAACGCAATCATTAATACAGGCATTGCAAGTGACTGATATGCCAGAGATTACGCAAACAATTTTGAATTTGGCCGAATTTATGGAACATTGCGATAAAGATCCAATACTCATAGACCCTAAACTTTTGGGTACACGCGCCATGGCCTGCCGAGCGTATGCCAAAGCGTTGCGTTACAAAGAAGAGGAATTCATGACCCACAAAGATCCTCATGTGTTTGAGTCATTGATTCTGATCAACAATAAGTTGCAGCAAAAAGAAGCTGCGGAGGGTTTACTTACAACTTACAGAAATGCAGTGGGTAGTGAGAACTCGCGTTTTAAAGACGAACTTAAAGTTCAAGGTCGATGGTATGAAAAACTGCACAATTGGGACCAAGCTTTGATATATTATCAACGTAATTTGAGACAGGATTCTACTGATATGGAATCTCACTTAGGTTATTTGCGTTGCCTGGAATCTTTAGGCCAATGGTCGGATCTTAGTAGTGTAGCGAAAGAAGAATGGGATACTTTCTCCCGGGAAACTAAATGCAAAGCAGGTCCGTTGGCAGCTGTTGCAGCCTGGGGTCTACAAGATTGGGAATCAATGCAAGAATATGTTAAGTGCATACCGGAGGATTCGCAAGATGGTAGCTTTTATAGAGCTGTTTTGGCTGTGCATTATGAGGATTTTGAAACAGCTCAACGCTTGATCGATGGAACTCGTGATTTACTTGATACCGAATTGACTTCCATGGCTGGTGAGTCCTATGAAAGGGCTTATGGTGCTATGGTATGCGTGCAGATGCTAGCTGAGCTAGAAGAAGTTATACAATATAAACTGATACCGGATCGTCGGGAACCTTTGAAGAATATGTGGTGGAAACGTTTGCAAGGAGGTCAACGTTTAGTGGAAGATTGGAGACGTATTATTCAAGTTCACTCTCTTGTTGTTAAACCTCATGATGACATTCACACTTGGCTGAAGTATGCTAGCCTCTGTCGTAAATCAGGTTCCTTAATGCAATCGCACAAAACTTTAGTTATGCTTTTGGGTACTGATCCTAGTGTCAATGCTAATGAAAGTTTGCCTTATCACTTACCACAAGTCACTTACGCTTACACAAAACATATGGCAGCCTCGGATAATATGAAAGGTGCTTATGAACAACTAAGCCGCTTCGTAAAAGCCTACAGTTCTCAGTTGAGTTGCATGCCAGACACAATATGCAAACATGAAGATCATCGTTTGTTGGCCCGTTGTTATTTACGGTTGGCAATGTGGCAAAATAAACTTGAAGGCTTGGATCCAGAAGCAGTGCAAGGAGCTTTAAATTGCTTTGAAAAGGCCACTAATTATGATCCCAATTGTTATAAGGCGTGGCATTTATATGCTTACATGAATTTCAAGGTAGTTCAAGCTCAAAAGCAGGCTTTAGAAAGTTACAAAATTCCCATAGAAGTGCACAACCCTGCATTGCTCCTAGAGAAGGAACGCATTATTATTGAACAATACGCAGTGCCAGCAGTACACGGCTTTTTCCGTTCCATAAGCCTTATAAAAGGAAATTCTTTGCAGGACACATTACGTCTATTAACTTTGTGGTTTGATTATGGCCATCATTCCGAAGTTTATGATGCTCTATTGTCGGGAATGAAACTAATTGAAATCAACACTTGGCTTCAAGTTATTCCCCAGCTTATAGCACGCATTGATACACATCGCAACTTAGTCGGGCAATTAATACATCAACTGCTTATCGACATAGGAAAATACCATCCTCAAGCTTTGGTTTATCCTTTGACGGTAGCCTCAAAATCTGCTTCTGTAGCTCGTAAAAATGCAGCTTTCAAAATTTTGGATTCCATGCGTAAACATTCACCAGTCTTAGTGGAGCAGACCATGATGATAAGCGAAGAATTGATTAGAGTAGCTATTCTATGGCATGAGCAGTGGCATGAAGGCCTGGAAGAAGCTTCGCGTCTTTATTTTGGGGACCGCAATATTAAAGGAATGTTTGACATCTTGGAACCCTTGCACGCTATGTTGGAAAGGGGACCTCAAACTCTAAAAGAGACTTCCTTTTCTCAAGCTTATGGCCGTGAACTAACCGAAGCTTATGAATGGACCCAACGTTATAAGTCTTCGAATGCTTTAATGGATTTAGATCATGCTTGGGACATTTATTATCACGTATTTCAAAAAATATCAAGGCAATTGCCACAACTAACCTCACTGGAGTTGCCTTATGTTTCACCGAAATTGTTAGCTTGCAAAGATTTGGAACTAGCTGTGCCAGGATCATATAATCCAGGGCAAGAACTGATTAGAATCAGTTTTATTAAAACGAATTTACAAGTAATAACATCTAAACAAAGACCTCGCAAGCTGTGTATTCGAGGTTCGAACGGCAAGGATTACATGTATTTGCTGAAAGGTCACGAAGACTTGCGTCAAGATGAAAGAGTTATGCAGTTGTTCTCTTTGGTCAACACTTTATTACTAGATGATCCTGACACTTTTAGACGTAATTTAGCCATACAACGCTACGCTGTTATACCTCTTAGCACAAATTCGGGTCTAATTGGATGGGTGCCACACTGCGATACTTTACACACTTTAATACGAGATTACCGCGATAAGAAGAAGGTGCCTTTGAATCAGGAACACCGTACCATGTTAAGTTTTGCCCCTGATTACGATCATTTGACTTTAATGCAAAAAGTAGAAGTTTTCGAATACGCTTTGGCTCAAACTCCAGGCGATGATTTGGCAAAATTGTTATGGCTAAAATCTCCATCCTCTGAAGTGTGGTTTGAAAGACGCACCAATTATACACGTTCCTTAGCAGTTATGTCCATGGTTGGTTATATCTTGGGCTTAGGAGACCGTCATCCCTCAAATCTAATGCTGGATCGGATGAGTGGCAAAATATTACATATAGATTTTGGCGACTGTTTCGAAGTAGCAATGACTCGTGAGAAATTCCCCGAAAAAATACCATTCCGCTTAACACGCATGCTTATTAAAGCCATGGAGGTCACGGGCATAGAGGGTACTTATCGCCGTACATGTGAGAGTGTTATGCTGGTCTTACGACGCAATAAGGACTCTTTGATGGCTGTATTGGAAGCTTTTGTATATGATCCACTGCTTAATTGGCGGTTATTAGATACGGAAGCAAAAAACCATCGTCCTAAAAATCCAAACGATCCCACCAATACCACCAATATGGTGGGAAACAATGGTAATAGCCTAAGTAACTCTGTAGAGGAATCTATGCTCCACAGTAATCATATCGCCAAATCAAAGGCCTACGATAACCAGTTATTTGGCGGCCTTGGTGTTCCGGCAGCCAACGCAGACATTACCAATGGCAAAGCAAGCAAAGTAATCAAACGTGTTAAACGTAAACTAACCGGTACCGATTTCCAAACGCAAACCAGCTACACAGTACAGCAACAGGTGGACTTACTTATACAGCAAGCCACTAACAATGAAAATTTGTGTCAATGTTATATTGGGTGGTGTCCCTTTTGGTAAGCATTAAATTTATAGCAGTAGTAGCGTTAAGGCGCAACAATTTTGAAAAGGATGGAAAGAATTGTACTTTAGCATGTCGTGTAGAGTATAAGATGGGATATTTATGCACATAATGGTAATTTCTGTACGAAACTTAGAGTTTTAAAAGTTTACCTTTCACTTTATGATTTTTTTTAATTTTTTACGACTTTAAATATAATAATTGCCCTTATCAGTATATTTATGCATACATCTATTTTCATCACAAATAATTTTTTAAATAAATTTGATTAAAACTTTACGTTATTTTTTCTAAGAAAGGAACCTCAAGGAAAATTTCTTTTAAACCGCCTTCAAAGAGTATGTACATCTAAGCAGTTTAAGGTTATTTAGCACCGTCCGTCTGTTAAAATTTGAAGCTGCTAAGAAATATCAAATACCAACTTATTTTAATTTTTTAACCCGTAAAAATCTGCTGCTTAGTTACAGAAAAGTATACTACAAGAGTACAGTTAATATGCGAAGTACGCAAACTTTTTCCCCTCTTCACAATTGACGGAAATTTGTGATAATAGCAATCATCTGTAACTGAATCGCCAAACATCTTAGCAAAATATTCTACTCGACGTAAGGACTCGGTAATATTGTCATACTCAAAAGATATAGAAATGCAAAAGGAAAGTTAGACGAACTGAACTATTTCGCAAAGTGGCCCTTTTTTGTACCCCTTCACTGATAATAGAAGAAACAATAACGATAAGAAAGCAAAAAATTCGGGGTAAGATATGAAAGACGAAGAAATTTTAGGAACTTAACTGAGTGAGCAAAGCCAAATAAAAGACACAACGCAGAAACTTAAAGGGACGTATTTGTAGAATTGTGCCATGACTTAACGCATAAATCCGTATGACGTATCTTCTGGCCATCGCCCATAAACCCAATCAAAAAGAAGAACAAATCACTATGAACTGTGTCCGATATTCCCATTAAGTCTGCTATGAAGAAGAAATTCTAACGACTTTATTCCCACAACGGGTATTAAAATTTGTTTTAAAAGGAAAGTCCTTTCCAAATCGATCAAGTTTGTTGACATTATCATCATCAAAACCATGAATCTTAAACCAAGTCTTTCCATAGCATCATGCTAATTTCTAACCAGTGTTTGTGTACATACTTTTTGTGATGAGATTCAGAGATTGTGTGACTTTGTTGATGGTGAACAAAATGTGATTCTAGCTGGAGATGCTAGACATTGCTTGTATGGCAATCAGCTCTCGACCAACAAAGGCGAATTCTTATTAGCACCATCAATGCCAGCAGTTTTATTGTGTTAAATAATGATAATACTACCTTTTATTGCAATCGGAGTGGTCGCACGACGAGCAGTCTCTGGGATCTAACCTTTTCTAGTTCAACTATTCAACACCCTCCCATTTTATTTCACAGTTGCACCAATTTCGTTAAAAAAATAGAAAATTTCATTTCACTTAACCTCCTTATGAACCGTCTGTTTAAAGTCAATCTTCCTTCCGAAGTCTTGAATCGATCTCTACCTCAAAGCAAAATGTCAATCTCTCTTGTATGAAGGTCTTATGTCAAGAAAAGCTTCTTCTTTATTACAACAAAGGCTATGATATATTTGCCAGTGACTGTTTCGTTGAACATAATGTCTAGCTTCTCGGTAGTGAGGCGTCTGTCTAAAATAGCACAAAGGGTCAAAGATGCGGAGGAACTTTCCTTGACTTTGATTGAATTCCTTGCCATTAGACATGCTATTAATAAGGTGGCTATAATTCATGGTATCAAAAAATTTGTTGTTTTTTCTATTATTATTATTATTATTATTATTATTAATTTCGCCAGAGAAATAAATTCTAAGACTAAACTCTTAAAAGCACTAGCATCTAAGGCTATCGGCTTTTTATTAAAAACTCTACCGCACTTGAGATTCGAACCCACGACCATTGACTTGCTAGTCGAGATTCCTCCCCTTCGGCTACTCAGGCGGATGTTGTTTTTTCTAATAGTAAGCCCGCTCTACTTGTAATAAATAAAATAGATGCAGTTAATCAATATGTGTTTGATATACACATCTCAAGTGGATGATTGTGATGCCACTTTGTTTGTATACCTGGTCACTGCGGAATGTTTTTAAATGTAAAAGCTGACTCAAGTTGATGGAACAATTTCGTCCATCAAATACACTCTCAATGAAGCAATAGGAGCAATTCGTAACCACATCTTTCAACAACTAAATGACGAATTTAAAGAGATTGCGCGTGTTAAATCTAATCGGCTTTTCTATAAAATAAATCCCACATTTCACCCTTATAAAATAGTGAATTGAAATTGCACAATTTTCAGACGGTGAAATAAATGGCAAAAAGATTTCTTAATATAAAGTCTTCTAAACACTTCTAAATATAGAGTCTTCTTTTATCACCTGTGATTATTTCTTAGGGTATACCTGAAGCAGGTTAATTGTTATACACATCACCGCAGAACGTTTTCCAATTAGGTCAAACGTCTTTCACTTTTTCTACATTTGTATAGCGTGTAGTATCATCCTTACAACATACAGTGAGATTTTTATTTATTTATTTTTTTTTTTGTTGTAATATATGATGAACACAAAATCTAATTTTTTTACACGCGAAGGATATATCATTCATTTTATCAAATTATCATTTTGCAACGGCCAGAAGGAAACTTCAGAGACCCAAAAAAGTATATATAATCTTGATCAGCATCAAATTCAAAGTCCATGTAAGCATGTCTATCTTTCCACCTGGATAACGTCTGTTGTAAACGTTTTCCTGTCCTGTCTCCTTTTCTTCTCCCTTGGGTGAAGTACACGCCGACAATATTACGTAAAGTGAGAAAACATCTATTTCTCAAAAGGAATAAAAATTGGTTTTTTGATCATTACTCATAAACTGCAGCAGATGCATATACAAAACTTTGAAGGTCTATCTAAGGGATGATGTAGTACCTCTACAAAAATGGAAAAATCAGCTATGTCTGCTTAATTTTGTAGTATATCATAATCCCATTTTTATCAAACCTTTATAACACTCAGAAGCATGCTTCAAAAACCTAATAAAGTGTACAAATTCTTGGATAATTTCAAATTCGGAGTGCACCCAAGCATGTCCGTCCGTCTATTTGCCCAACTGTGTCGTGCCTTATAGAGCATGAAAATTTTATTCTGTTATTTTTTTGTCTGTTTTACGATAACAGTGATGGGTACAAAGGATTCGGTCACAGCCGAATATAATTTTTCTACTTGTTAATAATTGACTGCAGCTTTATTTTAAGCTTACTTCAGGTTTCTCTTTCATATACGTATGTGAGTTTGAACATAAGACTGACGTGTATAAGAAAAGAGTGTTAGAGCAAAGGACAACATGCTCATCTACCATATAATTCGTTATCGCGACAGTTTATCTTTGACGCACACACATGGGCAAACATAAGAGAGTAAAAGGAGGCTTGTATAGGCCTAACACAACGTGGAAAATAGTTACTATGAGTGTCCCACATACTACCACAAATTTAGTATACGCTTATCACAGGTGGTTTGGAGCACAAAAACTTTGGATGGTTTAAGTTCTGAGTCTTAAATAGTTTTGTGAAAGTCGTCTTAGTTTGATTACGTAGAGTTTTTTGTTTGTGTAAACATCATATAACTTGTATTAAATTCGGCAAAGTGCATCTTTTATAATAATATACGATGTGCATTATTCATATTTTTATATCCACTACCCGAATTTTTATGGCACCCAAAATACATCAGCGTCCCACAAATCCTGCGAAGATTTTGGATCAGTTTAACCTTGCTTGCATGCCCATCTTACCTTCTGTAGGCTGAACGCATGCAGTGGTAAAAGTTATGTAACTAGAAAAATCCACATTAAGTTTCAAGTTTAGTGTTGGTCTAAAATTCATTTATTATTATTATTATTATTATAATTTTAGACTAATGAAGTAAATTCTTAGACTAAAAAAAAGACATTGAGCACTAGCAACACAGGCCATCGGCTCTAATATAAATAAATGTACATTAGATAATGTGCTTAGAAGTATTAATAAGGTAATATATAGAATTGATATTCGGTTCTGAAGCTGATTGTAGAAAGTCCAAAGGGTTAATCGTTCCAAATGCAATACTTCTAGCCAAGCAAGTTTTGAGGCAGTCGCAGAGAATGTACTTTATGGTGAGAGTTTGTCTACAACTGCAGATTGGGGAGGAAGACTTCTTCAAGATCCATTGGTGAGTTGCAATTGTATGACCAACGAATTCTCGAAAATGTTTGGATCTTCATTTTCTCAACGTTTCTTGGATATAAAGGTGGAGTTAATTCGGGGTTAATGGAAGAGTAGTGTTGATGATGGTATTGTAAATTTTCTTCTGCAATTTTCTCTTTAACTTTTCTTCTTTGAAGATCCAACTTTTCCATGACATCATCCATAATTAGAGGAGCAAAACCAGCATCCTTTGCCGCTCGATCAGCCTGCTCATTTCCCAATAAACCGATGTGACTTGGTACCCATAACATTTTAATTTTTCCGTCGGATGTTGTAATTATATTCCTTAATTTGTTGATGGTGCTCCATCTCGAAGTCGAAGGATTCCGAATAGCTTGTAATACAGGCAAACTGTCGGTAACAATGACGGTTTTGAGTTTGTTTTTATGGACAAGGTTTGCAGCGTGAAGGATAGCTCTGGGTTTGGTTGTGAAAGTTGCAGTATTTTCGTGAAATATGCGGTTGAGAAGAACTCGTCCTGTAGGATCAACCACGGCACAAACATGAGGCAGACCAGAAGATTTTGAGCCGTCTGTGTATAAAAGATTCCAACCAGTACTTTCTAATATTTGGGTTTTTTCAGCTATTAGATTCCTGAAGACGTAATTTGGTGTATTTTCTTTCTTGTGCACAGACAGCGAAATGTCAAAAGAGCAGTATTTCAAAATCCATGGAGGTTTAACACCAAAAGAGCGGAAAATTTTTAAGGGAATGTTCAATTCCTTTGCGACGTACATACAATAGTCAATTGCAGATGGTGACTTTGGAATTTTCTTCGCAATAATAATCTTTTTCCTGTCATCACCGAGAATAGATTTGTTTGAATTAAGAAGCTTGGGGACTATTTTGGCTTTTAACTCATAAAGTCTATTTTCTAAAATTGGGTGACCAGTTTCGTTACAATATTATTTATGGGCGTCGTCCAAAAAGCATAACAACTTGCTCTGACGGCTTGGTGATAGGCCGGGTTAAAGATGTTGGTATTAGATTTGCAGCTATTGCCATAAATTATCAAAGCATAGTCAATCTTGCTTAACACAAGCATTTTGGTAAGATAAGCAATAGTGCTAATATGCGCATTGCTTCTCCAAGCAACGTACTGTATGAAATTCACACTTGTTAAAATAGAGTTTTTTAACGGCATATAGTGTGCTTTCCAATGTTTGTTGGAAAACGTGAGCCCGAGAATATGCAGTACTGGTAAGCCATTAATATGCATCAGTAGATTTTTTGCATCGCACATTTGTTTTCGACACATGTGCATTTTTTTTGATTTTTGTATAGAAATTTTAGCCCCTGAAGAGTTTGCCCATGCGGAGATCTCTCGTCCAATAGATTCAAGGATGTTGATTGCTTTCGCGTTGTCTTTTTCTTTTGTAAAAATGTATACATCGTCCGCGTAGAGACAATGTTCCACTCTTATTTATATATTTATTTATTTATTTTATTTATTTATTCCACTTAAACTAGAAACTCAACTAAACAAATAACAGTCGAGTTCAATTGGCTCTTAATGCAAAACTTATATTAATTAACAATAAAATTGAGTATAAGCACAATAAAACAAATAAGAAGAAAAAAAAAATAAAAAGAAAAAAGAAAAAAAAACATGTATACTATCAGCATAGGAGCACACTTACAACCGGTACAGGACCAAATTGCAAATGAACCCCGAAGCCATCGCAAACATGCATAAGCCTGGCAACCGATAATAAATTGACAATAATTCACTTTCGAAACGTAACGACTTTTTAAGGATAAAAGCTAGTTTAAATACGACATAGGTAAATCGCGCGTATTAAGCAATGTTGCTTTAATGGACTTTAAAGAGTCCGATAACGAGAATAAGTGGTAGACGTCATTTAGGTTCTTGCAAACGACTCTGAGCGGATTGAACAGCTCATAATTAAATTTACACTGATTAAGCTTAACCAAGATAAAGTGCCTAGAGAAGCGGTTAGGGACATTAAAGTTTATTTCACCAAGTAATGAAGGCGAGTCAATAGCACCATTTATTACTTTAATTAGAAAGGAAACGCCAAGAACAAATCTACGTTTCTCAAGAGACGGTAGGGACAGCAGAAGCAACCTAAGTTCATACGGAGGAAGAGAGGCAATCGGATCCCAACCCAAATTTCTAAGGGCAAACAGCAAGAATTTCTTTTGAACAGATTCAATTGAATCTACGTAGCACCTATATGAAGGAGGCCACACAACTGAGGCATACTCGAGTATGGGTCTAACCAAACACATGTACAGCCTTTTCGTAATGTAGGAATCATCAAGCTCTTTGGACCACCTTTTTATAAAACCAAGCGCGGACCTAGCTTTGCTAATCGAGAGCTCAATATGCAAGTTAAAACGTAATCTATGGTCAAATAGAAAGCCTAAATCTTTAATCGAATCGACGTCCTCCAACTTATGCGAATCTATGAAATACTGAGTAATGAATGACTTTCTCCTTGAGAATGAAAGCTTCTTACATTTACTCAGATTTAGTTTCAGAAGATTCAAAGAGCACCATGCAACAAAATTATCCAAATCACCATGAAGCTGATGTGATTGCGATTCAACAGAGAAGGAAGAAAACAGTTTCACATCATCAGCATACATTAAGATCTGGCTGGAATTAACCACCGATGGGAGATCATTAATGTATAAACTAAATAAAATAGGACCTAAGTGACTTCCTTGAGGTACGCCAGACGTAACGGGGAATTCATCCGAGGTGATGAAGTTAAACAAAACCCTGAAGGATCTATTGTGCAGATAAGAGCTTATCCATTTCACTAAGTAGGGTGGGAAATCAGAGGCTTGGAGTTTAAAGATAAGTAGTCTATGGTTAACCATATCAAATGCTTTGCTTAAATCAGTGTAAATAACATCTGTGCGAGAGCCGCTAGAAAAAGCCTTGAAAACATGACAGGTAAACTCTAACAAGTTGGTGATTGTAAATCGCCCTTTACGAAAGCCGTGCTGGTGCGGAGAAATATACGAATTAATGGCAAAGGCCAAATGCTGAGTCACAATACGCTCGAACAACTTGGGCAAGACACTCAACTTGGCTATGCCTCTGTAGTTCTCAACAAATTGTCTACTTCCACTCTTGTGGATAGGAATAAGGAAACTACTCTTCCAACATGAAGGGAAAACACCTAAATACAAGGACATGTTAAAAATCTTTGAGATCACACCACATAACTCGACAGCGCAAGATTTAAGTACACATGATGGAATTCCATCAGGTCCAGGCGAACAACTGTATTTTAGAGAACTCAACCCTTTAAGAACATCATCTTCCGAAATAATTAAGTTAGGTATTGAAGCCGAGTTAGTTATAGGCTATGGGTAGTTTGCTGATAAATCGAAATTAGCAATCGAAAAGTTTCGTCGGAAATACTCAGCAAATAGATTTGAGATTTCAAAATCATCCGAGGAATCAGAGCCATTAAAAGAAACATAAGAGGTATATGTGGAAATTTTTCTTTTAGAGTTAACAAATTTAAAGAAGAATTTAGGATTAGCAAACAGAGAGGATTTAATGAACTGAAGGTATCTGCAGTAATAATGATGGTTGAGGAAGTTAAATCTATGACTCGCCACCGAGTAAGCGACATAGTCGAGCGCAGAGCCACTTTTCGAATATTTTTTGAATAGCGAGTTTTTTCTATTCTTGTGATATTTAATTGTCTTATTAAACCACGGGGGACATCTGCTTCGAGGTCGACAATGCTTGATCGGAACAGATGCAGCAATAGCTAGATTTAATGTATTGTAGAACGATGGCAATAAGCTTTCAATACTACTGGTTGAGAAATCAAGCGTCAGATGTGAAAGACGATGTTTTAGTAATACAATATTGATTTTATGAAAATCATAATAATTATTTAAAAAAGTTTGATTTGGCACATTAAGTCATTTCAACAAACCAGCATTAATATGATGAAAAGAAGTGCATATTGATGGATGATAAGGATCCTCTGGTAAACTAAAAGGTGGACAACGATTTACGTAAATCTCGGGAAAATTGGCAAAGCAGAGATCAAGCAGTCTACGATTACAATTAGGGGTACGATTATATTGACCCAAATTATGATCAAACAATTCACTAAAGAACACAACAGCCCTATCAGACGTTGAAGTAGGAACCAAACAGCCAGAATTATCAGTGCTACACCAAGTGACTTGAGGCAAATTGAAGTCACCCAATACAACGACCAAATCAGTGGGTCTCGAGCGCTTGGCCACTTTACAAATGAGGGAAGCGTGTTTCCTGTAAATGGAGATATCGGAATTTGGGGGAATATAGGAGCAGGTTATAAATAGATGTTTATCAGGCATATTCGCACGAATAGCGATAAATTCAACGTCAGGAGAAGTGGAAAATTCAATTAAATTGGACGGGACTGACGCAGATATGGCAATTAATACACCACCACCAATGCGATTCACTCGATCATTTCTAAACACTTGGAAAGAATTATGAAAAAGTTCCGACGAATGAAGATCGGGTTTTAGCCAAGTTTCAGTAAAGGCCAAACAGAAAAATTCCGTGCTCACTGAATTTAGAAAAGTGGAACGAATTTTCGAATTTAGGCCCCTAACATATTGATAAATGAGAGATAGTGGGCCTGAAGAAACAATTAGTTTTTTGAAGGCGACAAGACTATTGCCTTGGTATTACGGGGACGATCTCGAGGGATAAATTCCTTAATTAAGGATCCTACTGGCCACAGTGATTTGTTTAACAACATATCAGCCGGAACTAATATTTTAAAAGAGGAGATTGCCCTAACTTGAGAAGGAGCCATTTTGAAGATGCTAACACGCTTTAAGTTGACTGATGGGACTTTCGTCGCCAGATAACCTTTTATGTTATCCACCGATGTTTCAGGTGCCAGTCTTGACACAAATATTGCTTTTCTAGGAGGAACTGCCGTCAAGCAAATGTCATTATTTGGAACAGGAGGGGGGTTCGCAGTAGGAGAGTTTCGAGAAGGGGAAAATATAGATGGGGTTATCGCCCTTGTACCGGCAGCTTGTGAGACTTGCCCAGTCTGGTGACCAGCATTCACACGCGAACAGCGAGGAGGAGAGGATGATTTATTTTTCTCTTCATTACTTTTAGGCGATGGTGCTTGATTAGAGTGATTGGCGACTCTGGGCGGAGATACCCTTGCCACTTCAGCGTAGCTTAACATCGATGGACTTGCCGGTGTTTGTAACTGTTTTGCTACCAACCGACTCAGCAATATCGGAAACATTACGTTTCATTTTAGAGTTAGAGGGAGCGGTAACTTGTACCAACGAATTAGATTTGGAGAAAGCCAGAGGTGACGTTCCACACGCTACACTACGAGTAGAAGATGAGTGTCTCATCAAACCTATACTTAATGAGCTCAAACTTTTCCCACAAGGAGCCGAGATTTCTACTCAATTCCGAGAAACCATAACGGGTCTCCGTGAAAAGTTTATAAAAGTCAATGTCCCACTGCCTACAGTCAGGACATGACCATCTTAAGCCTTTAGACGGATCAGCGACTGCGTCAGCAGCACGGCCGAGAATACCGGCACACTTTGTATGACCAAAGCGCTCGCAGAGCCAAAAAGAAACGAATCTGTCAGAATCCGGGCCTGATTTCGCCCGACAAGGTGTATATAAACACTCCATGTCCTGTCAAAAAGACAGTTGTGGATTATGAAGAACAGACACAAAAATCACTAAAAAAATCCTGAACATAAAAATTTATCAACCAATTTGTGCAAAACTTCTCTGTTAGGTTGACACTGTAACGAGAAATCAATAGCAACACAAACTCCAAACAGCAAAAAAATAACAGAGAAAAAGAGAGAAAACGAAAAAAAAAAGAGAGATTTATATCAGAGCTCAAAATTTTTATTTGCAAAAATCAAATGATTCAAAGCGTAAAGGAAAAATATTTCTTTTACTTTGAATTCACTCACTTCTCAAAGTATATTATAAATTCACACACTATAAGGCAGAATAGCCACGAAATTCAACAAAAAATTAAAATATTAATTGCCGAAACAAAATATATACGACTATACCGCGCGACAGAGTTGCCAGACTGGTACACGACAAAGAATTTTGCTAATTTCGTTGAAGGCGATTTGGAAAAGCGTGACAGAAAGAGGAGATCCTTGCGGAATGCCATTCATTAGCGGAAAGGAATCAGAGACATCATTGTTGATTCTAACTTTGAACCGCCGATGCGACATGAATGATTTGATGTAGTTGAAGAATTTGGGTGCAACATTCCATGATTTCAAGAGTCTTAAGATAACATGAAGACCAACTCTTTCAAATGCTTTTTCGAAATCAATTGAGAGAATTGTTACGTGATTTCGTTCGGAAATTGCTTTGCTTGTGAAATAATCAATATGTAACAGAGCGTCGATGCACCCTCTACCCCGCTTGAAACCAACTTGTTGCTTTGTTATCAGGTTCTTGGATTCAAGAAACCAAGATAATCTAGATGCCATAATCTTCTCTAAAACCTTAGAGAGGCAAGATAAAAGAGAAATTGGGCGATAATCAGATGCGATGGAGACATTTTTTGACTTTGGAATTGGAACAACTGTTGCCAGTTTCCACATGTAGAGTATATGGCCAGTCATAAATGCCGTATTACATAGGTCCAGTAATTTCTTTTTACTAGACTTAGGCATAGCACTGATCATTTGGTATGAGATGCGGTCTAGACCAGGTGTCTTCCCCTTCAAATTGGAGAGACAACTTCCAAGTTCTGAGGTGGATACGCAATTTTCCAGGAACATGGCACATCTGTCGATATTATTTGAAGATATTGGAGTCCTTTTATTTTCAATGAAAGCACTGGAGAAGTTGCTGTCAGAGGAGTATTCGCACCACACTTTTCCAAAGTAATTAGAAATCTCATCTGCGTCAGTTAAAGTTCCATTGGGAGTGCAGATGGCAGAAATTTCGTTCAGGTTTGAAGTCCCATTAAGTCTGTTGATTTTGTTCCAGACAACTTTCATTGATGTATTTCTGTGAATTCGTCCCGAAAAAAGTTCGAAACTAAGTGCTTTTGATTTTCGCAGTTCCTTCCTTAATAGAGCATTGGCCTTTTTGTATAATAACAAGTGATTCTGATCAGGACGTCTCTTAAAGCGGTGCCATAGATCCATTTTATTTTTCCTCAAAAACGAAAGCGTGTTGTTCCACCATGGAACCCTAGCTCGTTTAAAAGAGGTGTTGGATTGAGGAATAGAAAGATGAGCAGCCGTGCGAATCGCTTTAGACATAATAGCAGCATCATGGTTGCAGTTTCCGTTAAATGGCTTTGAGTTCAAAAATGACTCCACCTGCTTGGAGTAATTGATCCAATCCGCTTTATCTAGGAGGAATTTGGCCTGTTTTGCTGGAGTAACAGAGGACGTTGAAAGTTTAAGATCGATTATGATCGAAAAGTGATCACTATTATGTAGATAATCAGAAATAGACCAGGACACCAAAGGAAGAAGTGATGGAGAGCAACATGTTAAATCAATATGTGAAAAAGTATGATGAGTTGAGAAGTGCGTTGGTTTTCCAAAGGTTGCTTTGAAAAAAGGCCTTTTCTAAAACAGTACCGCGACTGTTGTTTACTGTTGAACCCCAAATGGTATTCCTACTATTAAAGTCGCCGCATATTATTAATGGGGGGGAGAATACGACGAATAAATTGCAGAGTTCTTGCTGAGAAAACGATTGCGAAGGTGGGATATAGAGCGAAAGCACTATAAATTTTATGTTTAACATTATTTGTATCGCTACGGCTTGTATATTTGAGCTAAAATTTATGCGTTTGTGAGGTATATTTGATTTTATAAAAACACCAACTCCTTGTTTGGAATATGAATTTTGATCAGCATTCGTGAAGTATCCAGTATATGATTTGGGTGGAATAGGATTAAAAGAGCTTCTACAATGGGTTTCTTGAAGGGATAAAAAGGTTGGATTAAAATCACTTATGAGTGTACGGAGTTCATCAAAATTATTAATAAGTCCCTTAATGTCCCATTGTAGAATTTTAGAAACCTTATTTAATTGTAATGACATGGAAGCAGAGTGGAATTAAGGTCAAGTTGACATGTCAGCGTCCCCGTCGAGAAGGTCGCTATAGGAATTTTTCGTGAATGATTTATTCTTACCAGCTGAATAATCTGTACTTAGGTGGTTTGGTACATTTGAAGCGCAACGAGTGGGCGCACGTGAATAATTTGAAGTTGAAGATTGATTAATGGATGAAAGAATGGATTCATTACCATTTGTAATTTGTTGAGTAAAGGTGATAGCTGGAGATTCTGGAGAATTTAGTATATTAAATTTTAGCATATATGTTGTTGTTTTAATTTTTTCAATATTTGGTGTTGCTTTGGTTTTTTCAATATTATCTTTGGCGGGTGATGTAACTGGTTTCGCAATGTAATTTTTGCTTGATGGTAGAACAGGTCTTTCATTGGAAGGAGTTGGAACTAAAGGCTTATAAGTCTTGATTTGCGAGGTGACAGCAGCGTCGGTATTACTTTTGTCAATTCTTTGGGTTCCAGATGGATTAATATCCCGGTACTTGCGTCGCGCTTCCTCCATGCTAGAATAATTTTCTAATTTGATTTTTAGAATTTCACGCATTTGTATAAAACGTGGGCATTGTTTGTCTAACGCAGAGTGTTGATCGCTGCAATTTAAGCAGAAGCTACGCGTAGTTTTCAGGATGTGGAGGAAGACCACAGTTAGCACAGGATGAAGGACTGGTGCATCTTTTTGCCGTATGGCCCAGGCGTTCGCAGTTTTTACACCTCATGGGATTTGGAATGTAGAGTTCTACTTTACATTTGTACCAAGCTACATCAACTGTTGCCGGTAGCCTATAGCGGTCAAAATTCAAAATAATTCTTCCTGTAGGAGAGCGGGTTTTTTCATCGTCATTTAATTTGGTGAATTTGTAGACTTCAGTCACTCCTTGAATGCCCATTTCACGCACAATTTCATCTTCCGGCACATGCTTTAATCATGGGGCATAAACTACGCCTTTAACCGAGTTCAGTTTGTCATGCAGTTTAGCGGATATAGCGCACAAATTGGCTAATGATTTAGACGTTATGAGCTTTTCGGTTGCGCTCGGTTTCCCAGCCAGGGCAAGTAAATTTCCATCGCGTAAAATCGATGTAGAGTCTATAAGCGTTGTATTGCATTCTAGTGCTTTTTTATAGCGAGAGGGCTAATTTGCGAAATTGTTATGGAGGGATCAGTTGGAGAAATCACAACATATTTTTTGTCGATAGGAACGATGCTGCTGGTTGACAACACCGGAACTTCGGAATTTTTAATTTTTTTTCTTTGAGGGGATACGTCTGCTAATAGATGAAATCTATTTGAGTTTTTATCAGGCGGCCCCGGGGCCATTATGCCTTATGGTTGTCTATTATTTAATTATTTGTGAAATAACCACTCACTTGAAAAGGTTTGGGAAACTACTGAGGATAATGTCAACTGTGTGTTTTCAACTTTTCTTTTTTTTTTTGGATTTAATGGAAACACGTACGGTATCCGCGATGATCACTTTTAGCAATAAACACACAAAAAGTTCAATATATTTTAATAAATTTGAACGCTTTTAAAAATGTATAAAACAGAGAAGAAGAAATTGCAAAATTTTTTTGCACAAAGAGAAAAATATGACCATAGCGCTTGTGGTCTAAAATCTAGAACGTAAGTTTTTTAAGTCGAATGAAATTAGTCAACAACGTATTAGTTTGAGATAGCGAGTATGAGAGACTCCCAAAAAGGCGTAAATTATTTGTATGTTTTAAATTTGAAAAGGCTTTGTCAGACATCCAAAAAAGTTCTTCCTGGGTGTTTATGAGAGCTTCTGCTAATAAAATTTCAACAACATAATTCGACATTTAAAAGATTTTCAATTTTATAATTCAGAACCAGACACGATTGTAACATGAGCAAAAGAGCGTACGCAAAAATGTAGATGTATTGGTCTCTGACACGTATTTAACATTCTTACGAACGGAATAGCAAATCTACCTTATAAAAACATGCTGTAAACAATATTGATGTTTCGTGACCCTTAGTATTAAATATTTTTCTTTTCTTTGCTCTCTTGAGATTTAATTATGTACCGCCCCTTAATCAAGCATTTGAAGTAGGTTATGGTTTGGTATGCTCTTCTATTTAGTGCTAAGATATATATATATATAAGCTAAGGAATTTCTAATTTTCTATCATCATTATATGATGTTAAACTAACATTGTATGAGTGGCTATGTGTGCTTAAATTTTAGCAACGAGTTCCTTGTTAAATGAGAAATTATAAATTCCATACAATTGACTTCTGACAACGCAATTTATTGATTGAAATGCTATCTTACCATTCAATGAATTTCTGACATTCCGAGCGTTCTGTCACTTGCCTTTGCCTTTTCATGTAATTGCATGTGCTGCACGAGGGTTCATTTGCTTAGTGGTCATGTTATTGTTCCTAATGATTTATCTAAAGGCGTACAAACACGTAAACGTGTCAACACTCAAGTGGAACAGTACTAAAACTCGAACTCAATTTCATTAACAGTTAATCCCATAATAAACAGCAAGTTCGCTGAGTTTGTGTATATGTAAACATATATTGCTTCCAAATTGGCACTAAAAGTACATTGATTGTGTTTAATTTGTTGCAAAAAATATTAAAAAAAAAAAAAAATGTATGGCATACACTTTCTTTGGCTACGCTACAATTAACACATAAAAGATGTTGCTTTATTTTTGACAAACTTAGGCGGGAACTTTTCAAGTGAACAACAATTATTTTTATTGGAAAACATACAACAAAACAACGAACTCTTGCACTTGTCTCGAATATATTGCAAGAAACAAATTTCTACGACCAGGGCAGTTGATTAATTTGCCGATACGTTTTCTGTTCAGGGCATGTCAAATGATAATGATGTCTATCTCTACCGTGCTGTTATTATTCTCTCATTAGCGACGAGGCTTTAGCGGCACGCATTGATTAAATTACTAGAGATTACTCTCTGTAGAGCAATCACTTTACTTGCTCTTTTCACTACCAAAACTAGCTATTAGAACCTACACAGAACACTATTACACTTAAACTACGGAGGAAATTAAGACACAAAGTTACTTCTTCCTTTATTCCTGACATAACCGATAATTTTGTCACGCTAGTAAGCTGATCAATTACATAAACACAATGAACCATGTTCTCCTCACGATTTGGTCTGCTACGTCATCTAGTACAAAAAAGACCCTCCAATCGTGCCAATGAAAAAAAAATACTATAATAATACAATAAAATAATACTTCAACTTTCTCATTTCATTTTTACTTTCTGCATTGGGATTTGAAAATCAAAAAAATTTCAGTTAAATTTGGAAGTTCCAGGACTGTAATTCTTCAGTAATTCCACGCGATCGAGGTAACAAAGGTACATTTATGCCTGCTCCGCAGCAAGCCTCTCCTCATGAAAAAGCTATGGAAAATAAAACACATATTTTAATTAATTGTTTAACATTTGCACGAATTAATTGTGGCAACATTTTATTTTTTCAGATGCACTCAGATACAAAAACAAAATATTGATACACTATACTATTGCAAACACGTGGTCAATTTTTGCAGACGTACTACAGCATCGTCTATACAATAATCTGTCAAATTTTTGCCAGTATATCTGCTGTAGTTTGAGTAACGAGGAATGCAATGCAAATGCAATGAGGCTTATAACTGAAATATTAGTACATCTAAAATAGAAACGAAAAATACAAAAAAATAATCTTCACAGTTTATGGAATATCAAAGGTGATAACTAAATATTGTTAAAAGGAACTGAAACGAACAGATGCTAGCCAAAATTTGATACCAAACTTATCCAGCACATTTGGGATATATTATATAAATATAAATCCGCCTGAGTAGCCGAAGGCGAGGAATCTCGACTAGCAAGTCAATGGTCGTGGGTTCGAATCTCAAGTGCGGTAGAGTTTTTAATATAAAAGCCGATAGGCTTTAGATGCTAGTGCTTTTAAAAGTTTAGTCTTAGAATTTATTTCTCTGGCGAAATTAATAATAATATTAATAATAATATATAAATATAGTCTCCCTTCACTATTTTTCACATAAACACCACGCTGGTAACAATTCGACGAAGTTCTCCCAATCTTTAGCAAAAAGAGCGGATTTACCGGTCTTGAAGAGCTTTACCGCTAAGTGAATATATCCGATCAGCTTATTTGTAAATAGAGATAGGTTAAGATGCCAACATTTTACATCAATTATAGCTAAACACAAGATTGTTAAAATGTGAGGATAATTGAGAAAACAAAAATGTAAAACAGATGTTTTATATTTAATTAAAAATCTTTGGGCTATGCGAAATGGGATGCAAAAGAACGACATACCTTTTTTGTTTTATTGAGAAAACAGAATGAAGTTATGAAAAAACAGAAATGATTTTAAAACAAATACAATATTTATATATAGTTACTGAATAAAAAAGCTTTCTCATAAAGAACAGTAGAACGTATACCGACCACATGGCCAGGCGGACACTGTGAATCAATGAAAGCATGAATATAATTTCTTTTCCTAAATATATTAACGGAAAAAATATGCATTTCAATTTTTTATTTTGTTTATTGTTATATTATTGAAAGTTCCACAATTTTATACGAATTTTCCGTAAGGTTTCCATATTTTGAACGTTAAATGAAAAAGTTTTCAAAATTCCGGGCAATTGTTAGGAAAGAAATATGAAAATAGAACTCTGATGGAATAAATTGTTATAGGTGATGATTACTTTAGCTAAACGAGAGTGAGTACTTTTGTGTTTAAATATCATATATTTTTTTAAACAAACTCAAATCGGAAATACTTTTTCCCCTATTTTCGAATATTTTTTATATTAGTGGAGCTTGTTCTTTTATATATTAAAAAGTAATAAAACATTATCAATTTAAAACAGATGTCTGTATAACACCATTGATTAAATAACGAAATTAAGCACATATCATCAATCACTTCATGCAAAAGTGCATTATAAAATTTAAAAAATACAATTTTCATTTGTCGCATATATTAATTGTCAACAAAATTTACATTTTACTAAACGTCAAATGAATAAAATTTACACTTTGATGATCTGTAATACTAAAATTATAATTTTTAGAGGTTTAATGCAACTCTAAATATTCTCAGAAATTTTTGTTATTTATGGATAGCGGCAACTCTGTCAAGCTTTTCGAAAGCTAAAAACAAATTCGTATAAAATTCTATTTCTCATAGCTGTACACTTTGTACATTTTTTATGAAAAGCCCTAAGTGCCTTTTTGCTAAGAGTAAAATTGTATTTCTCTGAGCACAATTTACTTTGCTGCACATTTCTTCTGCAAGCCCAAATTTTATTGAGACGAAAATTTTATTCTGACAGTAAAATTGGCTTATGTAAAAATTGAAAAAAAATTGTGAATTTTTGCAATAAAGATCGTACTGTGTGTATTTTGTTGTTGTATTGTTTTTGAATTGCATATACAAAACAAAAAAAAGTTGCCTTAGGAAATAATACAAATTGAAGTTAATAGTTTTAAAAAATTATTAAAGATTATGTAATCCCTACAACTCGTATAAGTAGTAATCCCATTACACTTTTTTAATTTTTTTTAAATATCCTTCATTTCTTATCTCCTAAATAATTTAAAGGAAAAAAAATGTACATAAAAACTAATCGAAAGCTAATATAATCCTAATTAATATTATTAAAGATACAAATATAAGAAATAATATAATAAAACAATTAATTTTCCAATCTAATATTATATATTCTTTCCTCTAATAAAGTGCTAAAGCAAAAATTTTCAATACAAAATAACTTATTGCTATGCAGACTGTCGGTTTTGCCTTGACGTAATGATGTAATATTTGCATAATTTTTTATATGTACTGAATGTAGCCATTACTTACAATTGTATTATCTCCTATTTTGTTTCCGTCTTTCGGAAACTGATTTGGATTTCTGATATATTTAGGCTATTATAATGCAAGCTTCTTCTTATGCATTTTGATGTTGATGAGATATTGTCGTCCATCTCATCCATCATTCCATATATACTTAGGTGAAGGGTTGGGACAGTCTCTGTGGCCAACGCCGCTTTAAATCAAATATTATCGGGATTCTTTGTATCCTGATAAAAATGCTTATCCCATTTATAATAAGAATTTTTATCATTTGGGACATTTAATATGGTAAGCCAATTTTGTAATTTGCTTGCAGGGATTTGAAACGCACATCTGTTTTCAACTGATTTACCCTTTTAATATTTGCATATTATGCACGTTTTTCCACCCACCATTATGAATATTATAATACTAAAGCTATATAAAAATTATAGAAATTTT
>NW_023998433.1:4230506-4320567 GCF_014805625.2 Glossina fuscipes | reverse complement strand
AAATTTTCACTCCTTTCTCGAAATAAATAATAATAATTATTTTTGCTTTCACTTTGAAATGCTTTAATCACGTTTATTGAAAAATAATTAAAGAAATTTACTTAATCATATGTTTAAGAATCAGACGCTTCAGTTCTATAATTACAGATATGTTTTGTGTCATCTTTTTCTTCTGCTATTTAACAAGCCAACAACCGAAGATTTTATTGCCATGTCTGTTTTTTACAAAATAAATAATTGAGCGTTAACGTTATTGTATAAGTATGCACTTTTATTCCCACTATTGTCACTTTGAAGCTGTTGTTGCATCGTTGTGCTTTTTTGCGAAAATTTCTATTCGTAAAAAAATGAAATAAATAAATAAATTAAATAATGAATAATAAAATAAAAAATATTAATTAAATTGATAAATTAAATGATTATCAAAAAAAAATTATTGAGAACAACCGATAATGGTATTAAGTATGCATTCAAATAATAGTTCGATTTTTCGGTAATGTTTTGTTGCAATGGTGCCGCTGCTGTAACGAACGGAGAATAAGTATGGTTAAAAAAAAATAAAAAAATTTCTTTATGGCAATAAATAAGAAACAAAAAAAAAGGTGCTAAACGAATACATATACAATGATTTAAAAAAAAAAACTAGTGAGAAAATAATTAAAAATCTAACAAAAATAAAAAAGAACAAAAACAAGAAAAAGGTGAATAAAACTTAGATAAAAATATTGTCAGACTTTGTATTGATTTAACTAATAAATGAAATGAAAAACAACAAAATAAGAAAATTTTTTGAAAAATTGCATGATTGTTCTTTGAGTGAGTAGATATGTGTGTTCCGTTTTGTGTTCTGTAGATGTGTGTGTTGTTTGTATGTTGTATTGTAAAAAGAGTAGGCCCATGAGTAAGAGAACATCATTTAGTTATAAATGCGTTGTTGGTTTTAGAAGAGTGACGTACAATGTTGAGGCGGAAAATTTTTAACGACTATTAAAAACAATTTTCTGAAACACTCTGAAAAACTATTTTTTAAAATTGTGCAAAAAGTGACTAAGTTTCAACAAGATAATTGAAAGCTAATTTCAAGCACCGTCCTTCTTTTGCCACCACCGTATGAAAGACTTAATGTGAGAACGGGAGAAAGTTGGGAAAAATAGTAAACATTGGGATGCCAATGTGCATTTTTTAGCCAAAAAAAAAAAAATTAACTAAATATCGAATAAGAAATAACTATAAAGTGAAAATAGAGAAAAAGAAGTGTTTTAATTTTTCCGACAATAAATTTTTTATTAAAAAGTAAATAAGTCTTACTATTTATACATCAAATGTATATTTAAAATTGGAAAAAAACGTTATTGTAAAACTCATCTAACAAATTTGTGTGCAATTTAGAGTTCGTCACGAAACCACCATAAAAAATTTTATAAAGGGAGACAAAGAAGATGTTATTTAAGTCAGAGAATATAATGAAAAAGAGAGTTTGATGTGAAATTTGTGAGAGCATCAATAAAACGCCAGTCGGGCATAAGCGAACGCACGGATTCAGAGATGCCAGGATACTATCGTAACTTATGGACTACCAGAATTTTATTTCTTGCCTTAAAAACATTAACTATAAACAAAAGAAGATCTTTAGATATTGCTATGAAATCTAATGTAGTGCGATAAAAAACTATTATTACGTAAATATCGTTTAAACTTACGGCACCTAACGTGTTACTCCTTTCAAAACTTATTTTTTAAATATCCTTCCCTGATTAAAAACGATGTCAAATTTTGTCATGTACTATATATCATATTGACGAACAATAAAGTATTCCTATATATCCGACTTCATATTATAATATTATAGACAACAACATATAATTAACTATCAGTGTATAGAATATTACATAGCAACTTAGGCATTCAACTTTCTTTAATATCAAACAGATTATTATTGAAGACTATGAACCACTGCGCAACCCAAAAGGCTTATGAAGCATATGTTTATACTTATTATGATATTGGTCTTACCAACTGAAATGCTGCGTAAAATACTTTAAATCGAAAAGCTCTGATTGTACTTGCTATTCTTAATGAGTGCTTTCATCAATCGGACATTACATTGCAAACTAGTTCTGCTAACTATATAATTACTATATAGGTTTTGTCAGTGGATCGGTGAAATTATAGCTCAACTCTTGACATGCAACCTTACTGTTAAGTTGATTCAGATTTCATACTTATTTATATCAATGACATTACGACATGTTTAGTTAAGTAATTGCTTACCATCTAAATCAAAATTTTTGGCTTTTAAAATGTCAATATTGGCGAGCATCTTGTAATGGTTTGAAAACCAGGATGGTAACCCAGATGTCTGCAGCAAAATATCAAATCAAACTGCCAAAAAAAAGCAAAATGACGGTACAATTTGTAAAAGATATATAAGAGAAAAAATGTGTGCAAGTCGAATTAGTGAACGAGAATGAGATGGAACACGACGGGAAAGAGAGAGAGGGCGGACGAGAGAGCGCGTGTCTGATAAATAGGATGATGAATAAATCTTAAAGTAGTTTGTTTCAAGGATTTTTTGGGGGCAGAAAGAAAAACATTCAATAGTATAGTAGGGTATATTCGAACCGAATGAAAACTGTAAAGAAGGTAGTTTTAAATGAAATGATTAAAACAATGAAATTTAATCGCATAACCTAAACTACGGAAAAACAAGCAGCTGCTTATGCCATAAAGTCACTTAAATAATCAAAAGTTTCTTTATTATTATTATTATTAATATTAATATAAAAAGCTTTCCTTTCTTTTACCTGTTAGCTTAACAATAATTAACGAATGCAATAGCTACAACAACAATAATTAGACCTGTAAAAAAACTTCAAATAATTAATTTGTTAACACCATCCAACATTTCAATGAAATATTTTGTTATAACCAACCAAACGTAAATAATAAAGTCATTCATACAAAAACAACGTCTTAAGACGAATTCCAGACATCCTTCACCCAAGAAAATTATATACCAAGCACCTCGTTTTTGGTTATTGCGATCAGATGAGATTATTATTTTTTAAATAATGTTTACATAATATTGTTCATAACAATGTGTGCCATAATTTTATACCTGCAGCCGAAACTTTCAATGAAATAAGATTACTCTCCTGTGAAATAATTAAAATTTCTGAATTATAACCGATGGAAATCGTTTGCAAGTATAGATTGAACATTTCAGGAATGCTAACAATAGACCAAGCAATAGTCGGGGACCAACTATTGACATAAACCATGAAGGCTATTTCTACCTACGACATGGTATGATAGCAACTAGTATAGCCTTATCTGCGATCTGGAGGCAAAAAGTAAATTGTCTTCCGTCAAATAATACGTATTCACCTATGACCTATTGCATATATTCCCTCTTTTCTAAATTTTATATCCTCCATTGTAAGATGGGTTTGTTTTTTTACATAATGTGAGTAACATCCAAAAGGAAGCTTCGGAGGACCTATAAAGTACATATTTTCTTGATCAGCGTGAAATTCTAAGGTGATTAAGCTATTTCTGCCATCCGTGTGTCTGTGTTGTGTGTGTTGTTGGCACTTTCCTGGTCCTAAAAATGAAGATATTGACTTCAAATTGGGTACAAGCATTGGAAATTTCTGCACGCAGGTTGGTATTGAAAATGGGCCAAATTGGTGAGAGAAGGAGCTTACCGTGAATCCTAAAGTGAACACACCTCCGTTTTTTTAACAAAAGTTTTTGGATTTTTCTCCGTTACTCGGAAATTATTAAAGTTAGAAGGCTGAAATTGTCCATATTGTTTACGAAACACTCTACTCCTTACGTCAAAAAATGGAAACAATCGGCCCGCGCTATGATATTGATGTGGTATTGAACAGGTAACAGGACACACTTTTTTTTGCTAATATTGTCAACGTTTTTTTTTTTTGGTTCATCTGTAGCACGATATATTCACTACAATGCTAAGTCTTTTTACAGGTCACAAGCACACATCCAAGTTTTTTACATCACTCATACAAAGCACATCTTTTGACATTTCTGCGCGACGTTATTTTTCAAAAAAATTCAAAACTCTTGCAAGTTGCTGACAAGTGCAAAATTTTTGATCTTATTGAGATTTTCATCAGTAGTTGATGTTTATAGTCTTCCTGAACGAGATTTCTCTTCGACTATCTCATGATGTTCATTGAATGGTGCATCGGTTCGCAGCAGTCGTACCAATGCACCAAAAATAATACACACATCGATATCATAGCGCGGATATTTAAAAAAGCCACTCTCATTCGTTTTTTTCCACAGTAGTATTATTGTTATATTTAGGGCTACGCCATGGATCATACCGTTAAAAATAACGTGTGAAATTTCATATATATCCCAATCTTCGATAAAAAAACTTTTTAAATCAACTAACGAGTATATGGGAAAAGGCTTTTTATCAATGATATATGCCTCCATTCCATATATATTTTCTACAAACAATAATAATATAATTAATAGAAAAAAAATCATAAGTAACATACATATAGAGCAAGAACGACAACAACTGACAAATCATTTTTCATGTTCATATAAAGCTACAAAAAGTATCAGATAAAAATTTGCGGGCCCAGTGCAGGCTTTCAATAGAAAATATTTGCCTGACATGCTCACTATTGTGTATATTTTTAAATTGAAATTTTTACGTACTTAAATTGACGTTGTCTTTATGTCCGAATTATGTAGCCGTATTAAAGCCCCAAATTGATAGACTTGGCGGATCAAAGTGAGAAGCATCTTGAATTTTGAAAATCTGTGCAACAAATTAACCTTTCATTTACGGCAGGCTCTCGTCGTAAAAAGCAAGGAATGTTGCTTCACAGATTTCAAAGAGGTTTTTATCATCTCGGAGACAGAATGTGTACAAAATACATGTTTTCTCTTATTCACTACCGACTTCGATGCTTTCTTGCAATGCTTGCGAGCATTCTAATCCACAGTTTTTCGAATTTCGCTCGGAAAATATTAACAAGTTTTAATTTCGATAAAAGTTTCCATCAATTTCCAAATATATTTTTCAAACGTACCGAACGGCTTAATACATTTTTTTTTTTTAAATTGTAAATATAATAAAGAGTAAAGAGTCTTTATAGTTTGGAACTACGTTATTGTGTTCTCATCTAAACATCTTCTGAAAAATGTCTCATAGGAATTTCAAATTTCGTCCAAGGTATAAGTAGTATCAATGGCAAATAAAAATGAAATGATTCTTATTTGTGATTAGGTAAAAGTGTTTTAGTTCACTTTTTCACCCGGACAGATCACGTCAATTTTAGAGCTTGATTTGTGCAAATCAATTAAAAGTATTTAGAATAGAGAGATTAACGTGGACAATAGAATAAGAATATATATACTCTCGGTTATAAATTTCTGGACGTTATAAACGAAAGAATAACGTCATTACAGTTCAGCGATAGGTTTAATTAAAAGACTTTCAAGACTTTTATTATTTTTCAAATAACTAAGAAAATGATTCTCTAAAGACTAAACTGTTTTTTAATTGGAATTCTTAATGTTTAGCAATTCGAAATTAAAATAATAATCTTTGCAAGCATCATATCATTCAATAAGTCGCCTGCCTAACTGAGAATATAACATTTTTTTTTTTTTTTTTTTTTTTAAATCAATTTTATTCGCCAACATACTCGTCTTCAAGAGGATACATTCATTTAATGATCTTCCAACTTCTCTAGCCCTTGTTAGCAGAACGATTTGTCTCTGCTTTCAAAACCGACCCTCCGTTGCGGCAATAACTTCTTCATTTGAGCTAAGTATCTTTCTCTAGAATATTTTTTTGAAGGCTGCAATAAACCAGTAATAGCTGGTAGTCAGATCTGGAGGGTACGGTGGTAAGGGAAGCAATTCGAAGACCGTAATTAATTCAATTTAACCATCGTTTTCATTCACTTGTACCGTGGTGAAACAGCACTTTTTCGTTTTGCTTGTGTGGCCCTTTTTCCTTGACTTCTGTACTCAATCGATCTAATAATGCCAACTAATATTCGCTATTGATTGAGCATCACGTAAACTGAGAATACCTCTATTTTTTAAAAGGAATAAAAATTGTTTTTTTGATCATTAATCACAAGCTATAGCAAATAAGTAAGCAAAGATTTAAACGCATATTCTATGGGGCGATGCTGTAGCATTCGTGCACACAAATGGAAAAAATTGAACACACCTACCCGTTATTATAGTGTATCAAAATTTTATTGTTTTTCCAATAGTTTTTTAAGGCGCAGAAACAAGGTTCACAAGCTCCATAAAGTATATAAATGCTTGGCTAGCTTCAAATATTGAACGCATTTAAACATGTCCGCCAGTTCGTCTATCCATTTGTCAGTTTACGCATTTATGGTAAACATTCTCCGTTAGCGAGAATGAAGATATCGCGTACAAATTTGCTAAAGAATTGGAATTGGAACACATGCTTTTACAACAAAAACTTTTAATTTGAAAATATAACAAATCAACTGAGCCCACTTCATATTATAGAGCATGCGAATTTTGTTCTTTTACTTCTTTTGCATTTTTTTGAGGAAACGGTGAAGGGTATAAAAGATTCGGTCCCGACAGAATGTAATCTTCTTATTTTTTGAAGATAGGCGATGAGCAAAATACCATGCATGTCTCAAAATACCAGCTGCATTTTTGTTTTTTTCTGTCGCCTTGGAGTACTTTTACCGTCAGCTGTTTGCTTAGCTAGCGATCTTTTTGATTCAAGTTTAGTAGCTTCCTTATGGGCAAATTTTAATGCAAAATTTTGACTATAGTGTCTTCTGTTATTTTCAAGGTGTGCACTATTTCATACAACTTCATTTATCAGTTTCCCAAAACAATTTTATGCCGAGAGTGTACGGTATTTTGTATCCAAAAACAATGTTTAATCAACGTATAAAATTCTATTTTATCCATTGTTTTGAAAATTACAAAGCAGGGGTCTCTAAAGCCAATCTAATCTTTAAACGAATTGTCAAAATATCATGAAATTTTGACATGTATCGTTTGATGGTTGGTACTATTCAGCAATCATATGGATTTGTCAACAAAGTTGCTATGTATATATCAGACCAGCGACTTATTGAGTGATGTGCTATACTTTTCGATTTTCGAAATATATAGAACTTCAACGAAAAAAAGCATAGTTTTATTTGTGCTTAAGAGCAGCGTATATTTTTCGTAGTAGCGTCCCGTCGCAAGACTACGTGCTGCCAGCAGAAGTATAAAGTTCACTTTTAGGCATCATAAAAACAAAGCTTATATTTATTTGTGTCGATATAAAAAGGGTTTTGGGTTTAGTGTGCTGGAATGGCTTGCAATTTTTGCCTTAAAATTCTTTCGTTTTATTCTCTTGATACCTTTTACAAATGTTGTTCGATCATCTTCATAAACAGCAATTATGCGAAATAGACCCCACGTCCAATAGAAAAAACTAAACACTTCGGCATACTTCGATCTAAAGTAGATATTAAAGATCCATTTGGGTCGAATATTCATTAGAGAAGCTTAAGGAAATTCACAATGTAAATGTTTCCGAACATACTATTACATAATTAATTATAGTTAGTTTGAGTTAGTTTTTTAATCAAGACCCTTCAAGAGTCTTTAAGCGAATCAATGCCGTATTTGTCTAGTTTGCGCCTATCAGGTCTTAGTTAGAGAACGAAGATATTCTTTGTTTTTTACTCTTTCTAATAAAAATCTTATGAAAATATTTCATCTTGTAACAATAAACTTAAATTGGCTAACGAAAGATATTCCGAATCATTTTTCTATTAAAATAAAAAATAAATTAGCTTAATATATAGAATTGTATTGAAAAATTGCTTATAAGAGGAGCGCAAAGATATTTCGCTTTTTTTTTTAATTTCTTAGTGTCCATGCCTTTATAAATTATTTAAAAATAAGTTTGCTGCCGAACATTCATTTTAAAGCTATTGTAACAAAAAGTTTCAATGAAATTATTATTTATTCATATTCATGAGCTAGTAATTGACCGGTCGGCTACTGCACAGATATTATGAATATTGCGGTATTTATGGCGAGTATTTTGCCACCCTAAGTGATGCCACTTTTGACAGTGATAGCAAGTATTCTTTTGATACAACAATCACTGGTTTAGATGGTGGGAAAAGAAGCGACGCTGGCGGCTACCGATTACATATGGTCAGCATGTGTAAATGTCTAAATTGTACAGCAACAAAAGAAGAAACAACAAAAACAACAATAACGCTATCTCTACACAAATTATTTAACAAGACGTAAATATTCACCAGTAGAACATAGAAAAACACGAGCAAGACGAAAACGTGCATGAAAAAATGTGTGTGTGTTTTTTTTTAAAACTTAACGAAAAGAAGAATGCGTTATAGTTTAGTATAGTATATAAAACAAGCCAAAAGTGAAGAGGGTGGAATGAATATAGGGGTAGAGATAAAAATTACGCTATCAAATGTTTTACTCTATAATAAAATTATCATAGAAAAGTGCTTAGCCGAGAGACATACGCACAATAATTCATATAGATATATAACAATTCGATTCATCGTAGGTCTGACCTTAAATCGTGTACATATACGTATATTGCGAGTTTTTTTTACAGATTTTAATTTATTAATATAGGGCCAGTGACTGCGTGGCTTACACTGAACAATATTTATATTCGTTGTTGACGATGAATTATATACTAGTTTTGTATTATAACAGAACGAGGAAAATTTCGTGACGTTTTTCTCGATAGATGAACTTAGAGTCGGGTAGCACTGATAACACTAACGCTATCAACAAGTTTTACAACGGTACGCATGAAAGGTGACGAATAATCGGCAGAAAAAACATTGTTACATTTTTTAAGTTAGCGGAAAATATTTGCTTATTGAAAATGCAAGAAATTCGGATAAATAGTCGATCACTTGTTAATTGATGATGTATATTTTAAAACAATTGAAGAATTCGATGTTTTTCGTATTGTAAATTCGTTGCCGAACTGAATATTAACCAAAGAGATAGTGTCGAACCATTTGTAAAATCCTAGATGGGAAGGAAGCTCGATATATCGGTACCATATTTTTGAACTAAGTCAGAAAAATATAATGCAACGAATTCCTATCTGCGGGTCTGCGTTATTGAAAACAAACGCAATTGAATCAATTTCAAATAAATTTGATAATGGGCTATGAAAACTGGATCACGTACGACAATAGAGTGCGAAAAAGGCCATGAATAAATTTGCATAAACGGTGAGAAAGGTAAGGAAACGCCTTATGTCAATCAGATTGGAAAGGAACTGGGCACCGTGAGTTGTTCTGCGTTCGCCAGACGATTCCGCTACCTAGCACCAAACCCTGGGGCGATTAACTACTACTTACGCAACTAAATTAAAACTTTCGGAATTTATCAACACGAAAGGCTTCGTCTTCCCTCACGACAATTCGAAACAATATAAGTTTTTAACGATTGGACAAAAGTTAAGAAAGCTTGATTCAACAGTTTTGCTGCATCCACAGTGTTGCCTGGATCCAGTCGTGGCCGATTCCCAGTTTTTTAGTTCTCTGTTGATCTGTTTCAATGAGGTAACGATGAATTCAAACGAAGACATTGAAATTGTTTTTTTCCCAAAAGTCGGAAAATTTCTACGGTGATGGTGCAATGGTTTCACCAGAAAAATGGTAAAAGATTGTCCATCAAAGTAGCACATATCTGATTTAATAAAGTTCATATAAAATTATGATGAAAAATGCCATGAGGTGTTCATCTTTCCCGAATCGCAAAAATTAAAGGACAAAACTCAAAACACAAATACGAGCTGAATTTTGAAAAGCGATTACTATTACCCCAAATACTACGTTGTTAACTTGCATGCGTTGCATATTCATTTCTGTTCAGTGACGGATAACGATGATTTTCAGCGGTACTTTTTTTCTACATTAATATGAACACTGCTACTTGCCGCAAATGGTGGGTCACTGGCGCTTAATATGATATATTCAATGCTCAAAGTAACTGCTACACCATTATTTACATCACAAAATGCGAAGATGCAAGATTATGTAGTCATGTGAAACCTTAGTTTTCGTTAAAGCTCTTTTATGGAATGTTTAATGGTTTAAATTTAGCACTAAAAACTTTTATGTAAGAATATTTATATCGCAGAGATTTCAAAACTTCTGGTCTCATCGCATCAACATTTTTTACAATCACTAATAATGGCAAAACACTATTTCCCACATACAATCTATGTCGGAGAATGTTTAAAATTTGCAAATTTTTTTCATAATAACAACCTTTTCAAAATATGGCTTTATATGTAACCATAAAAATGAACCAATTCCACTTGTTTTCACATTATCAATCGTCTTTTGATCAAAGCATAGTACTTTACAAAATATCATTACAATATCACGAACTTTGCATACTTTACGTTACGAGAAATAAAGCTGAGTTGATCGATGTAATCAAAAGTGGGTCCATGTCAAGTCCTTGTTTTTGTTGTGTACATGCGACCAAACTTAATTCTACATTTTTATAATAAAACCTGCCATGATGTTCCCCATGGACTCATAGTCAGAAAGGAATCAATGAAGGCAACCATATCTTGGACAGAAAGGTCCTATTGGCCTAAAATCTGGGACAGATACGCATTGAGGAACTTAATATATCGTTTCATAATAATAACCCGAGTATCAGGCTTGATAATCTATGAATTATGAAATCAACTAATGCTTCGAATTTACAAACTTACTTTTTTTATCGCATTAACTGTTAAAGTAAAGGAAAAATGCAAATGAAATTTTAAATAAACAAAAGGTCAAAAAAGCAGCCCAAAATCTATGCACAGGCAAATGTGTATAATATATATATATATATATATATATCTGTGTATAATATATATATATCTATATGTGGGCATCCATTGTGTGGTTCCGAAAGTAAATGTAAACAAAACACACTTCTAATTGAGATTTTGATCAATTGTTTTTGCAATATATTGCTTAAACGTTGCGATTATTTCTGGAATACAATATATACAAAGTTGTATAGTGCACAGAAATCGCTGGAACTTTTCTCGAAAACAAATAACACAGGGTGACGTTTTGTGGATGTGCGTTGAAGCTCATTTTGTTTAAATGGCTTCGTAAATAAGGAATATTGCCGCTTTAGTGGCAAGATACCACACGTGATGTTTCCAAAACATTTGGACGTGCACAAAAATTAACTTTCGGGTGTGGTTTGTGGGCGGGAAGTTTCATTTTTGAACACGAAAACAGTATTGCGGTTACCTTCAATGGTGAGAATGTTATAGAATCATGATTAATGATTTTAGTGCCGAGAATAAGATGATTGCGACTTGAACAATTTGGTTTTAACAAAAGAATGCAACATACCGTATATATCGTAGCAACATCAGTTTACTGGAAAAACAGTTTGATGATCGCGTAATCTCTAAAGGTGGCTATGTGAGCTAGCCATCAAACTCATACGATATAATTCTATTGGGCTCTTTACTTTGGGGTTTTGATGGATCATGGACTTCAATAAAAAATGAATCCACAACGACCTTATTCATCAAGACTATTTGTGCCATCGGTGAAATAAGAAGAGATTCATGAATATGGAATCATTTTTAAATAACAATGACATAAACCAGTATCTGTAAAATTAAAGAAAATACATGTTTACATCTTTCACCGATTAGACTTCACTATAAATTAAAAATAAAAAAATGAAAAACATTTATTTGATGACCACAGCGAACAGAGGTTATATGTAAACATGACGAATGTATTTCAATACGGACTTATGAAAGTCCTGATAGGGAGGATAACAAATTTTTGTCACATTTTTATTGAATACTCAAAAGTAATTCTGAATCCTTACAATTAGTATTATTCATCACAGTAAATGTATTTATCATGATATATATAAATAATTTCAATTGAACTTTCATCGACAGCTAATTGCTTACACTGATAAGGGGTAATGGAACATAGATAATATCAAAGACTTAAAATAACAATGACGTTATAAATATGCGATCGTAAAATATTATCTTTCCATAGGACATTTGTGAAAATGTATTTTCTTAATTTCATTCATATAAAAGTCTATTAAAATACGAAATATGAAAAATAACACTATTTTATTCTTTTCATTATTTTTTTTATTTTTTATGTAATATTTTCAGAGTATTTTTTCCTTTATTTTTTTTCTTGTTTTTAACTATTTATGTTATTTTGAGTTAATCAATGCTTCTTACAACGAAAGAACGCCACAGCATTACCATCGACCTAACTTAAACCACCTTTAAAGGAAGCACAGCAGTATTTAAAATTTAAAGACAACATACTTAAAAAAAAAAAAACATATTTAAGATTCCTTAAACAAAATGATGAACATGGACATTAGTGTAACACCAAATTATTCATATATTTTTGATTTCGAAAATGATTTCATCCACCAACGCACACGCAAATGGATGGTCGAAAATTGGACGTGGGTTTTCTATTATTGCGGCATTTACATGTTGGTGATATTTGGCGGTCAACATTTTATGCAAAATCGTCCTAGGTAAGTGGAAGAATGATAAACACTTCAAAAATTTCCAAAATTTTCTTCTCATAACTACGTGTATACCAGCTGGCCTTAATATGCTATATTCCTGGCAACTAAGTTTCATTTATTTTTACCTTGAACGTTCAGGCTACCAAAAAACCTGTCTCTGTTGTATCGGCTATTGTTTATTTTTCGACTTATTAATAGAAAATTTTGTTAGGGCATGAGAGATATTCTCATCTTCCATCACTAAAAGCAACGTTTTTTTTTGTTTTTTTATAAAAATGAGGTTTCATATTTGCATTGTTCTCAGAAAGCCTTGAGCTTAAGATAAATCGATTTTTACGCCATAAAACACCTTATGGTACATTAGCTTATGCCATTTTGCGCGTAACAACCTGAAAGAGTTCTCAAAAAATGTGCAGCCTCAATTTCTTATTGTCTATTCACTAGCCTATCTGTCAGATCATTACGAGATAGTATTACGGCACTAGAGATATTAATAAAACAATTTGAAATATAAAGATATTTTATTCAAGTGCATGAAAGAGTGATCCTTATTCTCCACATCATTTGCAATTAATAAAATAAAGCAAATAATAAATGTGATTTGCGTTAAGATCCTTGGACACCCGTATATATATATATATATATATATATGGTCTACACTAGTGGATCAATCTTGTTTGGTTTTCCGGGAACGCATTCAAATAATTTCGGTATAATATTTTAAAAAGAGTACAAACTTGATTTGGTGTGGCCGTCTTCGTCTGTTCATATGTCTGCTCTTTACCTTTCCTTGGAACGCCAGGTAAATATTTTAAAGGCATGTAACATATAACTTACGGAAGATGTTGGCCTAAAACATGATACAAATATTTGCTTTTTTCCACCTTACTGGAAGATTGACAATATCCAATAAGTACCCAAGAAGAGTAACTCCATAAATCGTGCTAATTAGCGCTCAATTGCAATCTGCTCTGCAATAACCAAAATCATAGAAACTATGGTCAACTGTCACTTGGTAAGGACTCATTTGACTGAAGACTTAATGTCCTACCTCAGCGACAAATGATGGCGAGCTATTCGCCATATTTTATTCCGCGAAAGTAAGATTGTTGCACTGAGTATCTCCATGGCAGTCGACAGAGTATAGCACGGTACTCTAGTCTCTAAACTGATTTCTATTAGTGTCGATGGGAATTTCATTCGACTTATGTCGAATTTTCGGAATAAATTCCATTTAAATGCAGGAGTCCTACAAGATTCTGTTCTTTCTTTTTCGCTTCTTCCTTCTGCTCAACGACTTTGTATGTGTGACAGAAAACCCTATTTATTCATTTGCAGACAACAGCACCCCGTGTCAGTTATTCTCTTCTACCAGGAAACTCAGCAACGCCGAAATACACAGCAGACGCTGAATGTTGAATGACACATTAAATCGAGATCTCATAAAAATAACAGAATAGGTTTAAGCTAATTGGATGAATTTTAATGCTATCAAAAGAAGGAAGTGATAAACAATCCCTCTCCTTCGGTGTCATCGATATAGAAAAATCGGCAAACATTGTTGTTTTGACTATGAGAAAACAAAATGATGTTCGTTGGGCAGAGCATATATTCAGGGTGTCTAAAGAGGCAGTCGATGGCGTAGGTTGTTTAAAGATTGGTAGGTTGGTTAAAAAATACGTACGGCGTAATGTGGGCTGCGTAATACCAACGTATAGCAAGTGTTCTACAGAGCAAGTGTCTTTACAGAGATTTTTGAATCGACTAAGTCCTTCAACAGGGCTACAAGCCTTTCTCAGCGTTCCCAACTACCTGTCATAGAATTGCATGCATATCGCATGGCACACTACGCTAACTACACTGCGCGTCTTTGAAACAATCTACCAGCAATGCCTGATGTCTCCACGTTTAAATCAAGCATACACAAACACTATTCCCTTCTTCCATCCTTCTCTACTTACAGCCCCTCATGGTCACTACCGTAGCTGCGCGTACAAGGGACACCCCTGATTGGCTGCTCATATACAAAAAAAATCAACAATTTTGCTCATGGCGTGTAAAACTTTACTATCTGCTTAATATTGCAAACAAAATAACAATTCATTACTATTCTGCGACAAAGTAGTATAAAAAACTTCAAAAAACTATTAGGGGATGAGACGAGAAGAACTACACAGGTGCTGCTCTGAACAATGTTGTGTGTTTCCATCATCATTTATTGCTATCAATTTCTAATCCTTGTTGTTCGTATTTTTAAAAAACGCTTGTGTCGAAATAGTTTTCACTTTATTTTTCACATACGTGCATAGGAAATTCCGCGTGGAAGAAAAGTTTTCGCGGTACGACTTACATTTTAACGTGTGAAGTCTAATCAGATTTAATTATTAGTAAAATATTGTAATTTGAAATGGAGTTATAGACATTACAGAAATCTCGGCTTTTCTTAGGAAGAAGATTTTTTGCAAAGAATAAAAATACTTTCTTTCTGCCGCCTAAAGCGTTTGCAAAAAAGCATCTTAAACTGATAATTTGGCTAAAACATTATAGTCGGGCAAGACCAGTCTTTAAATACCATGCACCATGTCATCGAGCGCAATTCTTGACTTACCTTCGTTATAAAATATTAAAAATTCTTACCACATAGAAGGTTACTTTCCATGAGAACTCTTATATGGTAGCTTATGGCAAAAGTGGACCACTGTTGTCCATAACACAGTAAATTTGTAAATTGCTATTTTGAATGAATGAATGTTCATCGTGAAATACTCAAAATTAGGTCTTGTTGTGACGACATAAAAGTTCTTTTTTTTTTTTTTAAAAACTTCTATATGTGAAAGCATCTTTAAAATATGATCCTAACCGTTTCAAAGTTTTCACCAATAATTAATATGCCAAAATGGTGTTTTTCACGACATTTTTGTCACGAAATATTTAAAAACTTACATAATCGGAATGTAACGATGTTTTCAAAATAAGGTGTTATAAGCGAAGTGTTCGTACAAAAATTGGTCGACCAATATCCATGGTCAAAAGCGTCCTTACGATTCAAAATATCTGAAAGGTATCGCGACCCCAACAGCGTATTTGAAAGGTCGATTCAACTCCCATTAACTTAAAATATACCCAGTAGACTTGTGATCGTTGCAGTCGATTTAGGTTTCGATGTGAACCATAAGTTATGCTTAGCGGATTGGGACACGAAAATCATCTTCGGGAGAAAAACTTACCTAACGAAATCTTCGCGACCCCTAAGTTTCCTTTACCTTATGTATAGAACGTACATTTTGTGTGGCCATTAATTTGTCAGACACATTCCAGCTTCTTGAAAATATCCCAAACAGGTTTAAATTTAATATGCTGGCGAAAATTTCAGCTATCAATTAATGTATGACTTTCCATACGTGCATTCCATACACTAGCGAAAAAATTACTTTGCTCGGACTCCATAGATTTAGAATTAATACTCATGTGTGTAATGCATAAATAAATCTATAGAGAATACAAGACAAAAACTTGTTGCACAATACGCCGGTAATCCATACAAAATAATTTACTTTGTGTTATGCATATTTCCGTATTTAAATGCTTGCTATTATAGTTTACCTAAGCCAGACTGTGCGTGGAATTGCATTAATTTTGTTTGTAATAATTGAAACTTGAAATAATTCTTATGTTTAGTTAACAATATACGTGATCTAAACTTTAAAAACAAGTTCGAAATTTCAATACATTTTCATTAATAATCAGTGAACTATTAAAATTTGCTTGAACATCTACGATTTTTTGAAAATTACCGATGGTGGTATCCTAACGACTTAAACATATTTTTTTAAATATTACGTAAAATCAAAATTTATTTATTTATCTATTTATTTTAATAATTAAATTTATTTTAATATAAGCTAAAAGTAGAAAGGGTCGGCTATAACTATATGGTTTTTGAACCTCGAAACAAATTAAATGCGATTGTTAATAGTATGAGATGTTTTGAAAAAGTGTGCAAATATAAGATTTACAATTTCAAAAATTTTAATATGATTTAAAAATTCAATAAGTGAGAGAGGGAGAATTATGATTTATACGGCCAAAGAAGCATACACAGGAGGACGTATATTTTTAATCAAATTAATGTTGATCATTGATCTTTTTGTATCCTAAACACAATCTAGTTAACTTGGAAATGTGATGGATGTCATTGCAATCAACAGTTCGCTAATGGGAAATAAATGGCAAATTTATTATGATTTATTGGACTATGTTAATTAAGGTGAAATTTTGTTCCATTATAATTGTTGACTTTCTTTTAATATTATGAAATGTTGTTTATATCAAAGCATTTTAAAATTATTAATAATGTGCCGCCACGCAATTAAGTCATTAATAAAACCTTTTTTTTTTTAGATTTGATAAAAAATGAATTACCAGAAATGAAAAGTTTCATAAGAGATCATGCGAAAGAACGAAATCGATTTTTGTTTTGCCTTAGTCGAATGAAACGTTTTAATATTGTTTCATATGTATTAATTTATGCACTTATTTGGTAATATTTCTTTGCTATATACAGTATATATGTTAATCTTGTGCGTATGTCTATAACATCTAAAAAAGATTAAGATAAACGTCCCGATTCAGTCGATCGATTTAGAATCATTTTCTGGAATTATTTCAGCTTGTCCGTCTAATCTTTACTCATATATACTATGGTTTAATCTATAATTCACAATTTTAGAGATATTTTGCAGAAATTTGCTAATCTGAAAGACGCGTTTTGACCCATGTACAAATGCTATTGAAAATCGATTAAATTCAACTACTTTTGCGTTCCCTCGCTATGTAAAGTCGCATTTTGGAAGAGCCATTATATTAAACAAATAATTTTGAAAATTTATCGATTACGCTCGTTGGGTAACAGTATTTCAGCGTAGTAAGATAATGCATCATATTTGGCCTACATTTTTAAATCTTCTTCCATGTAAAGAATCCTTTTACACTACAAAATAGTCTAATTTCGAATATTTCGTGGTGAAAATTAGATGACTAAGATGATAATGTACAAAGCGCACAAAAACTAATTGTACCATTTAAACAGCTTAAATCTTTTTTTTTATCTATCACATAAGGGTTGTTGACATGATAACGGTATCATAAAAAGACAATATAATTTTTGGTACTTGTTCGGAAAACAAATAAACGATTCGCATTAGGCGAAATTGTGTCGGTGTTTACCATTCGGCCTTGCCTGTCCTATAATTTTTTTATCTGTTTTTTATTGTATTAGTTTTAACTTTTGACCTTTGTGTCTCTTAACTAATATTTTGTCCAGTTATTTTAATTCGCAACAGCAATAAAAGGACAATACGGAGGAAAACATAATTGCTTGGCAAATGTCTGTCTATAGAATCTTGTTTTCAATTTACAGGTCGCAATTCTCAAGATATTTTGATGAAATTTCCTGTATTTCCTGATGTCTTTTAGCCTAATAACGAACGATATTGAGAATGGCTGGAATCAGACCTCTTTTTCGATCACTCCCCATCTTAATTTGATAAATAGTTATACGGGAAAATAGGATTTCAGAATTTGGCGACAAAAATCGCTTAGTAATACTATTTCAGCATTAAAAATTGGTGTGAAAATTTTTTGACCCTCTCATCGTATAATCTCAATAGCTCTTAATTAAAATCCGTTCACGTGACATGAAAATTAACCTTGATGAGTATGAACCACGTAGGTTTATTTTTTGGATCCTAGCTTATATAAGCACACTAATGAAAAATAAACGGCGGTCTAATTTTTAATATTTTATAATGAAAAGGAATGCCTAGTAAATTAGCATTGGGTTTTTTTAAGATCACGTCATATGTCTCTCGCCAAGGTAAACCCATCCCCTGACGATATTGGACCACTTTAGTAGGCGTTTTGAGTGCTCGTCCAGTATGATGGCTTTCATAAAACTTATGCGTTAACTCAAAAATAATTTATAATTTTCGGTGTATTATTAAGAAAATAAGTGAATTGGAATTAGGGCATTAGACAAAGTGTTATAGTGTATATAAAGGCCAACTTTACCCGGCTATAGCTTCCTTACTTGTTTTTTCTTTTTAGTTTTCATATTTCATCAGAACCTTGAGCTTCAAATTCAAATATTTCTTTTATAAAAATTTAGCTTATTTTTTCCTTAATATGCATTTTTGGAATGAAATTTAAATTATCAGAGAAAATCACACGTTAGAAACAGGTTAAGTTTCAGTATACCACGATACATGTTGATTTATATTATTCTAAAGTCCCATATAACACGGCTTCGATATAATGTAGAACAGGATTGGATACAACGCGATGCACTACACGTTACCTTGATTTTTATTACACCCACCATCCTTCGGATATATTCGTTCTGTCAAAACGTTTGAATATAATAATACGATTTTTTTTTTTCTTTTCTCAATGTTAGATAATGCAATTAAAAATTTTCAAGTTGCTGTGGTCATTGATTTTTTGCACATTTTTATATCCACCACTGTAAGATGGGAGTATACTCGTTTTGTTTTCTAATAATGTATGTAATACCTAGAAGGAAGCATCAAAGATCCCACAAAGTATATACATTCTTTATCAAATTCTAAATCGATTTAAACATGTCCGGCTGCTATGTAATGTCTGTCGTAAACACCACCCTGGCCTGAAAAATGAAGCTATCGACTTGAAATTAGGTAGAAACGATGGAAGTTCTCGCACGAAGGTTGATATTGGAAATGGGTAGAATCGGTCGAGGGACATTTCTATAGTATTACGTAAAGTGAAGACATACCTGTTTTTCAAAAGCACTAAAAAATTGGTTTTTGGTCTTTACTCAAACTACAGCAGAGATACGTACAAAAATTTGACCGTGTATTCTCCGGACGATGCTGTAGTACGTCTACAAAAATTGACCACGTCTTTCCAATAGTATAGTGTACGAAAATTTCATTTTTTTCATTGCCTTTGTGAAGCGCAACAGTTAGCTTCAAACTTAAGGTTGCAACTATTTAACCAGCTTTTACCGAAATATCTATATATACATACGTATTCATGCATTTACAAACGCACGTTGAAACATTCTGAAAATGGATTTCCTTTAATGAAAAAATTGTGGAAAAGTATGTCGCACACATCTTAATATTGAAGAAACACCAATAAAGTTTATGTATGTATATATGTGCACTTATATAAAAATGCTTATATATAACGACTTCATTACGTTACAATGATAACTACCTATCATTTAAAGCTATGCAGGAGGATGAAAACATATTTAACTTATCGTTTCGTTCGTAACCGTTACACCAAAATTTAGACTTTAGTCAAATGAAATGTAGGTGTTCTTGATTGACATACGGCAATGAGTCATGAATTTTTGTCTGCCCATTTCTATATTTGGAAACGTGAAAATTGGAAAAGAAGTTGGATGAATTATTCACTGTAGTTCCGTATATCTGACTGAAGGAAAACAGCGGAATCGATCTTTAGTAACAGACTACAGCAGAAATGAAAATAGATTCAATCGCGACTAGCCATAAACTAACAAATAATTGCATAAGCCGCTCAACTCACTTTGAAGATTCTTTACAAGTCGCTGTATTCAATTGCTTTAACGCAGCGTGTTTGATTAACGATTTCACTCGTTTGTTTTCATTGTTACAGTAAAGAGTGCGTTTACGTTAATTCATTGTTAAAGCTCTAGTCTTCAATGGATGCGTGGCTGACAACATTTTTTTGCAATCATTATAATTTTAAAATAATTGCTTAAACTATTGCTCTAAGATTTGTCTTAAAAGCGCATATACTTTATTATTATAAAAAAAATGGTTGAGATATTTTTGTCGTAATGGTGTTGCTTAGCAGATTCCTTAAGATGACGTAGTGCAAACATCAGTTTTATGGCAAAGGTATGAAAATCAAAATGCTTGCGGTCTGTTATGAAAATTACCAAAGCTTGAAAAGGAAAAATGCCACGCGATTTCAGAATGTTTTTGCTTGATATTGTTTGCGAGCAGATCTTGTTTTTATTTTTAAAAATAAATAGAATTTATTATAAAAAAGCGTCACGAACTAAACAACATATTGTCATAATTTACGTAGCATTGTAAAGTTAATTTTATTTGGTTAACTGTTTAAACGCGTAAACGTTCACATTTTTTTTCTCGGATGATTCTTGATTTACTTCCAAATTAACATACATTCAAATTACATATTAATAACATACGCAAAAAAAGAATTCAAAGAATTCGTCACTATATTAGAAAATTACACAAATTTCTCTAGTTAGGCAAAAGATTCGTTATTCGCTTATATTGCCGGAAAAACTTGCTTGCACATTATTTTAGATTAGTGTCAAAAATGAAAAATTAGATTCAGTAAATAAAATTATACAGGATGTATCAAAACTCACACAAGATACTACGGAATAGCAACTTAACTAGGTCAAATATGAAAAGATGGATTAAGAAATTCAGAAGGAGAGAGCGTATGAACCAATAAATTATTGCTATTGCTATTAGTTATCTTAAATACTTTGGCCGTCCTTCCATACAAAACATCGAATTTTGATTTGGCACTGTAGCGCAAGATTTCGAACTTTCGGGAATACGCTCTACAGCGTATTACATAGCTTACATATTCATGATTATAAAATTCGATTGACAAAAGAAGAACTGAATCCCTTTGACTGCGCGTGTTAGATTGAACGGATTATGGAACAACGAAAAGTGAACTTTGAATTTTCTAACTTAATCGGTGTACTTACCTGCCTGCCAGCACAATGTTGCGGGCCGCCTACCAGACGTGCTATTCCGTATGTGACCCTGTACTCTGTAAATCAATAAAAAATCTTCAATTTTTATTAATAGGTCTCCCTTTTCTATCAATATTAGTGCTTGCGTAAAATTTGAGGTAACCACACCATCGTGAGTGAGACGGGGTACATAGGCACATAAGCGGGTATTTGTAGCGCCCATAAGGACTTAAGATAGACCCGCTTTCTATTATAACTTTCGACTTACAAATCGCAATTTTTTAAAATATTTACACGAAATTTGATGACTGAACTTGGCTTTGAGCCGAGAACGAAGCCTGATTGGATCAGATTACTTTTCCAGTAACTCCTCATCTAACTACTTATTTTGAAAAGTCCTTATATGAAAAAAACTTTGTGCTTTCAATGGTGAAAATTGCTGAGTAGCACTATTTCGGCATTTTCAATTGATAAAAAAAATTTGGATCGGTCGGGGGCAGTTTTTTGCCACCCTTCATATTCATATCGTAAAAAGGTCTAATTTTCAATATTTCTTGATCCACAGTCGTAGCTTCACATGCGAATTAACCCGACCATGTAGATTTATTTTTGGTATTCCACTATATATAAGGGTTCTAATGGAAAATGAGCCTTAATAATGCAAGAATCAAACGCGTCTATTTTTTGTCGTCACCACGTATAAGAATTCTCATGTGAAATAAGCATTTAAAAAAAATTTAATTTTTAATATTTTACGATGGACATAGTCATTTAAGATGAAACTGGATCGAAATTGAACAACATGAACTTACTTCTTAAACCCCATTTCTCATAAGGCTCTTCATAACTGGTGTACTCTTTTAACAAAAGGGTTTCATTTGTAGCATTTTTCGATAAAATTTGATCCGCGGCGGCAATTTGACCAAAAAATTTGCGCGTAATAAAATTTGGATCTCGTAGGTCACCTTTTTAGAAAAAAATTCACAGCCAACGAAATGAAACCAATACCATCCTGAAAAACTGTACAACATTTAATTAAAAATTACTCTTAAATAAAAATCATGATGGCAATGGCTGACAACAAAAATAAGAAGAGTCATTATCGCGAGAATTGACGATCAGACTTTGTTTTCTTCCGATATGTAAATTTTTATTATAGTTTATTTTTCAAATTTTATTAGCGATAACTTTCGATGAACTTGACCGATAATTAATATTGGAAACCAACCAGACAAAATGAAATAATGCATGCATTGAACATAAAAGTGACTGCAATCTTTTTTATTTTTATAAATGTTTACAACAATTATTCGTGCGATTGATTTGTTTAACAAATTGAAAATATTATATATCTATATAATATATATATATATATATATTATATATCGTGTCGTCTGTCTTACGTGTGGCATAATTTTTATGTTTTTTTAATTAGATAAAGTACACTTTTTAAAAATAGTTGTGCAAACTGATATAAACAGAATACAATAAACCTTTATCCTTATAAAGACCAGTATGTGAAAGCGAATTCTAGAAAACTTATCATTGAAAATAAAAATATTATAATTGAAGTTTTTCCCTTTGTTAATCGCGGGGGTATCTCTTTGGTCAATAAAACCCATTTACATTATAGTTAACAAGTTATAAGTGAAAATGTATTAAGTGCTTGCAAAAATATGGTCAACATTTTCTTCACTTGAAAGAGGCAATTATTGAGAAAAATTGGTACAAAGTATTTTCCATCATTTTCTATAACTTTTTCCCACCTTTCTCGCAACATGTTGATATCGCGTTGGAAGAAGGATATTGATTTGGCGATGATACAATTATTGACCAATTTTCGCACTTCTTCAACTTCAACATTCACATTCTTCAACGCGTGCTAGCCAAACCATGTTGTATCGATCTAAACAAAAGGTAATCAGAAGGCGACACGTCTGGTGACTACGCTGGGTCCGACAGAACATTTCCTTCGAGCTACAACAGTGTATCCTTGGCAACAATTGCAACAAGTAGTCAAAAGGGTGTTTTCAGTCAATTCATAAGGCAGCCATTTTAGCCGCTGTTGCTGATCATTTTTGCAAATAGACATCGTTCAATTTGTTCAATCGACATCTGCAGCAACAGTTCTAATCGGTTTTACGAGCTCGGTACTGATCCCATCGTACGCACAGCAAAAAGTTATGCCCATGAATATTCCGTTTCGATGTTGCAGTGGATTGCTCTACTGGACAAATCCACGACTTTTTGTGCTTGGGTTTCTCGTAGTAGATCCATTCTTCGTCGCCGGTCACAATACGCCTCAGAAAACTCTTCTTTTGAAGGCATTTTCACTCAATTCGTAATGGCATTGTCAGTCAACTCGTAAGGTTGCCATTTTCCCTCGTTTTTCTGACGTCTAAAAACTGTTACTTCATCAACTGCTAAGCTGTGCGAATGTTCTTTAAGAGTTTGAGCCGAGTTTTCGTTCAATAAACCTTGCAATTCATTGTCTTCGAACTTTGTTGGTCCTGCTGGCCATTTTCTGTCATTAACATAAAATTTATTCCAGAACCATCAAACTGCTCTTCCAAGTTCAAATATTGCGGCTTTTTCTTTTTCTCGAAGATTTTATGTTTGTTTTGCGGTATCTGTCAAAGACTGCTCAGCTTTTTTCATCCGGTTAGCATCGACTTCAACGCAAAAATTGTATGAACAAATTTTTTGCGTGAAATGAATTTTTTTTTCATATTATCTCCAATCATGACGAAAATTCAATGAGTGCTGTGTCAGAACGGCTTACAAGAACTTTTACGCAAGAATTCGTAAGCTGCGTTAACTCTTGAGCTGTTGCCTTCAAGCTGCTTAAATAACGATTTTGAAACAGCATTGCATTCCAGAATCAGAATAATTTTTAAGCCCCTATTTAAACGCCTAATATTCCACATAGATAAGGGTGTGAAGATAAATTCGAATTTAATTAGCAAAGACATCTACCATTCCCAATTAGAAGACTCTGATAACGACTTTAAAAAGCTCTGTTAAATAATAACAATTAAGAGATAGTTGGATTTGAAAGCCTCCTCCTCCTATATTAAAAAAAAGGAAAAATTTTTGGGGACATTTCAAGAATCTACATGAAAATACCTTCCAAACAAACTAAACAAATTCCAATTCTGCTTATGGAAGCTATTTCTGACGATGTTTGAAATTTGGTATGTTAGCGAAAAGTAGATATGGAAAAATAGCCAAATTTGAGACTCTAGTGCGGCCAAACTGGAAAAGGTCACCTATATACACTTATATCGCGTGAAACTATATATATTAAAGTATCTGTCGAATAGGCAAAAAAATTTAAACTTTTTCTTTCGGGAACTGTGTTTTAGAGTCTCAAATTTGGGTGTGTTTTTCCATATCCATTTGCGCATTTCTAAATTTGGTCCGTGGCAATATATTGTATATGAAGCTTTTTATATATATTTCTTAGTATTATAAATACAAGAGCAAATAGTAGTCTACCTCGGTGTTTAGTAGCAAAGTAAAAAAGCCTAAATATTAGCAGCTAATTTCTTAGATTGCTGCGAGAATTTTTTAAATGCAAATTTCCAATTTCTAAAGTCCGATAAATTGTAGACATAATGTGTTTTTGATCTTTTATTAGCATTAATTCATTCAACAATACATTGGTATATAATACCTTTTATCTTATTAAGTCCCCATGTTCACATATCTTATACTAACTAGCACTTTTATGTGCAAAATCTTTTGGTATAAGCAAGACCGTTAAAAAATTGAGTCAGCTAATTTAAAATCATACTTAAATTTTTATATAATGTAAATATTTCAAGTACGTAATGAACATGCATACACAGACATCCATATGTATATAATCTAAGTATAGTAGCGCCAAATGATAAAGTAAAATAAAGTTAGTAAAGCTAAGTAAAGCTAACGTGTACACCTTTTCACTTTTGATAAATAAAAAATTAAATTCATAAAAATTGTATTCGCTCTACACTGCTATTATACTCAGTCGCATATGTTTGTATATAAGATTGCGTATACAATATAAAGTAAAACTTTATTTACATTTACAAAGCAAGCTTCGTACATCGTACATGTGTAATGGAATGTTTAATTTAAAAATCTAATAACATAATATTGTAACATACAATAAAAAACCATAGTTGCCAAAACGATTTTTCATTTTCGAACTTGAACTCGTACGATTTTTGTAACACAGCAAAACAGTACAGTAAAATTTCGTAATAATATGTGATTTGTCAACCATTGATTATAAATACCTATTTATTTTTCTTTTCTTCTTATAGTAGTAAAACTCTTTTCCAATTCACGTACAAATTCAATTAAGTGTGTGAGTTAGAGATTACATTAATTTACTGAAAAATTTTCCTTATACACATACGCATGTTTTTTTTATACTCATATTATTCTCCAAATCAGAATTATTGCATATATATTATCGGAATATATTATATAAACTAAAACAAGTCAAAGCGCTTCAGTTATTCATACGTCGACTTTTAAAAATAAGGCATTGTAATGGAAATGGTCGAAAAATCGGACCAATCCGAACCATTTTCAATACTACTCGTCCTTGGACTAAAACACGCCAATACGCCACTAAATTTTATCAAAATATCTCAGTAATTGCGGCCCGTAGATTGAGCACAAGAAAATAGAATAGACAGATGGACAGACAAGCTTAGATCGATTCACGAAATGATAGTATATATTAGTATATAATAAACGATGGGTCTATCACAAGTGCTTCTGGGAGTCGCGTACATCCGCACAAACTAATCTTTGCCTGTCTTTGGATAAGTTATGCAATCGCAATGCAATTTCATTTCGAGTGAGACCTCTTTTCGCAATTCGAACTGGCAAGAACCACCGCGAAACTTTTGCAATGGACCGCAAACAACATATGCCCAGTAAACAAAAAATTACAAATTAATATTAATGTGTTGATATAAAAGTTCGTATAACATTTTGGCAGGGTCATCCAAACGTCACCATTAAAAAACTTTGTTCAGACGTTTCTAAATTAGATCCGTTCCCAGATATTATTTATGAAGCTTTTTATATATATTTCTCAGTACTATAACTACAAGAGCGAATTGTAGTCTACCTCTGTCCTTCGTAGCAAGTACAAAAGTCTAAATATTAGCATCTAAGGTCGTCGATTGCTGCAAGTATTTTTTAAATGCAAATTTCCAATTTCTAAAGTCCGATAGATTGTAGACATAATGTTTTTTTATCTTTTATTAGCATAAATTCATTCAACAATAAATTAGCATATAATACCTTTTATCTACTATCTGCTCTTTTACCATAAGTGGTTTAGGGTATAAAAATAATTAAACAATGTATGTCCTTCATACGGGAAAAGTTTTACCAAGAGGGCCCTTTGCCGTAATGGAAAATAATTATTAGAGATTTCTATAAAGCCGTCGGCTAGAGATCTGTCGTCTAATAGTTTTTTATTTCCAAGTTACCTTTTTTGTAAAATATTTTTATTTAATCAACCCCGAAGGTCCGCCAAACGTCTGAAAAATCTCCAAAACTATTTATGTTTATTCTTAATCATGTATATATGTATTCCTAATCAACATCAACTTCTGAATAGATTTAAACATGTCTGTCCGTCCTTCTGCCTTTTTGTATATTTGGTGAGCAATTACGGCTTTAAATTTATTTTTATTTTAAAAAATAAACTGAGAACATCTCTACTTTCTGGCTAGAAGAATCCACACGTGCCCTTATTAATCTTAGAGAGCGTCAAAAAAAATTTTTCTTTGCTTTTAAATTAAAGCCAGTGAGTATAAAAATGCAAGAAACGGATATAATTTCTTTTATTCATATGAAAATCTGTTAATAGTTCGAGTCTGCTTCAAAACCATTCGTTTCTTCAAATCACATTTTAAAAACTCTCCTATTATTTAGATCAATATTATCTCCTTACTGCGCTAGTAATCCGGAGATTTGTGTCAAGTTTTACAGAGAATATTTCGATGGCCCGCCCTAGGAAGTATATTTTTAGGCTATTGGAAAGCAAAAATTGGCAGCATCATCCGTGAAATCTTAGCTAAATTTCAAGCCGATGCATTCACCCGTTAGAGGAATGATACGCTTGCATAGTTTTGTTTAAAAGGAGTATTTTTCGATTTTTACGATGAGTGAAAAAAGTTCTATAACAAAGATCCATTATCATTTTGCTTCAAAAATAGAATTTTAATTTCCGGAATGTTGGAATTCTTAAAAAAGGCTCTCGGCGACAATATATTGCGCAGAGCGAATATTTTTCACTAATATAAGTGGTTCAAAGTAGGCATAGAGAAAGCAGAATGCAGACGATGAATCTGACTGGCCATCCTTCGTCGATAAACATCGTGTATAGAAATTCAAATGAATGATGCTCAAAAATCGACGATTGGCTATTGCAGGCCTCGTTTACGTCACGCATTGCAAAAAAACAATTTGAACTTCAAAGACTTCAAACTATAATACCTTTCCTCATTCTGGATTGATTCGTTAAGATGTTTTTACTAGAAATTCAATTTGAATTATTTCTTATGGGCCCTATTAGTGGGAATTAGGCGATGTTGTGTATTGATTTTTATTGAAAGAAGTAACCAAAAGTTTTGAATTACGAAATATGAAGATTTATTGAAAAGAATGTTAATGATAAAGAGCCCGGACGCGGGAGAATTTAAAACTATTAACTGTGACTTAAGAAATTTTTTTTTGTGCGCAAACGCTCAAACATGTTCGGGTATTATATGGTTTAAAATTGAACGAATATAAATTAGATATAAGAAAGTCCACTTATTTTTAGAGAAAGTCTAATATTTCATTTGACTGTCATGGCGCGCAAATCCTGCTTCACTTGCAAACATTTTCAATCAAAATACGTTATTACTTTTTGGATATTAGATAAATAATGTCCCAAAAAACCAAACTATATCTCGACTAATCTAAGAACTCGAGAGGGAAGCTATGAAATAGAAAATTTTTGCTTTGCTTTGAAAAATAAATTGGAATTATGTTTACTGTTCTACGAAGTTGTAAGAAAAAGTCTATAAAATTCGACTCAAAAGTCCGACTCAAGTATTGGTGGTGATATTACTCTACCGTCCTTTTTTCTTTATAACTATAGTTCTTGGACAGATGATTGCAGCAAGAGAGGTGAGCGTATCACGTAAGCCGCAAAAGAGTCGCTCTATTTGAAAAACATCTCAAGGCAACGTCTCATCTTCATTGCACAGTTAATGGAAATCGGCAAATTTTAAAGCAAATTAAAAATTCTTGTGCACGTTTCCTATTCTGTATATATATATATATATATTGTATGTACCCATTAGATCAAATAAAAAAAAAAAAGAAAGAACTACAAATAACAAATTATTTACAATGCATTTGCAAATCAACGTAATTTGTTAAGTTTCTATTGCAAATATGATGAAGTAATTTTTTCAGTTTAAAGGTAATTTGCGTATGTCAAAAACATGACAAAAAAAAAAATTGTTTTTATTTGTCTAAAAATATTTTAATTGTTATTGAGTTAAGATAAAAACCGTAATTAATGTTTACACACTTGCAGGGAATAGTGTAAAAAATGCAAATATGTAGAAAGAAAAAAAAATCACAAATGAAACAACAAGTTTACATATGTAAATTTTTTTCTATACAAGTATGTTTTCCATTTGTTAAGGAGAAAGCAAGCAAAACGGGCAGTTCATGTCTACTCATACTCGGGCAATGTTATTATTATTCCCAGTGATGAAAGCCACCTCTTATGAGGTTAACTATATTAAAAAGATTGGATGCTTGGGAGTCATTACTTCTTACATTTATATTGTACTTATACTGAGTTCCGGTTCTTATCTCTATTTGTTAAATATTTTTAGTTATAGGCTTTTGCTTATTGGAGTCATTTCGAAAATTTCTTAAAATATGTATTCTTTTTTATTACTATTCGGCCTTCCAATTTTTGCGTGAGGATTTCTTTTTTCGATGTGCCTTAGCGCTTTTCACTATTTTTTCCTAGAACAAATTCAAATTTTCACTAGTCCCTATTATAAAAGCTTTCGGTGCCAACTCACTGTCACCTAAGGGAAAATTATTTCAAATGAAATTAATTATATCGCTCGAAATAATTCTAAAATGTTCATAAATGAAGATTTTTTGAGCCAACGGTTTGGATTACATCTAGTATATACTTTAAAAAGAATTAACAGCAAAATATTAGTTTGTGTGGTCAAAAGTCGAAAAGATGAAAAGATTAAAAAACAAAAATTTTAAAAGAACTGCCAATAAATTTAACCATCAACGGCAATTTTCGTTCGCTGCTAACGTATTAACAAAGTCATCCACTTCCTGCTTGGATCAAATCTGAATTTAAAAGTTTGCACAATTGCTATAAAACTGATTACTTTGGAATAAAAATATGATTGGATGTAATATGAGATGCGATATACCTAAATACGTGTGATGTGGGGTATATAATGAAAACCTTGCCCTGACTATGTAATACACTTTGGCTTATCATTCCCTAATAGACTATCTATAAAAGAATAACAGCTTGTTTTCAAAACAATTTGAAGTTTGTGCCTACATGACAGATGAACGTTATTTTAGAAGCCATGACTACTTTGCCTTCAAAATTATAAACTATTACACAAATCGTTATAATTCAAAAGATCATGAAAAGCGTGCACACAAATTTCAAATTGTTCCTTCACACGCCATTATTAACAGGTGTTTTGTGTACCTCTTCCTAACAGAGGATAAGGAAATAACAAAAAACGTTTTCCATTTGTAAAACTCATAAATACGTATTCGCAAGTCTACTACTTCGTAGATTTTTGTAATTGCTAACGTCTGGGTGAAAGCAAAAAGCAGAGCATTCTTGTAGAATAAAATTTGCTTAACGAAAGCCGTCTTTTCTTTCTGTGTTTTAAACATAATCAAATTTTGTATACGTCACGAATTATGTGAAATTATTTCTCAAATGCGCAAAATTTCAGTTTTCATTTATTGTTCAAGGCTTCCTAATAAATGTAATAGGCGTAACGAAATTTTACTAAGAAATTATTATGAGGTACCGGATAGTAGATAAGAAGTAGATAAGAAGCGTGTCTTTCATATTCGGCATACTCTGCATTTAATTCCAAATGCTGTAGACCGCACTTACTACTAATTACTACTAATATACGGCCGCAGTTACAGCGAATGTTCGATCGGATAGAAATAACCTGCTATCATCAGATGCGATCAACGAATTGTGAAGTCATGTTAGATTGCTTTAAAATAACTCTTCCCCCATATTTCCGAAAATAATTCATGAAATCTGATATGAAACTGACGTCATTTGTGCGTTTTCTAACAAATTCACAATAAACTTAAAAACTGACATGAAGTTTCTTTTAAATATTTGTTTAAAATGTCTATAAGCTAAGCTGGGAATGAAATCAATCTCACCTACCGTAAAAAAACCTACACAATTTGCTGGTAGTCATTTCCTGATCAATCATTTACTTATTAAATTGATGATCGATATTTTTAATTCGTTCCTTAATCGATAGAAAATTCTTGTCGACTAAAAACAGAGACGTGCTCATTCAAAAATTTTTGATGTGTAGTGATATTTCTAATTGTCGATTAATAAATATATGCGTAACAATCGGGAGCATTGTAATTTCTTCCCAATGTGAATAAAGTTCGCTAATTTGGTTTAAAATTCGTCTCCTGTCTACTGACTGTGTACGGACAAGAAATTTAAACCCACTACATTTCTGCAATTTCCCAAAAATTTGCACAACAAACTTTTTTATTGATAAACGAGCATGCAAGCAACGAAAGAATTTAGAGTGGCCTTCGTCGTTAACGCGGCAAGAAATCACACAAAATGCCAACACGCAATTGCATAGCCTGTGCATGAAGAAGAATAGAAAACTGAATAATCGAATAAAGTCTTCGAAGCAAAATTTGTCATTCATTTCTGTTCTGTCCGCGATCCCGAAATAAAACACGTCTTTTCCCTTCATCTTATAATTGCATACTTCATTTTATTTCAACTCTTATTTCTACATTTTTATCACAGCATTGTATCATGAATACATATAATATATAAGAGATAATAATTCAATGTCTAACAGGGTAAATACATGTAACATTATCATTCAACCATAATGCTGCCCACTGCTGGAAGCAAAAAGAAACTAGATATATCATTGCGTTCGTAGCAACTAATAAGTATATAGTGCGACTTCTATATACAGTAAAAGCTCCCTATTCGCGCTTCGTTTATTCGCGGATTAAAAAAATGCGACTCAATTCCCATATTCGTGGCGATAAATTTCTTTATTCGCGGATTTTTTGTGACTGGTTCCGGAATTGTTTTGTTTCTGAAGTTGAAACCTTTTTAAAAAAACAGAATTTAGACTTTAAAGCACTTCTACTTTTGGACAATGCACCAGGTTATCCTCGCTAACTTGAAACATACAGCATTCAAACATAAAAGTGATATTTTTACCTCCCAACATGACGGCTTTGTTTCAACCTATGGGCCAAGGAATAATCCAGGCCTTTAAGCTCTATTACATTAGACGAACCCTACAAAATCATATTGGATAATAGGGAATGTAATCCTGATATGAATGTTATGGAATGCAGGAAGAAATTTGACGTAGCAAAATGCATCGTAAACATGAAGGAATTATTGGAAGAACTGAAGCCACACACATTGAAGTCATGCTGGAAAAAACTGTGGCCTGCTCTGACTGCGGAAAATGACGAAAAATCTGTGAAAGTTCAAATTTTGACAGCAAATGACCGAGATCGCGAATAGAATAGGACGAGATGGGTTCGAACAGATAGAATCAAGTGACATTCAGGAATTACTTGAATCGCAAGACGAAGATTTGACTGAAACCGGCTTAGGGGAAATGTTAAATTCACCGCCCATTGAAGAAGAGGCTTCAACAAGCACTGCAAACATGACATTCAATTTGAAAAGTCTTAGTGAAGGTTTAAGAATGCCAAATGAGCCTGGCGACATTAATCCGTCTATGGAAGGAAGTCTTATTTTTAAGAGGCAAATTGCTAATGCGACTGCTGCGTATCTGTCTGAATTGAAGGAGCTTTTAAAAGCTGCCAAGCAAGAGAAACTTACAAAATTCTTCAAACCATTGCCTAATCCTTAAGATAATTATACAAAATGTTCAAAAACTTCAATTAAACTGATTTGTATTTGATTTTTTTTTATTTTGTCACCTAGGAACGTATCCCCTATAATCCCATATAAATTACCATTCCGTATTCACGATTTCTGTATTCGCGGCATTTTTATGGAACGTATACCCCGCGAATAAGGAGCTTTTACTGTACTAGAATTGATAGGTTAACTTAACCATATTTATATATTTTCAAATTTGATAAAGGGTGAAGAATTAAGATCAGAATATTTTATGTGTTTTTTTTGTCTTACTCACTCACCTTGCTGATAAAGTACTTTTATATCCGATTCATTTTATGATCAATTGCTTTTGTTTCTAAAATACGTAAAGCAAGCGAATACTTTTTTTAAAGATAAGTAAGTTGGTATAAATGCGCAAAGATTGTGCGTTAATTTCTTGTTCGGTATCGATAGTAACTTTCAAAAAGGCCTATACTCTGTATGGGAGTGCTGTGCCCAGCACTTGTTGCGCTCTTATGATCGTAAAAATTTATGATGGAAGTCAAGAAGAATTGCACCGACTACTATTCGACCACTATTATATATCTATTGTTAGCCATCGTTTGTGGAGATTTTATATTTAGAATATATTTTTTGATAAATATTAAAAATATGGCAACATTAGAATAGCCACTCTCGTTAAACATCTTCAGTTTAGTGAGGTCTCTGTGGCACGTAGTATAGCTGATGCCAAGCCAATTTGAATCTAAAAGAAAAGAAAAACCGTTCAATCAACTTGCAACTGATTTGCGTGGCATTTTTAGGAAATATTGATATTTGTATGATTGGCGGGAGTATGGCGAATGATTCGAAAATGATTCAATTTTCCACCGAAAAAAAAACCACGAATTTAATTCATAACTAATGTCTAATTTAAGTTGTTAAAAATATCCTAAGCATTTCTTTTGAATATTATATTGAAGTTACTGTAAAAAACTCGAATGAATAGAATGGAAATTATTATTGCTACTCGTCAAAATTCTGTTTCGAGAGAAATGAGGAAAAAGTATTTTATTCATTTTTACTCATTATTACTCTATAATCGCAGAGCCTAGAAAATGATATTGCTTATTGCACATATTCTACTGCAATGCCCTTGCTTGAAGATTTTTTGCTAGAAAGTGATGTTTTGGCTCATCGCACGTTTTGCACTTGATAAGTTGCGAAAGACGCCAAGAAAATTTGTGATTCAATTAAAAAGTTCAAATTTTTAATTAACATCAAAAGCTTCTTCCTCCCTTACTTTTAATTTCTTAATACAGACACTTTCTGATCAAGCGATCAGGCTTTTATTAGTTGAACGTTCGTCTTGATAAAGTTACACCATATTTTTGTTTGGGAAATGCTTTTAAATAAACTTAAACTGTTTCTAAAGGCATCTGCCAGCGGATTAAAGAAGTTAAAAATCAACAGTTGAGAAAGACATTACGCTGTCACTTCGCATACGTGCCTCTTCTCGCAGAGGTAGCCTTCTCGAAACGCTTGAAGCAAAGCTTGCAATTTCAAGGAAAAATTTTCATTCCAGTAATGAATATAATATATTATATATTTAAATTCTAAAAGATGCTCAAAATCTTTAAAAGAAGATTTCTCTAAAAAATTTGCAATACTTTCAATGGCCTATAGATTTATTGTGTCAAATATATAAGGGACATTTACTCATACCATTAAATGTATGAAGTGTGTTTTAAAAAAAAAAGTTGATTTGTTAGTTTTTACGAAAAATATTTATGTATCTATCAATATCTATTTTATCTCCGTCATAGTAGTTCCCTTTATATATATAATACATTTGTACTTAGGGGCAGTTTTGGGAACAGGAAAAAGTCACATGGTGGAATACGGTGCCTAGGGCATGATTACGGTATTGTTTTTGGTTAAAAAAATGCGAAATTTAGCAATTTCGGAACAAACTTCGTTGTCACATTTCGTTGTTTCATTTTCAAAACCTCCGAAAAAAAAATTGGATGACGTGTCTAATAGTCATTCCACGTTTGTCCTTAACCTCTATTCTTCACTGTTTCAATGCTATCGGTTGTTGTCCAGGGCGTGCATCGTCTTTAACATCTTTTCGGCCTTGTGTGAAAAACAAATGCCGCAGTCAACATTTTAAATAAGTTGGAGCATTTAACTTTATTTTGCCCATAAAATTCAATATAGATTGTTTAATCCATTCGTTTCGATAGCGAAAAAACGCCAAGCACGCCAAAACAGGCCTAATCTTTATATACTATCTGTCAAAATCAAACTAAAAATGCAAAATGACTGATAATGTTAACATATGTTGAGGACATATGTACCAACATAACAACAACAACACCAACAAAATCGAAAATCGAAAATGTACATAACCCATGAAATGTGAAGAGTCACTTTTTTTTGAACACACCTGCTATATGCATTTGGTTATTCGTTATAAGTAAAGTAAAATTATTTTACATGAATTATTTAACTTAAATAGCAAAAACTGACGTCAAATTGCTTTCTTTTTTTTTTCGCCGTAATTTACCATCTTTTGTTTACGTCCACATGTTGAGCTCTCTATTAATTCCGTTTCTACTCTACTGTCCTAGTAATTTCTGCGTTTTTAACACTTGTTGTTTGACTTTTGCTCAGTGGGATAGCGGACGGTTAATTTGTTTCGCTTACTTGTTTTCGATGACCCAGTTGAAGTTTATGCAACTTTTTTTTCTCCAACCTAAAAACCAGTTAATTATGAGTCAATCGTTGAGCTTTTTTCTTATTGTTTTTTTTTTTTTTTTTTTTTTTTTTTTTTATTAAACTATCCATATTTGAAAAAAATTACTTATTATACTTACAGTAAGTAATCTTTCATTTTTTTTTTTTCCTTATTCATTAATATATATTTGGCTATCGCTGTATTTGCACGTCTAAAAATATGATGGGATTTGTCCACCCTATTCAACCGTTTACTTTCTATCTAAATATTAAATTATGCTGCTCTGGATGGCTAAACACGCTTAAACGAAAATGGAACTTAGTTATACATAACACACATAGTTTTATATTATTCTAATAAATTTGAAACCTTTAGATCGAATAGAAAATGTATGTAATGGGAGAATGTTATCGTACATAACGATAAAAAAACATCGTTCAAAATTTTGTTCAACATTGTAATGAATTTTCACCTTTTAAATAATTTACATATAAACATATATCTGAAAATCATCCAGTTGTTGCCCTTGTCCAATTTAATCGATGTCGTTGATATTTATATGATAAATGACGATTCAAAAATGGCGTGAACCTTAAAATGGATAATGTGGAAAGAATTTTTATTATAGCATAATTAATTAACTTGACATAATGGACTAAGGAGACTTTCATCACAAACGTTGTAGAACAATCAGGACCGACCAGGACCGATCGGTCCGTCAATTTTTTAAAATAATTTCTTCAAAATACCTGCTGGAACCTATCAGTTCAGAAGTTCAGTTTCAGTGTAAGAGAGAGCATAAACATCAACGAAAGCATACGTATAGTACATGCTCTACTACGAGCTTGTGCTCTGACCAATTTCTCCCATTTTCATTACCAAACTGCGTGCAAGAACACCCAATGTTCCACCAAATTTGAAGTCGGTATCTTCGCAAGCAGAGTGTTAACAACAAACACCACACAGACATACAGGCGGACAGATAGACCTAAATTAACTCAGAATTCCACGCTCGTTAAAAATATATTATTTATAGATTCTCTGAAGCTTTCTTTTGGGTTTTACATACATTATTAGGAAATAAAATCAGCATATCTCCATTGTACAGCGATGGGTTTAAAAGGCGAAGAAGATCTGAAAAAGCTTCACTATGTTATATAGAAGTTTAAATGGTAAATTTAAATGGTAGTCAATGTAGGAATGTCCTAACACATGAGAAAAGTTCTCGGGAGGAAAACAATGAATTCATAGTTATTTTGAAAATATTTTCACTAAGACTTAATATCGGTTCTATACCGTAATTAACCGTAATTAATTAAGACAAAAGTGCAACTTAACCCATATATAACACAATCTACACTTGAATTTAAAAAAAAAAACTGCATTTGTAATATTGTCGGCCTTTGCTCAAATAACTCAAAAGTAGAATCAAGTTCTTCTAATGCTTTCATCTATAGTAGATTTATAAAAAAAAAAAAAAATAAAATAAAAAAAATATTTAAAAAGATCGATCCATCGATCATATATAAAAAAAAAAATGATTAGCAGATTATTCTGCTCTGCGATAGCTTGCAATTCTATTAACTATTACTTATTAATCATTGCAGTTAATATCTATCCCGTCGTATATTGATCGAATAGATATCTAAGACAAAATAACTTTTCTTTCTTTTTCTTCTAAAAAAAATAATTATTAATAATAACTTATTATTTATTTCTAGATTTCAATTACGTGGTCCCCTTATAATATGGAACACAATGTTATCTATGTTTAGTATTATGGGTGCTTTTCGTACAGCTCCAGAACTTATACACGTTCTGCGTCATTATGGCTTATTTCATTCCGTATGTGTTCCAAGGTAAGTTTTTCTTATCATTTGCACATTTGATTTTCACCTCTACATCGACAAGATTTATAGAAATACTTTAATGGATTGTATAGATGACATCGATTAAAAAAATATGCACGTTAGAAAGTTTTATTCGCTTTTATAGCAAATCGTGGTAGGCGCATCAGCCCATTAATGCGCATATTACATGTTTACATTAGCGTTCTAATTGTCCCTACTAAATATTTATACAAGAGTTTAGATTTTTATATCCTTGTACTACTTGTTGTATATTAAGTTAGTGTGTGAATATTGGCAACACCCAGAAGGATGAGTTGAGATAAATCCACCTTCTATTATATTAATCCGGATCATTTTCTGAATCGGTCTAAGCTTGTCTGTCTGTCGGTCTTGTCTTCTTGCGTTCACTCTACTGGCCGCAATATATGAGATATTTTGACTTCATTACTTATACTGGCTTGTCTTAGCGCAGGGGCAAACGCTATTTGAAACTGATTCGAATTAGCCCACTATTTCGACTACTTCTCGTCTAACGTCTTGTTGTGGAAAGTCGATATAGAAATAACTGTAGAGTGGCATATAGTATTTCATGATTGGCTTTTGGTTTTACTTGTTATAAGCGCTTCTTTGGCTATTTTATTATCCTCGTATATGTTTGTGTACCGAATTTCAAATATCTGAAATGAAATATGATTTATGCTTTTGTTATCATATTGTGAGCATGTTGCTTAATTCTCTCTACATATGGAAATTTTACCGAAAGCCATCAACTGAAAGTTATAAAAAAAACGTAAATACTTTTTCTCTCTCTTTCCCAAGCTTTGCAATGCTGAGGGCCACAACAACAGATAATAACGTGCAAAGGTATGAATGAAAGGAAGGAGATTCAGTCGGTATATCAGACTTAAATCAAATTTAAAACTTTAAACTCTTCATGAGTAAATACACGTTGTACGATATCCAATGCTTGTATTTGCTTATTTACATACATATTAATAAAGTTCATGTTTTCATAATAAAAATGAATATAAAAATTCAAAAAGATATAACAAAAACAACAGAGTGAAAATCGAATGCATTAAGTAGTTACTCTGAAATGTTCTTAACCTTGGCCATCAATTTTTATTCCAAGTTCTATTAAAAGACATCATACAAATCAACAGCCGTTGAATGAGACTGGTGCAATTTGCGCACATTTAAACGTTTAAAAGCTTGCCAATAAATTTCCGTGTAACAAAAAAAAAAAAAAAGATTAAAAAAAAGAGTACGAAAATTTCCATTGATGTTGTGGAACTTTTTTTAAATTTTACCAAACCAGCGAATGCATTAAAATGGTACGTGGATTATTTTTTTGAAACCGGTTTTTAAATTCTGATACAATCAGCAATTATTTCATTTAAAAGACTCGAAAAGATTTTTGTCTTTGCATTTATTAAATAAGCACTTGTCTCGTCTTGTTTAGTCTGAATTGTAAAAATTTCGAAAACTGTGTGTGTTGATAACTTTGTTTGCTGCTGATTAATAACACTTTGGATATTATTGAACTTGAACTTGTCTTATTGTCGAAAATTTCATTTCATGTGTTTCATTTTTTCACTCACCTTTCTAGAACGTGATAGCACTTTTAGCAAAACGACCTTGAATCTTGATATAAGCAATAAATAGAATAAATGAGCAAAAAAGGCTACAGATATATTTTACATATATAATACATACAGTGGCGAGCAAAACTGGATAAATATGCTAAAAAGTACATTAAATTCATACAGTTCTTGTGCTTCTCAAGAAACACGCCAACAAGGCGCCCACACGCCTATGCAACAAAAGCTAGAAACTTTTGTTTTCCGTATTTTTTGCTTGTTACTCATAGATAACAACACATACACCACATAAATTTCCACTTTTAATCTGAAAATAGAAAAAATCAGCCGTATCCACCCAATTATTATAAAGTAAGAAAGTTTAATTCTTTTCCTTTTATCTTAGGATAACAATGATGGGTATAGAAGATTCGGTCACAGCCGAATATAATTTTCTTTCTAGTTTAATATTATGAGATGAATTTGGATCACATTTATTACGTCATACTTATGTCCTTAGATCGGAGGGACATAACCAGTCGCCTAAGAAAAAATATATTAATATTCATCAAAATTTTTAAAAACTTCCAAGTTAGGCCCGTATTAAAAATCAAAGACGGGATTGATGTTCGCATTCACATTATTTTCTAATTTTTATTAACTTGAAATATTACGTCACGTAAGCTAAAGCCATAAAGTGTGTGTGTGACAATGTGCTATAAATCAATGGACAATGGTATCATCTTTACCTAAATTACGCATTGATAAATTTGCTGACATGCATGAAACAATATTAACTGTCCGTGTTTAATTGCAGATCATATACAAATAATATTACAATTAATAGTACGGTAATAAAAAGGAGTAAGTATAATCAAAAACCAAAGGTGAATGCATCAACAGTGTACAAAATAGGTTTTGCCAGTTTTGAGCAGGTCGCGTTGTTGGGATAACAAAAGCGAAACATAAATAACGACGGAAAGGGTCGCATGTTCAAAAAACCATGCTCGCGGCCATAGTCTGCCATCAGGTTAATGTAGTGCACACATTAGATGACTGCTCCTGTCCAAACAGTTTACCATTGAGCAACAGTGTCAACACCAGTCATTAAAATCAAAACGGATATAATATGCTTATGTTCGACGCTCACACATTCACCAAACATTCCTCCTTCTAATCAACATCCAATTCTCAATAAATCGCAATAGCTCTTCAATTATATGGCGTTAGCAGCGTTAATAAAACGAGTCATCTTTTTGGACCGAAATTCATATTTATGAATAGTATTCTTCGTTTTTTTTGTTTTCATTTAGTAAATGCCCAATTTTATTTTAAAATAAGTAAGAAAGTTATATTCGGCGGCGACCGAATCTTTCCGAAGCATTCCCACCACTGTGCTTTTCTTCATATTCTATAACTAAAACCTAATTAAAAGAAACTTATGAAATCTATGTAGTGGCACAAAGATCAGTTAGTCGGTCGGCTTGATACATTTACATATTTTGGTATCAAAAATGTGCGGTGTCCACCGTATATATTTTAGAATTAATGAGTATTTTTAGGCAGATAATATTTCTTCATTTAAGGAATGTACAAAATAGTTTTGAACATTCTTTCTTGTTTGCGTTACGATAAATAACAATAAAACCTTAAAAAAAAATGGAAAAAAGACTTTTTAATCACTCGTAACTTTGGACGATTTTTTCCATTTTTTGAATGTAAAGAGTCGAGTGTTTTGTACAGTAAACGTGGAAAATTTCAGCCCTTTATAACGAGCAAAAATCCGCAAATTTTTGTTACGGAAAGCAGAGTTGCGTTCAATTTATGCAATTTATGCGGACTTCGACCGATTTGGCCAATTTTCAGTACCAACCTGCGTGCAAAAACTTTGAATGTTTCTATTAAATTTGAGGGCGATATCTGCATTTTTGCGGCCAGGACAATGCCACGAATAGACACCATGCAGACACACAGATGGACAAACATGGCTAAAACAATTCAGAATTTCACGCTGATTAAGAATGTGTATACTTTATTGGGGCTTTGAAGCTACCTTTTGGATATTACATACATTATTAGAAAGCAAAATTAGTATACCTCCCATTTACAGTGGTGGATATAAAAATGTTTACTCCCATCATAGCAATTTGAAAATTTTTAATTACATTATCTAACACTGAGAAAAGAAAAAAGATGATATTATTATTAGATCCAACACAGAGGGATTTTGCGAAAACGTTTACAATACCTAGAAAACGCTTCAAAGACCCTGCAAAGTACACATTCGTGATCAGCATCAAATTCTGAACTAAATTAGGTATGTCCCTCTGTCCGTGTAGGTTAAACATTCTCCTGTTTAAAAAAAACAATTTGATAATAACATTGGGAGAAGAGTAGGACATAAACCGACATCTCTGTTGTTTTTAGAGCAAAAAAAAAAAAAAAAATTGAACTATTTAGCGCGCCTACGTCATATTATGGTGTTCGAGATTTCGTTTTCTTGGAATTTACTTTTAAATGAAGTTGTTGAGTATAGAAGAATCAAGAATAGCCGAATGTAAATTTCTTATTTATTATACCCTACACCAATCATGTGATATAATATATATTAATTTTTGGGTTTAAGATAGATACACATTTTACATTACTAGATTGATTTACAGAACGCGAGTTTTGGGATATTTTAGCGAAGGTTGGTACACTAGCGTGTTCTGACCCTAAGACGAATTTTATCCAAAATAGATTAGATACGACCATTTTTACGATCGCTAACGTCGTACTTTTGAAAGAAGTGTGCTATACGAAAGAAAATTGTTATTTTCGAAATTTCAGAACAAAAATAACTGGGTCATCGCGTTTTGGTATACTAAATTGATATGGAGAATGGACGATGTTTTAAATCTCCTCTGATGTAATCATGTGGCAAAAAGGTATAATTCACCATATTTCGTGGTGAAAATTGGTCCATAATAGTATTTCGATGTAACAATCTACCTAACCAAATTTATGCCGAAGGGGCCAATTTTTTCGCCTCCAACTCATATAAGAGTTTTCATGGAGGGAATAAGTTAGCCTTTACATAGCAAAAACTGCAATTTTTAACAATTAATAATGAAAAGTGGTTCATAATAGCAATTTAACATAAAAATTAACTGCATCAAGTAGGTATATTTTTTTGGGCCCCTCTCATATAATGGCTTTCATTAACAGCCATTTACATGGAAACAGTAATATGTATATAATTAATGAATAATTTTATTAGGCAAAGAAGTGTCGGTGTGTATTCAATAAACGGCCTTGGCCCTACTTATAATGTTTTTACTTGTTTTTTGCTTTCTATTGCTTATTTCATTTATGCAATACCCAAATAGCAAACTCTTACTCTTTACTCAATTTTACGGCAATTTTCATGCCGAAAATGTACAATTCGTCTGAAAACGGCTTATATGTTGCCCCAAGCCTCACCTACAGCAATGATAATTGTTACTATTTATATTTTTTCGTATGTTATTACAATGGAATAATATAATATAATATAAGATTCGAATTTTATATCGCATGAGTATTCGAATAGGCAGAAAATTGGGACTAATAATTTAATGGACGCGGGTTCAAATCTCAAGCGCGATAGAGTTTTCAATCGACGGCCTATAATTCCATACTTTGTAAACTTATTTACAATAAATAAATAAATAATTCGAATTTGTTCACAAGAGTTTCGACTATCCACTCACCATATCAGATTACTACAGCCCTGCACATGAAGTCGACGAAATCGATTCAATGTTTTATGATGAAGGTGATAAGCAAAGATTATTGAATACCCTATGAATACGACATCTTCAACTATCAAATTAAAGGAAAATTATCGCAACGCGGAGATACACTAAATACACCATTATGCTTACTCTCACATTCCCCTCAATCTCCAATCTATTACGAAAATTCTCAGAGTAGTGAAAATTTCTAGAGAAGGCTAGGAATTTTACAGATATATGAAAAGAGATAAAATGCACGAATCTAAAAAAATACGAAAATTAAAAAAGAAATTGTTATTGTATAATTTATTATTTAAAATTTTATATGCAAATATGCCTGTCAGATGGGTGGATATCAGAAAAACCGTAAACAAGCCCGAGTACTACTTCTCGTCTTATGTTTTTAATCGTATTTTATATAAAATTTCTTAATTCTTTATTTTCAGTTATATCGAACAAGACCGTGTTTGTGGATTTTGGACTTGGCTATTTGTACTGTCTAAATTACCTGAACTTGGCGATACTATCTTTATAGTTTTGCGTAAGCAACCGTTAATCTTCCTACATTGGTACCATCACATCACAGTACTAATCTATTCGTGGTTCTCCTATACCGAGTATACTTCGTCGGCTCGTTGGTTCATTGTTATGAATTATTTCGTGCATTCAGTGATGTATTCATATTACGCTTTGAAAGCCGCACGCTATAATCCACCACGATTTATAGCCATGCTTATAACATCACTACAATTGACACAGATGATAGTGGGTTGCGCTATTAACGTATGGGCACATGGCTTCCTGAAAACACATGGTCCACAATCGTGTAACATTTCACAGACAAATATTAATTTATCGATTGCCATGTACTTTAGTTATTTTGTGTTGTTCGCTCGATTCTTTTATAAAACCTATTTGTCACCGGATGGCAATAAGATCAGACGTATGGCCGCTTCCCTGGCTGCACAAAATACTGCCAAACTATCAACGAACAGTAACGGTGATGATGGCAACAGAAACGTTAATAATAAAAAACTGGATATAAATGCCGACCTAACAATGGCCAGTCATACGCACAAGGCCAAAGCACAGTAAAATTACGGAGAAAATTTCTGGGATAAAATTAAATTGGGCGGGTCAACTAACTAATGTATATGTACATATGTATGTACTAAACGAAAAGGAATCTCTATCTATTTGAAACAAAACAAAAAGAAACGAACGAAAATCTATATTTTTCTGCTCAAAACTCTATTCTCTTAATCTATTGTTTCTGAGAGGAACTTAAAAAAAAAAACAAAAAACCAAAAAAAACAAAAAAAAAATATATATATTTTCTTGCTCTTTTCTCTATCAAATCAAATGTAGGTAAACGACACTGAGTTCTATAAATCCAGTGATGTAGGTTGCATTGTTTGGGCTAGGGAAATAACTTCACATTTGCTGTAGCTGCACAAAAAATTTTTGTTTCTCTTTTCGGTTCTTTTTTTTTCAAAACTAGTAATATTTAGTCGTCCAAGGGACAATACAAGGACGAACAGTGTTAAAATATCAGGTGAAGATCGGGGAAAACATTAATAATAATAATAATAATAATAATAAAAGGATTATTGGGAAAATATTACGGTTTTATACATTTTTTTTTTTTAGATCTTAAGGTTTGAAGGGAAAACACACAACCGTTATTAAACATTGTTTATAAAAAATGTGTGACTATAAACCAAATAAAACAAACTTATGAAATCTATGTAGTGGCACAAAGATCAGTTAGTCAGTCTGTTTGATACATTTACATATTTTGGTATCAAAAATTTGCCGAGACACTTTAGGAAAAAATACCTTTTTTTTTCCACAAAATAAAAAACGAACAAATGTAAAAAGGAAGTGATGAACAAAAATCATAAAATTTACTTACAGTTATATATGTTTGTGTGCGTACATCCCATACGCAATAAGTAAAAATTTTATGAAAAGTCTTTAAAAAAAATTATTTTATTAAAAATCTACTTTAAAAAAAATTAAAACAAATAATTAAGAAAAAAAACATGTATAAGAGTCGTATTCGCCTTTGGTGAATGTTGGTTACCCACCACCGCAAATCAATGTATAGAAGAATTGTAGGTTTCATAGCCCGGAACAAAATTTTTGCAACAAATAGCTAACTGTTCTGTTTTATGAACTATTGTATTCTTTGTGGGAGTACACTTCTGCTCAACTTTCGCGAATTTTTAAAAAAAAGTACGTCCTCTTTCTAATCAATCTAAAAATATAGATATTAAGTTTTATTGTTATTACTTAAATTGGGAAATGATTAACAACATAGATGTTGAGTCTTTTGCTTCAACCAAGTATCATCGACATAATCGGGAATATATATGTACTTATTTGATCTTACAAACGAAAAGACAGAATTTTATATAAATTCGATTTTGGGTGGTGGTGACGGGTATAAAAATAAATTGTTCCAACTACACAAACCAATAAATTATACATTCTAATGTTTCTTTTTCGTGAACAAGTGAATTCCATAGTTTATTAAATTGAAACTTACAACAACTTACGTAAAGTTTTCTTAAAAACACCATACAACGATTTTTATATAAATCCTTCCATAACATAAGTTCCTATTATGTCTTTCTTTATATATATTTTTTTTTTTTTCATTTTGTACTGAGTATATCAGAGAATCTATAAAGTTCGTCGCCCTTCCTCCCCCAAGCACAGGTTTAACAAATCCTCCCAGGTTGCATTAAATTTTCACATCTGTCGATCGGTTGCTAAATCCTAAAAACCGTTAACTAAATTAATGCAATTTTGTTCCGATTGTACATAATACGAATGACGTATGAAAAAATGCAATTTTCATGGACGACCAATCCTTCGTATATCTAGAAAGCATCATTCACCATAAATCAAACAAAGAAATATTTAAATTTTCTGCTATGCTTTGTTATATCGTGATGAATGTGGCATATGCGATGAGCACACGACTCCATCGATATTATAATTTAGTAATTTACAGAATTCCTAGAGACTGTCTAAAAGTCTTGTGCTTCCTTTTTTTTTTTTCTAAAAACACCACACAAAAAATATCGGAAAAGATGATGAGGTAGAAAGCAATGCGCATTGAGTTGTAGAATCAATCGTTCACACTGCATCCTTTTCATGATTTCAAATATTTACAGTTGGATTCTCTTCGGTTTTGTTTCGTATCTTTTTAATAGGAATGATGTTTTTTCTTTTTAATAAAATGGTGTTAACTTTTAATTTAAGTAAAATTATATAAATTAACTTAATTTATAATTAAATCAAAATGATAAAGAAAATATAACAATATTTAGCTTTTAGGTCTCGTATGTGTGTATTTATGATTTATAATAATTAAATAATATATTAAAAACATATATAAAGTTTTTTTAATTTTGTTATTTAAAACAAAGCGCAAATTTTTAAAAGTTTGTTTTTTCCAATAAGAAAAAATCTAAAGAAATTATTAAAAATCAATAAAATTTTAAATGATTTGAACGAATACACGAAGAAAGGAAGCATTTTTGTTTTAGAGATTGAAGAAGAAAGGCAAATACATGTGCGAAAGTATATAGTTTTTCGACTTTTATTTATCGAACTTAAGGTTTTTGCTTAAATGGTTTTACTTTCTATTGTACCTTTTGCTGAGAGTTCCTCTTTTTAATGAAAGAAGACCACGTTTATTCTTTCGCTTATTTGCTTTACTATTAGTAAAAAATGCGAAATAATTCCTCTAATTGAAGAAAAGGATATCTTAGTCTTTTAAGACATGCTTTCACAGTGAGAAATTCCGAACGCATTAGTTTTATAATCTTCATACCTTTGTGCATATATTCCACGCTTCACTTCATTAGAATAACGAAAGGAAGAACATGATAGAAAGGAGCATGATAAAGAAGTCGTACAATGCTCCCTATAAAGTACATTTACCTAATATATATGATAAGTGTGATGTGTACTTCTCTTAATTCCATTGGGAAACCCGTACCGTTACTGTCAGAATAATAACTCTCCAATGAATGCTTAACTACTCTGTGCTCTTTCATTAATCAAAAAACAAAGAAATACCACAAACATCGATTTGGTATACGTCATTCACGCAATTTCCTCGTATTACTAAAAACTATCTATATGATATCTATTTCTTCAAATACTTAATTCTTCGCCAAAATAATAGGCAAAAAAACATATATTCTCTCGGGACGACAGTAGTTTTAGTAAACCTGATACGATTATTTACCATAGGCTTTTCAACGAAGGACTACATTTGCAAGTTGCATGCAAATTTCTTTGCAAACAGCCATAAAGCAAACGCACAGGCTCTTAACTGTCTGGTGGCCTATTGAACTTGCGCTTCCAACAAAATCACAGATTTAATCTGCTACAAGATTGTTACGAACGAGCCACTTGCAATTAAAAATCGCGTTCTGGTTAGAGAGCACATCGATCTCTATTTATTATTATTAATTGCCGAATATAATAATAGAGTGAGTGCTTCCAGCATTTAATAAGTTTAATTACGGAAATTAGTGGAAATATATCTTCTCCTTTTATTTAAACAAAACAAATTATTAATTCCAATTTAAATAAATCTATATTAAATACACAATATTGCAATAAAATTACAGGAATTATTTTTTTTTCCATTTTTTTTAGCATAAACAACCGATAAAAAGATTTAACAAGTGAATCAGTAGAATACAAAGATTAAAATATAGTTTACCACAAAAAACTTTTCATAAAAACCTGTTTATGCATGTGTTTTACAGTTGAAAATAAACGATTACAATTCGTTATAATATAAAAAAAAAATTTTTAACTAAAATTACGAATATCTTTTTTCGAATATTTTAAATTTATTTTTAAAAAATATTGTGGTACAAGAAAAAATTTGATTATGAAATCATTATTTCAGATTGAATTTTTATTATAATAGAAACAGGAAAACTAAGTTCAAATTCTTTATACGAAAAAAACAAAAAAAAATAATTAAAATTGACCAGAAATTTATTTTAAGTCAGCGTATTTTTTATTGTTTCTTTTTTTTATGTTTTTTTAAAATAAATTTGTATGGCTTAAAACGCCTTCAAAGTATAGTTTCTTTTAGTTTATTTGGGTGTTATTTTTCTTCCTTCTGACGACTTCATCTTACGCGGATTTTAAATATATGTATGTATATATAAAAAAAAGGAAATAAGCAGCCTCCCGATAAATTGTCTTCGCTTTATGCTGCCATTTGTTGTTGTTGCTATAATTATTGTGACCACTGTGTTAAGCCATGAAACGTCAAGTCTTTAAAGATGATTTTGTATTCGTTTTTCTGTTTTTACTTTTATTTTTTCCATTTTGCTTTTGTTTTTTTTTTTGTAGTTTGTGTGTAAATATATTTAAATTGACTAGCGACGTTACATTTCTCTCTACGCTCAACATTTCTATAATAGATTTCTTTAACGCCAACAATAAATAGTTCAAGCAGCAGATGAAGTATTATCTCACTTCTTACCGGGAGGCGCTAATGGTTGGCCGCGATCTTTTCCACGCAACTTTATGCCAATCACTCTTTCAATTTTACCCAATATCATATTATTCGGAATGCCCCTTCCAGCTTCATAATCGGTGACGACTTGTTGCTTTTCACAAATTTTCTTTAATTTAAAAATTTGACGTACAATATAATCAAGTTAAGATTTATATCTCTAATCCATATACATCAACGACTTACTGTAGCTAAATCTTTCTGACTCAAACCCTTAGCTTGACGTCCTTGCATAATTAATTTACCCACTTCGAGCGGTATTTTCTCATGCCGCAGCTCTTCTGTCTCACGATCCAATTTAGCAGTGTTTTTAGTCGTCACATGTTGTTTGTTGGTACCGGCGCCATCTACGGAACATGCAATTTTTAAAAATATCTGCATATTTACATCCATATTATTGCCATAATAAATAATGTATTTTTTGCGGCCGTTAAGAATATTTCATCCGAGTAGTTTGAATAGCAAAAACTTGATTAAAAACAGAAGAGAAATCATATTCGATTTTGATCGAATTTTTAATATTCACAAATAGATTATATCGAAATAATCTTCAATCAGTTATGTTTATATCATATACCTTGTTTATGAATATACGTGCATAAATGTGTTTAAAATAAGAGACGCAATGAGGTTCTATTAGTGCACGAAATAATATACGGTATTTGAAATGGTCACATTATACAATTCGACACCGTTCCGCGGACGGTTGCACATACTCAAAACCCCATTTATACATTTCGTGTTATATATAAAAATATATTTGTCCCTACAGTCTCTTTGAACGTACTTCTTCGGTTCTTGAACTTAACCAAAATGAAAAAGTTGAACGATCAGGCTGTTATTTAAAGATAGTTTTGAAATTGTTTTCTGCAAATAAGAAAATAATTTAGTAATTTTTTGTCAATTGCGACACAAAGTTCGTAGAATAATTAAATCTATTGTCAACTTATGGTAAATCAATTTGGTTCGTCTACACAACATTTTTCATTACTCTTGATCCCATTTTAGTGTATGAATTCTCTAATGCACAATTGGCAAAACTGTGGCTCTACGCCGTAGGCATAAGAAAACTGATGCGAGTTTCCGCCACAAGCATACAAATTAGGCATACTAGACATAATAGTTTGTATAAATGACCGTAAAAAGTGGAATGGGATGATTTTTTGAGGAGATAAAAGAACACAATAATATTGAAGTTCAAGTGGAAAGGAGAACTTGGATTAAGCGCTATTAATTTATCAACGGCTTTGAAGACATGAATTCAAACTTCGACCATTCGAACAAAGATAATACCAAAAGAACCTAAAATTATAATTAAAATTTTGTTTTTCGGTAAAGAAAATATAGAAATTTCAAAAAGTGATTAACGTCAAATGGTTTAAAAATATATCAGAGAATATAATTAGAGATAAATACATAGTTAAACTAACTTCATTCGAAGATAAATGAAGTTTTGAATTATTATCAATGTTGCATTTGAATGATGCAGTTAAACTAATTGTGTAACGAGTACCAACAATTACATCAAAAAGAGAAAACTTCAATACGTGGCCTAAAAACAAGAAAATTCAACGACTTGCCTACATAACTTCTAGATAATTATCCTACCATTACTTTCAGTTAGTTCTTCAATTAAAACTTATTTGCTCATTTGGATTTATAAAGTAATATTTTCTAATTTCTGTACCTCCTCTGCTACATATCTTTTTTCTTTTTTTTTGTTCCTAGCAGATATTCTTCTTACAGCTCATTGCAGCATTGGTTCAGCGATTGTCGATACCATCACATATTTATCTTTCAGAATACACCATTTCAAAAAACACAAAAATAGCTTTACTTTCACGGAGTTATTTTGAAATGTAGCAAACTATAATTCTAAAAACCGGTTTTTTTATTTGCTCGTTTCAGTTACCTAACTAATTTAACACGATTTATGGTCCAGCAAAACTTCATTTGAACGCAAAGAAATTTACCAAGTTTCACTTATAAATTTGTCAAAACATTGATTGTTACTTCATAAAAATAAAAATAACGTAAATTGGGTCAATGGATACATGCGATTATGAACGTAGGTGAAACTGACCTCCACCCCTCTTCTCGCCACAAATTCTTTAAATTCAAAGTAATTTCATCATTCAGTGCAATTAAACCAAAATATAAAATGAAACATTAGCAATTGACCGAAAGTGGAATCAAAATTTGATAAAAACAGCTTCAGCTTGAAAAAAAAAAGTTGTATTCTAGTCGCAGTTTTATTAATTGATTACACGTGCAGATTATTGACATATATTCAACAAAAATGCTATAAATTCTACTCACATTTTTGTTGGGTTTCAATTGGTACACCCTGGCGACGTGCCGAATTAATGGCCGATTCGGTTTTTAAGGCACCGGCCTTTGGAGCTCGCTTACGTAGGACTGTCACTGTATCCCAATCTGACATGTCTAACAGTTCAAAAATTAAAAGAATTTTTCTGCTCTTCTAGTTTGGTTTGTTAAATGAATATCTTCAATAAAGTAGAAAATATAACTTTCCTCACAAACGTAAGTACACAATTTTCATTATTGCTTACAAAATACTGCCCGATTCCTTGTATTTTATTTTCCAGAAAAATCCATAATCACTGTTGCCATAAGCAACAATTACCCGGATTTGATTGGACTAATAGTGATGGCTGTGTTTGTTATTTTTTTCGTTTTCTTACAGTGTCAATTTGTTTTACTTTAATATTTTTCAGGTGTTGAATTGCCACTCTGTTGAAAATGAACGCAGCATCTCATAAATTAATCAAATTCAATGCTGATAATAATGCCATTGCAATGTATTATTATTAAAAACGCGAAAGAACTTTAACTCAAAATATATTTTGAGTAAAGCATACTTTCAAATATTTAGCATATTACGCCATTTTTACGTGTTTAAGTAAGTATTTGCAGAACGTCTGGCAAATGAGGCATTGTTCTTATATTCTGGTTGGGACTTTAACTTTGCCGACTTCCTACAAAACTTTGTGGGAATTGACAAATCGTATCGTTTTGCATGCATACATACAAATAAAAAAAAAAGAAACGACGGACGAGAGGAAATGATAATCATTTGAAATTTTAAGATTATTTGTCTAATTTAGGTTTGATTTACACTAATCTATATTCTTTTATATTTAGTTGTTCGTAATTTTAGTTTGTACCATTATTTAGTAAAAAATGTTAAAGAAGTTAACATTTATTCATCAATTTGTTTTGTTAGAAAGTAGTAAATGGTAATATCCAAATTATGGATATGTACAAAAAGGTTCTTGATGGTTTCATAAGATTTAAGCAGAAGATAATGAAGATCAACAAAATTGTAATTTTTGCTATTTATGTTTTCGTTAACTTCTTTATTTGTGGTTCTAAAAGCATATGTTTTTCGTGTAAAACAATATGGCCGCCCACTGCGGATTCCACTTAGAGAATCTTTAAAATGACGCCTTATTGTATTAGCCCTCTATAGGCTTTATAAGTAATTAATAAACACTGTCGTCACTATAGCAACTATGTATTTATGACATTTTTCAAAGTTTGGCATCTCTGTTGCTTAATTGTACTTGCTTTTGCTTTTTTCATTTTAGAGAAAATTCAATTTTTTCAAAAGCCATTTCTTTTTAATATATATAAAAAAATGGGAGATTGCAAAGATGAGACTGTGAAAATATGCGAAGAACCACAATTAGGAGTTGAAGGTGAACCATTGGAAGCAGATGAGTGTGAAAAAGCCGCCGCCCTTCCAGTTATTATACCCGGTGTACAAGTATCCAACATTGAAGAAGTGGTGAAAGCGGATCCCGATTGTTATGAATTGAATTTAAATCATAATCGCATAGAGAAACTTGAAAAATTCGAGTTGTTGACAAGGGTAGAGCGTTTATATCTACGTTGGAATCTGATAAAAAAAATTGAAAATTTGTGTGTGCTTACATCTTTGGTTGAATTAGAATTGTATGATAATCAAATTACTAGATTGGAAAATTTGGATTCTCTAGTTAATCTTCAAATTCTAGATGTGAGTTTCAATCGTTTGACAAAGATTGAGAATTTACAAAATTTATTGAAATTGGAGAAACTATATTTGGTAGCCAATCGAATTACGAAAATCGAGAATATAAATATGCTAACGAATCTAACTATGTTGGAATTGGGTGACAATAAGATAAGGAAAGTTGAAAATATTGATAGTCTAGTAAATTTACGTCAGTTATTTTTGGGCAGAAATAAGATATCCAAAATAGAAAATCTTGATAATCTGATTAATTTGGAACTACTAAGTTTGCAAGCAAACCGCATCACGAAAATTGAAAACATGGAAAATTTAACAAAACTTACCGAACTGTATTTATTCGAAAACGGAATTGAACGAGTCGAGAATTTAGATAATAATGTTCAACTAGAAACTTTAGATTTGGCCAAAAATCGTTTAAAATCTATAGACAATATAAATAATTTAGTACGGCTCGAAGAGTTGTGGCTTAATAATAACAGTATTGATAATTGGAAGAATGTGGAAGTTCTTAAAGAAAATAAAACATTAAAAACAGTCTACTTGGAACATAATCCCGTCGCCTACGAAGCAATGTATCGTCTTAAACTCAAAGACATAGCGCCTTGGTTGGAGAAAATTGATGCTACTCTGTGTCGATAAAATCTAAATAAAACGACAGACGTTTCGCCTCAATCAATTGCATTACCTACATTTATTATTAGCAATCATTAAATTTGAAAACTGAGAAATTTTTTCCAATATATTTAAATTAAATGATCAAACATTTCTAATTTGATTCCAATGTAAGTTAATTTTTTGTTGATGTACTCATGTACGCTCAATAATGATTGCTTTCCTACATTTGTTAATAAAGTTCTCGCTTTTTGTTGCTAATTAAAATTTTTTTTAATAAATTCTAAAATTAATTTAATTTTTTAGGTTTTTTTTTGGATCAGATCTCTAGCAATTCATGCCTGTTTTTCCTTTGGTATAATAAAACTACTTTGCTCAAAGAGTTGGCATATGGTTTGCACTAAATTTCTCGGGGCTCTAATATTAAATTAAATGTCGGTATATATAATAATAAAACGAAGACAATACAGAGACACAACAATGAAAACAAGAAGACTTTGTGAAAGGCAATGTCCATCTGTTCCCACTTCCATACAGTTTACGGATGGAATGTCGAAAGAACTTATCTTGTTTCAAAGTAAAATATTCATAAAAACGACTTTACCTTTATAATCTCCAGTAAATGCAGGCGTTTTCAATGATATAAGTAATAATCTGAAGGAACATTTTCTGGCGAATGCTGAATCGATAGTGAATACTTTCTTCTTTTAAACCGTTTGAATAAATGTTATGGTGAGTTTCCATCTTTGCTTTGACTAATTACTACTAACATAAAACGCACATTCCTTGTTCGCTGACATTGGAGCCTCGCGAAATTATCTTACATCGAAGTTATGTGATTTTCATGGCAGCGAAATTCGCAAGTGGTCTCTTCGCCTTAGCATTTTTAGAAGAAAATCTACTTTTCATCGCCACTACTATTTGGCAAAGCCTTTGTTTAAAACACAATAAAGGAGGGAATATTTCGACACAACTACAAGATTTTATTTGCGAACCCCTCAACTTAGTTTTAATACAACAATATCGATATTATCATCGTCTATGTTTCATAACAAATATCAGTTTGAAATTACATAGCACTGTTTATCAAATCCCTTCCTTTTTCGGAAAAATTGGTTCATCCGAGCGCAATCTATAGTACATAATATAATATGTATAACTTTTTAATTGTTTTTATTTTATATACATTTTATTTTTTAATAAACTGCATATATACTTAAATTTTGCTCTACGTTTGCTTTAAAACTTTAATGTTCTTATGTACAAAATATATATTCGTTACAAAGTTTTTCTAGATCAAAAATTGAGATTTAACCCATACTGTTATTATTTATTCATTAAATTTTTTTTTTTATTCCAAAAGAAAAAAATATTTAAATATATATTTTGTGGTTTTTACTTTAGAGATGATGAGCATTGTGATTTAATCTTAATTATTATATAGTAGTGTTGTTGTGTTAGTGTTAAAAAATGTCTTTCGAAAAAATGAAATAAGAATAATCCGGATCCATTGCGGATTGCATGGGTATCGATAAATGGTATGATAAAACGGTAAAGTGAATAAATATTTAATGTTTTATTTATTTTACTGTAACTTTTAGAAATGTAGGGAAGTTGAGTGAAGAGATTTTTCATATATATATATATATATATATATATATCATATTATCATCAACTCGAAGTGGATCAGGACGTTAACATTAAAAACACAAAAGCTTTTGTTATTAAAATAATAAAAATTAAAACAACTCAGATAGTTTTATTCGTTTCAACGCGCGCGCAAACTTTACATACCAGCCACTCCAGGGGTTTTCGGTAATAATTCAACTAATATACCGTTCGGGACTCTTCTTGTCTTGAAATATTGCAAAATCAATTTAAATTTTTAAGCTTCTTGTGAAAATTTTTTTTGCCGAAAATTCATTTTGCTGACCTTGGTGCATATATCTAAATATACATTCGTCAAACTTCAACTTTTAATCCCTATTGATAATTCTAACAATATTCAGAAAAAACTCTCACTCTCTCCCCCTCTTTCCTATCCCTCGTTAAGTGCTAGGTATAAAAATGTCTACATTTAAAAAATTAAAACTAATTCATTAATTCAAAGACAAACAGAATCTTTAAAAAGTACGCAAAAGTAAGCTAAATAACGTATTTTTGATTGATTTGAGAACAATGTTGAGAAAAGACGAATAGTTATGTGTGAGAAGTTAGCATTGTTGATAGCATATACAATGGCTTAAGAGCCACCTATAGATGCAACATTAGAACTAGCATCACCTTTTAAAGCAGTGGCGTAGCTATTGGATGAAGGCGATGCCTTTGTTTCATTGTGTTTGGTATTGTTGTCGGTAGTATTGGCAGCAATAATATTAGTCGCTGTAGTAACACCTGTAGCCACACCTAAAGATGGTGCGGGATTAACTGCGGTTTAGAAAAAGTTGAAGAAACGAGAAAAAGAAAACGCAATAATTACATGATTCTAAATTAATTAGAGGCACACGTACCTCTTACATCCATAGCGTAACAATCGTCAAGGCGCAGATCATGCTTTTTAATTAACTGGCAGTCAGCGCCCTCCATTGAAGGCACAGAATACACGTATAAATAGCCATCCTGAGAAGCGATTAGAAGTCTAGATCAAAGAAAGTAATATGTTTCAAATTAGTTCTGTTTCTTCACGATTTGAAAACTTACCTCAATTGTTTTTGTATTTTTGTTATGGTGCATATGCGCCTAACACCAGGCTCCGCAAGAGTAACCGAAGCAAAGGCACGACCTTGGCTAAAGACGTCGGTTACCTGGGAAGGTAAATAGCTAGACACAGTCTTGCTAAGGAATCTAAAAAACGAGTAACTTTTCAGTTTGCAAAGTGTTTAGAATTTGTACGGATGTTATTAAGCGATTCATTATTGTCAAATATTAAGGAAAGTAAGGAAATATATTACAATAGTGATGTAGCGGCAACACGTAATATTAAGTGCGTTGATATATGTGTGGAATGTTGCGTGTTTTATGTGTGTAAAAAGGCAAAAATAGTCAACGAGAACAACATAAAGTGAATTGAATGAAAATAAATGAAAAGAAAAGAAACAGAAAAAAAATTAATGTAATATTTTTTATTTTTTAAATGGAAAATATAACAAAAGACAAGGAAGGAAGACGAAACAGATTTAAACGGATGCATGGATTCCCTCCACCCACAGGTATTCCCAAACACGAGTTCTAAGTAAACTATTCAAAAATTTGTAAAAACTTACCCCATCCAATCATCTGAACTTTGTTTCGGTTCGCTATTTTCCGACGAGCTACGTTCCAAACGAAATACATGCACAGTTTCCGTGTTGGAACTGGAAACTAAGTACTCAGCACATGTACTGAAGGATAACGAGGCGATAGATACACATCGTTTAAGGCCTCGTCGTAATTCAAACAATTTAGTGCCGTCCAGCGAAGAAAATACTCGTATAACCGTACCGCGTTCACTGGCTGTAGCTAGCTCGGTACCCGAAGGACTAAATGCTATAGCTGCCAAAGGGCTATCATGAGCGGGTATCATTGTCTTGGCATGTAAATTGATAGCATCGAATATTTGCACCTCACCCGACGTAACACTGCCCGGATAGGCCAAATAGCAATGTTCCGAAGATGAGCTTAATGCACACAAACCAGCTGAATTGCTAGGCGTATCGCGTATGGTGTGCACCACCTTCATATCTTGAATATTATGAATATACAAGCTCTCTTCAAGGCAGACAATCAAACGTTCACGATTTAATTTTACGGCTAGTATGGAATTTGAATAGGAATAGTTGCATATTTCGCTTTGTTTTTTAAAATGGCAAACCTGTTTTTCATATAAAAACAGCTAAATTAAATAATTTAGAAACTAGGCTATCTCACAAAAAAAATAGACGCTAACCTTTAGTTTCCTAGGTGAACGTTGTGACACAATGGCCACTAAAGAACTTTCAAATAAACGTTCGATTAGAAATATCTCTTCCGTAGGACATGTATATATTTTATCCAATGTTGAATCTACCGAACCCAAACTATATAAGCTATAGCCAGATTTTGTGGCGACAGCCAAAGATCTATTTGTTAACAATACATGTATTTATAATCATTTTCGTGTATATATATATATATATATATATATATGTATACTTCATCTGTATAAGCCTATGCTAGGACTTACGTGGTATTTTGATTGAAATTAACGAATACTTCACCAGCGTCCAAGTCTGGTCGAAATAGTAAGCTCATCATTGGTACGATTTTTGTTTCTTATATCAATTAACTCAAAAATTATGAAAAAGAATATCACACAATTACAAAATAAATTGGGAATTAATTCTAAAATCTGGAAGAAAAACAAAAAAAACTCAATAGCATAAACTGCTAAGTATTCCCAAAATAATAAACTTACCACCACCAGGGAAGCATACACGACTGAAAATTAACTGATTAACTACCTGAGCATCTAAGGTTTACCTCTTTTTAAAAAACTTTCCTTTTGTTAATTTAAAGTACGGATGTTGCAAAGAATATATTTCTTGTTTCCTTTATTATGAAGAAAGAAATGATAATTTTTTATTTTCCTAAAGGCGCAGTTAGTTTATTTTGATGTTTTTTTTTATCACGTACTCTTCGCCACCATAAAATCAAGCAAAAAACAAAATAGTAGAGCAAGCAAGAGCACACAGTCAATGCATAGAGAAAAGCAAAAATTCTCTCAAGAAGGTATTATGCTATGTTTATTGCTTTTGTTTATTGTTCTTGCTTTTCATACAAAAATGATTTTCCTTTGTCTGAAATTAATTGCACCTTACTTTACTGCATCAAATATACAAATATACAACACTTAACAGCTTTTCTTCTAGAAGCAACCTTTCTGATATATTCAATAATATATTTTACCATCAATTCAATTTGTACATTGATTATTATATTAAATAAAAATTTGCAACTAGCTGGATAAATAAATATATGAAATAGCTAAATATGTTAAACTTCCAACGCGAAGGGATTTGACTACATTTAAAGGATATGATTACCACAAACAATGTAAGTCAGAGAGGATTGGGAATTTATGCCCTCTGAACATTAATATATTAAGATGCAAATGTTTGATGCTGTGAAATTAATATTTTATCGTAAGTTTCCGAATCATGGGTGGGTATGAGAAAATAAATGCATATGTCTCGTAATTTAAACTCCGCTGCGCAGTTCCACTATAGCTCATGGTTGCAAACCAACACTACACGGAATAATATACACCTATACATATATTTTTTTTTTTTTTTGGTATGTTGAACAGAGATGGACTAAGCCAATAGATTTGTGCACCTATACATATATTACAATCAACGACTGGCATGAATTCTCTTCGCCGTTATTTATGGAATGTTTACTCTACGTTCTTATAATCCATCAAAAAAGAGAACACTGAATTTGTTAAATATGACACTTAGAAACCCCCTTGAGACATCAGATACCTTTACAATAGCTCATTTTATAACACTGTCTGTTGTTCTATTCGCTGAAGTCGGTGTTGCATTTTGAACATTTTGTTTATCATAGCAACATAATATGTTCCCTCCACTATAATTGGATTAACTACGAAAATTAATGAAATTAAGAACCCAAATGAAACATCTTATGTATTCACAGCAGTGTATATAAAATGTGACATATTCATATGTGCGGATATATGGGTTATGCCTCAAATCCCAAAAAAGGGATTTTTTAATGTATTAAGATACAATCCATAACCTTTTGTGTAAGTTACACAGCATAATTAAACATAATTAACTAAAATAACAAAAAACAATTTTGCACGATATCTTCTTCTTTCTCTTTTTGTGTGCCTCGATGACGTTTAAACGCCTTTGGGTTTAGAAGGATCTTTCCTGTTATATATTTTTAGTCGAAAGATAATTTTTAGGAAAGTATAAACACACAGCATTTATTCTAGAATGGCTATAAGTGTATTTCCTATTGTAGAAATGTTTTGTTATGCATTTAGAAAATCAAGATTTTGCGCAATTCTGTTTGTAATCTTTTTTCTTAAGTCAAATTGAGATTTATCAATACTGCCGTTTGGATTTAGTGTATTGGAATATTAGTTCTAAGTCTATAAAATAAACATTTTCTCCTTCAAAATAGATCACGACAACACTGTCACGGAATAAAAATCACAAAAAAAAATCCAGCTAAAAACAAGAACGCTACATAACCGTGTTGACATTTATGGGAAATTTGTGAATTTTGATCTGGAAGAAATTTGTTTATACTTAATTAAACAAATTCTCAAATCCTTCCCTTTAAAATAGATTTAAAAGCAAGAAAATATGAAAGAAAACAAAATATTGAAATTAATACACATAGCATGGCGTGAACGTTGGTCGGACTCACAATTTGGTATTAACATAAAAAATGTAAGTAAATCTTAAAAATAAAAATTTATTCTCTAAATAAATATAAAAAAAAAGTTCACCTTAGGTATCATATCTTTACAATGTTTTTAGAATTTGACTAGAAAAAATAAAATTTTCTATTAGAGAGCACAAGCTATTTAATATTCATAATAGTCAGTCGATGTGTTAATCATCATATTCTTTTGTTTTGGCGAATGTTAACATCAATTGTCTTTGCTTTATAGTTAGCTGCGGCGGTATTTTTATTTTAACGGCTATTACGTGATCGGCAGGACATTCCCGTGATCTTATACCTTTGCCCTTTACGAATTTCGTATGCGATTCAGTGCCAGGTGTTTTCAAATTTACATCTTCGCTCACCCCGCGTATTTTACACGTTCCGCTAATACAGCTTTGGAAATCGTTATATATTTATCGTTCGGTAAGTTATTACCTTCACGAGTAAAGTAATTGCTGTACATAACTTGAATGCGATAATTAGTGCACTGATCCGTGAGGATTTTTTACTAATACTTTACCACCAGTTTTGACAAGTGGTATAGGTATTGCTACTTTGGCCGCATCCATAACGAAGCCGCTATTATCACACATATCGCTTTGATTACGATGAGTGTAACGTTTTCCATTACACTGATCACAAACGACCATTGATGAAAATGATTCTGATCTCTTCGGCATCTGAACTGTTCCTTTGCGCTTCCGACATTTCTCTGTACCCAAGAACTTAGACGTACGATGTGATTTGCCATTGTAAGATGGGCGCTTTTTTAAATATTTCATATCAACCGATTTCTTTTTTCCATGTGCGGCTTCAAGATACGTCAATTCCAAATTTGTATCGGTGTTGGCCATTTTAAGCTAATCTATAAAATTATCTCAAATGAAAACGAGTTGAAAAAAAAGCCAAAGATAATGTATTAAAAACATTGATATGTTACAACTCATATCGTGTTTTTCTTTTAAACTTATGCCGAAGGTCCGCGTCATTTTAAAAAAAGTACCGCATAATATGGAGCTGAGAAGATACACGAATGCGTATTGTTTTTAAAATGAACTGTTGTCAGTTTCAAATGCATTTACGTACCGTTATGAGAAAGTGTATTAGGTGTAATGCCTTACTTTCTTTTGTTGCCACTGTTTGCAAAGTGTCTTTTGCTGAATTCGGAGGTTTTCTTCGATTAATAAACTCAGTGGGTGGATCTAATAATGAAGGTACAAATTTAGCTTGGGATTTTGATGATGATGTGGTGACGTGATTTCGCTTTTTTTCTATGTTCATATGCTTGGCGTCCAATTTATTTTCATGATTCTTGACGTTATTCACAATACAATTATAAGCTTTCATAATATCCCTAAAACGTTGCGATTCATTCTTTGTACCGCTATTGGCATCGTCATAAAAGTTTTTAGGTAATGTGTAATACGCAGCATTGATTTGAATCGTGGTAGCATTTTTAGAAACACCCAAAAGTTTGTAACGATGATCCATAGGCACGTCTTTATTTTCGTCTACTTCAACACTTCTCTCGATTTGAAGCGGTTCTTGGTTCTATTCTGAATTAATGCAACATTCTAGCATATAATATTTGAGAAAAATTTAGAAGATTATCGAATACGGTACACGGTATTAATTTCGATTGGTTTAACATCGTAGTTTTCTATACGATATTTTCGTAGGCTTGGCTAGATTAGTGACTGTTGGGCTAATGCTATAGAAGCGACGATTTTTCTGTGTTTGTTAAATATAAATAAAAAAATTTAATGCGTTTTTCCAGCACGACGCGAACAAAAACTATGTGCTGCAACTATTGCCCCGAATTCCCGAAAGTGGTAAAAACGATATTCAAGAAATATTAAATTGAATTTTAAGGGCAAAGGATATAACGGCGTTATCTTGTATTCGTTTCTTATCTCAATGTTATTTTTTTACTGTTTATGAAACTCGTGTTTTCGAAATCGATAATTATGGAAGCGTTAATGATTAATCGCGTATCTTTCTGCTGTTTGCCATTTAAATCCCACTACGTCAGCTATAAGTACTTTCAAAAACTCCTATAATATTTGGAGAACCTGTGAAAAAAAAATTGTACAGATAAAGGTGACTTGGACATACGTATCTTGAGTTATGCTGTTATATCTTGTATTGAAAATCTTTTTATTTGTTTTACTTAAAATAGTTTTCAATTGTAGGTATTACCTCGGGGAGTTAGTGGTGATGTTTATAACTTGGCAGATTCTATATTGCAACAAGCTTTAATAGGCTCTACAGCCAATCCCGTAAGTTGAACGAATGCATATATTTAAGCGATTAAGTGATTACTTTAAAATAATTTATGTTTGGATTATAGTTGGTTTTGAACTACTTAAAACATTCATTATGTGCGCATTTAGTTTCCCACGCAGCCGTCCTAAGACGAATAGCTAAATATGAGCACTTTGAACGTTTGTATTGCACAACATCATTACTTGATTTTCTGGATTCCGTTATAGCAGGAGTAACGTGTCGGTAAGTTTCTAAAAAGATTTCTTTCTTTTTTCATTAAACTGTGATTTTATTTCGCCATAAGCGCAAAGACTGAAGAGGCCATTCTACCTGGAGCTCTAGTATCTTTGATCAACTGGCTAATGCAAGTCTTTGCAATGATTACGGCACATTATGAGATTCACCGCGAATTAAATTCAGGTAATTACTAAAAATTAGAAATTTGTTGGGTTTTATATGTAAGAATTCAAATTTTCTTTTCAGAACAATCATATATGCTTGGTCAGTGCTGTTTAGTAATTGAGAAAGTCATCAAGAATCAATTCCTTATGGCTATAATTTACGTGGGATGTCATGAAGACCCTGATTATTATGGCCAGATACGCGAAAGATATGCTGCCATTAAAACTTCATTGACAAACTCCAATTTTAACCCGACTCATCCGTCTATCGAAGCATATCTACACCAATTGGCTTACGTTGATGTTCATCACTTAGATATGCCTTTGTTGGATATTCAACCTAAACCAGAACCGGTTACTTATTGTGTACAGCCTCTGTTAACAGTCGATGTTCTCTTGAATCCTTGCAACGATACTTCATATTACGTAGCGAAAATACAAATGGTACAACGCTTGAAAAAATTCTCCAATACTCGTCTGTTCTACGAAATTGTGCGAGCAGGCTTTGTATCGTTAAGTAACGTTATGGAAACTACACATGATACGATGTGGGGCGCATTTACATTTTTTAAAGTGCCACAGATCATTAAGCAATTGCAAGCTTTGAATAGAGGTAAACAAAGAAAACTTAGAAATTACATATAGACAATGAGGAAAAAATTGATTTTCTTTATTTGTTGTCTATTTAAATTCATTTCAAAGTAGGAGGAGGCGGGGTAATCCGAAAATTTGATCTTGTTTCAATACCATTTTTCTTTGGCAAACTAGTTATACGGTTTTTTTTTTTTTACAATTAAATAGATGAAAGTCGAAATAAGTTCGTTAAGCTAAGATAAAGATAGATAGATAAAAATAATGGGATCCTAACTACAAAAAATTGAAAAAGCTGGCATCAAAGAAAGTACAAATTTTATTAATTCAATTCAAAAATATATGATTTTCTGAGCGAAAAGAAGAAGGTTTAAATAGACGATATGGTATGCATATATATCCAGTAAATTATCTGTTTAAGGTAACTCTGTTTTCTCTGTTTATAGTTTACAATGTTTTAAATAACGGAAGTTGATGATACTCTTAAACTTAAAAATTATGAAAATTATAACTTACTACTGTGGAAGATCAATATTTGAGAAGTTCTTATAAATTCACGAAACTGGTTTTTTACGCATTTTGCCTTGCTTCTAACATACATCTTAAAATAACCATCATGTTCCAATCGTTCTCTCGTCCTTGATGGTACTGATCCCCTCAGTTTCTTTTCTATTTTCTTCTTTTCTCTGTTTATTATTAATGCAGACCTATCGAGATGATTCGGATCAACATTTCTCGATGTTAATCCTCATTTCATTTTGCTTTTTATATTGGCCACACGAATCTACGTTGGTCGTTTATTTTCTAACCTGTTAAAGATTAGTAAAGGACGACGCATTTAGCAGAATAAAATTTTTAATGATGTAATGATCATTTATAAAAAATATTAAGTAAATAATACTTGTTGTTGTTTACTTCAGCTGTGGGAGAACAGACGCCTAATGATTATATACCTGAAGTGGTCGAGGCTATTGAATTATTGCTCGAAGATAAACTTTTACTGGATTTTATGGATAGCAAATGTTCCTGCAATATCATTGAATACCTCTTAAATGATTGGACCAAACAGCACTTGGTTAACGATATGCACGTTAAGCATTTCGCTGCTCAACGGGAAGGTACTTCTGTACTTTTACAGAAACGTGACGCAAGTACACAGGCGCCATCTATCATAAATTTCATAATACGGGCTGAAGTTCCTCTTTCGGGGGTATTAAAGACGTTAAGTACAGATTATAATAAAGTTCAAGAAGCGTTACTAGGAGTCTTGTGCCAGGTGTTAGTAGGTAAGTTGCAACAACTCGTGTAACATCCGAATAAGTTTGTGCGGCGCCATATTCTCTTCCTGTCCAGCTCTTTGTCTACCTAGATATGTATGCTGGTATACTGTGGTCCGGGCAAAGACAGTATTTTGATATAAAAAGTGAATGCAGACAATTTGAGACAATATGAGACAATATGAGACAATTTATTAACTTTCTTCCTTATAAATGTGTTATAAATTGTTAGCATTTATATAACAACAATGTGCACTCTTTAGTATTTTATTGTAAAAATCGTCCAATAATAATGATTTAATATTCAAATTAACTGTGGTAAACTAATCAGTGCATTTAACAGGCTTTCTTTTATTTAAGCGCTCTCATTAAAAGCAATTCTTTATATGGGAATAAATTTCTCGACACTTTTTATGTATATTACGATAAAATAGCTGTATGTTCGCCAGTGTCCGCGACTATGGGGACGTAACTTGTTTTGTATAGATATTGTCACATAAGTATTCGAGCGTATTTTAGATTGATATTTATTATCGATTAGCTATTGACGAAAATATTTTTCTTCTTAGTTGCAGCAGCGATCATTTCTTAGCTTAATTTCTAAAATTCAATGAAGAGCTTATGTGCAAATATTCGGCTTTCTCTTCTTCGATTTCTCGCAGTTTTGAGAACTTTTTTGGGACATGAGACACTAGTATTTGTTATTCGAATAACCTCGGCAGTAATGTATATAATTTATGTGTGTTGTAATGGTTTATTACAATCGCAATAACTGGATCTTATCCTCTCATGATGGATTTAAAAATAGAAAAGTAATTTTATTTATTTGCTGTTTCATTCAATTAGGAAACAGTTTCGATTTAATTCTCTCAGTGGCTACCGTGGAGGGACGTCTAAAAACATTTGTTTCACGCTTAATACTATGTAATGAGAATTCAAAACAAGTACCCGGTGAAATGGGCAAAGCATCAATCATACGTTCCACTTTATTCGATGTATCATTTCTTATGTTAACTTTTATAGTGCAAACCTATGGTTCTGATGTAAGTCTCCAAAAGGAATAGAATCTTTTATATAATTTTTAAGCTTCTTTAATTGTCTTAAGGCGGTCCTATCAAACAATGGAGATAGTTTTTTTGAGAAATGGGTTCGTGAGTGTATGGTAGAACGTAACAAACCAAAAAACCCTCGCAATATGATTGTTATGTGTGATGAAAATATGGTCGACGAATTGTTACTGAATTTAAGTAAACCAGAACCTCAACTTAAAAATATGTAAGTGAGAAACTATCGCAGTTTCGCACAATTAACATTTTTGCATTTACATATTATGACGCCTTTTGTTGCATTTATCATAGCAATATCACCTGGCAGGACGTATGTTTGAATTTGCCTGGTGTTCTATATCAAGTTTTGATAGCATGGGAGAAAGAGACACTATCTTCAGCCGATGTGAAAAATATTTTAGATAATATCAAAAGGCGACTATTCTCATTTTCCGTATGTGCTACATCGTTTTTGTGTGCGTACATGTGCTCAGTGAAAGAGGTAAGCTATAAAGCCAAGTATCACAAGATAACCACTAAATTAGAATGAAAAGGTTGAACTTTTTAAAAGGATGTGACATGCAAAAAAAAAGAGAGCCAGAAAAGAACAAAGAAAATGCGTCAATTTATTAGAAAAGATTGCTTAATTATTATTTGTTGTTTTCTATTTCTTTTTGCAGAATGAACTATTGAAACCTTTAAATATGATTCAACAATTCCTGGCACCACCCAGTGCCGAAGAAATGTCTTCACAGGAGAACATCAAAGAACGATTGGGTTTATCGTTTCAAATTATACGCAAACTGCAACATGATGTACGACCTACGGTCAATCCCAAGTCACGTAGTATAACTTTAGTGCAAAATTTAGTCTCACAAACGCCACTAATGGATCAATTTCGAGACGTATGGCGTACGGTTAACGAAAATGGTTGGTTGCCGATTCGAGCTGCTCAAATATTAGAATCACTACTGCATGCAGGCGGGGCTGCATGGTTAACTACTCGTTTATTGGAGGAAATACTCAAGTGCAAATATATTCACGTAGGTGTTTTTATAGTCTACATATATGTATATATAAATAAATAGATATGTATGTATGAAAGAATTACTTTCTTTTTCATGCCAATAGGATATGATGAAAACTATGGATATTGTGTTTGCAATTCTACATCTGGATATCGAACTCTCTACTGAAGCCTTATTAACTCAAGTGGTGCCCGCGATGATACAAAATCGTCAAGGGTGAGGTTTGCTAATGTTTATAGGAAGTAAACTTAAGGTATTTCTTTTTTCAATTCCCACTTAGAGAGGATATTGATGAGCCGCATTTACATGTTCTGGCGCGCCTTTGCGTTTATTGTATTATATCGGCTGTGGAGACTCGTCATTATACAAATTTTAGCTACCAAAAGAAACGCTCGCGATCACATGATGGCGATGACATGGATTTAAATAATACTGTTAAAATGCGCAAAATTAATACAGATAGTTCGGACAATTCGTCTTCAAATGACTTCTTGGGTGATAGTAATCTCTTTAATACTCACGCCTCAACACATTTAAGGAATACACCCAACCAATTGAAAGAATCTTTGCAAAATAGTATTCAATATATATTCAAGATATTCCAGCAGTTTCTTCAAACTGATAAACTCTCGTTAAAGGTTTATTTTGTTTATCAGTTTGTATCGTTGTTGGTGGAATGCGGTCAAGAACGCGTTCGCCTAGTATTAAATCTACTACCAACAAATTTAATTAATAATCTTTTGAAAGTAATGCTTACAGATCAAATTAGCGTTGGTCTTATAGCTCGGTAAGTAAAAAATGTCCTTCTCATTGTTAGAAATGAATGAATTCATTTATATTTTTTTGTTTGTTTCTGTTTTACAGACTTTACGATTTACGTACAAGCTGTGGTCGCCAAGCTGCCGTTGCCGATCTAACTTTATGGCGCAATCTTAAACTTAAAGAGCAAAGTATACATTTGTAAAACAAAATAAATAATTGAAAACAAAACGAACGAACTTATATTCAGCTTAAAAATAATCTTTAATATTATCCAAATGTATGATGATATTTTTGAAAAATCGACCCATAACTCAATTTGCAATTTACAACCTTTGAAAAGATTAGAGCAAATGTAAAACCTCGGAAATGTAATTTATCAACTTTGTATTTTTAGTTCATCAAATGTGGGACAATAATTCACAAGTTCCGATTTTCCATTTACATAAACGTTATTATTTTCAATTCCGACTAACAGCATCCTGAATGGACTGTAATTTTTCACACTTTTCAACAACTTTTTTTTACAAATATGCGACTGTCTGCAACTAATTAGGCAACAATCGGTACAAATACTTGAATTGCATGTTTGCAATGAAATAAGTATTATTGGCCGCTTTTAGGCTTTTATTCAGATAACCGAAATGTGTTCTTTTAATATAAGATTAGAAAGGAATTTTTGTGTTACTATATTGACGGCGTTTTCATTTCCATGACGAAAATTCAAAAACGGTGACAGCACGTAAGCGACACACAATCCCACTCTCACAATGAAATGGAATTATTTACACGCGGAAATACCAAAATCTGGTTAGAGAACCATTGGATGATTTCAAAAGCTCGAATCTGTCTCTATGGCCTGCCTTATAAGACGTTCACAATTAGCAAAACACTTCAGTTGGTAAGCAACCAAGTTATTTGCTAAATAATATTATTTAATGGCTACAATACGTAAATGTTAAATACATTTTTTAGTTAATTCTCTTGTTAAATCAAATTATCTAAACTATTGGATTTGCGATGCGTGATGCGGGTTTAGCAAGAATAAATTAGTACATTGCCATTCCAGTGGGTATGAAACTCTCAATTTCAGTTCAAGTCTATGAAGGATTTAAATTGCGATAACTTTTCTGAATTAATTGTCTATTCTACAGAAGCCACATTTCAGATAATCTGAAATCCACAAAATAGTTTTTAACTATAGAGTGAACGTATATTAAGTTGTTTCAACGTTTTATTGTAGAGTTTTAATTAATATACCTTCTGTAATAGTTTACTTCTTACTTAAATATTTCACTTGCATTATAAATACAAGTTATTAAGTTACAATATAATGAATAAATTGTTTCATCTTTTTAATGATTATATATTTTTAAAATAGATTATACAAATTTCTTACTACAGGGCTTAACAAGTGGATTAATTTGCAAAAGAAGGTAATACTAAACACTGTTTAATAAAATGTTTCAAAACAGCCAAAGGACGGCTATGGGTTTTTCCGGAATATAAATAACAAAAGAAAAGTCTTCAGTAGTGTTGCAGGGCATATAGTAAAGAGTGCGTATACTGTTTGAAATATAAAAATATTTAGAGATTATAAAACTGATCATGCACATATCGCTCGACTGCGAGATTCATTTTTGACACAACTAATGAACCAGTGTCGGCATTAAACATGTTACCGAGGTGTCAGTGGTTACACCACATTTAATCTGTAAAATTGATTGGTTGATTAAATATTTATAATTTCTTTTGTCCCAATTTTGTTCTTTTTTCCTTTTGTGTGTGATTTTTTTGGGCGTCTGTAAAATATTGATGCTTTGCTTTAAATTAACCAAATCATGCACCTTATGTTAACTTAACTTTCCCAGTTGTTCATATAAAATCTTGCCATATCTGACATAAAAATTGCCTTCCCATGTAAATTGGGGGATAAGTGTATAGTTTGTTTACTGAGGGTCTTTTTATCTTATTCTTCTTATTCTTTTCTCTATTTTATTTATTTTTTTTATTATCATTACAAATTGTATCAATTATTTTGAAAAATTAAGTTAATGTAAAAGCGACTGCCAAAACCCAACAGTAAGGCCAGTAGACAGACGCCATAGCTTAAATTAAATACCTTGGATTTTCTATATCACTTGAGGCAACATTCAAAATATGTTTCACCCACAAAATTGCCACGCATTGCTTTAGACACATTATGTTCGAATAGGCGACGATTTGTTTGCAAAACTTCAGCGGCTTCTTTATTCAAAGGATCTTCCGGATTGGGTTCCTTTTAAGGAAACAGATAAAATTATATACATTTGTTTTTTTTAGCCGGCTATTAGTAATTACCAAAAATAGATATTGTAGACCATAAACGATTGAATTGATGGTTAGCACTGGATTCCAGTCTTCACGTAAAATATTTAAACACACATTACCTTCCAAATCAATGTTGGGATGATATACTTGAGTTTCGCATTTTACTTTTGGCGGTTCATGAGGGTAATTAGGCCCAACACGGAAATTAAAAATGAATCGACCGCCCTTGTAGAAACCTTCATCGGGACAAATGATTAATTTAAAATTGAGCAAATCATCAGGATCGGGAAATTCAGTGGCGCAAGTTTTTGGCAGGTTCAGTTCGTTTATATCTAAAAAAAGAAAATTGACAAATTGGTAAGTATATCAAAATGTGTAACAAACCAGAAAATAACTTCACGTAATCGCCTTTAAATGAATTCTCGTCACCCATAACATATTTCAATTTTGCATTCAAATTTTTTACGTATCCTATACGTATGCTTTGGATTAAGAACAAATTGGCATGAAGTTATTTGTTAACTTTTATGCTCGCTATTAAAATAAACATAATATCTACTTAACTTTATAGAGCAACATTGCTCTCGTACTCATTGAATAGGCTTTTAAAAAATTACATACTTAGTTGCGTTTCAAATGTTTCTTTGCTTGTTTCACTGAAATATGCATAACTTATATATTGTTGTAGCAATATTAAAAACTCAACTCTCTCTTGCAGAAGACATTGGACACGACACATGATTAAACGGAAGTTGTTTCTGTTGCTATATATATTAAAACACTGTACTATGATCTTCCGGTTAATAATGCAAGCTGTTTTCAAAAGGTAGTATCAAGGTATATATATGCGATTCGATCGAGATGCGGTATTTCTTTGTATTTTCGTACAACTTAATATATTGCATTTTTTTCACTGTTAAAATCACAAATGGGAAAATAGTCAAAAGAGAGAATGCCGTATCTTTGATGGTACTTTTGGCATAACAGATTTTGCAGACCAAATGAAACAAATAAGTAGTTTGAATAAGGGCCTTGATTACATGACTACTAAAGAGGGTGCGGGAATTTATTCTTTTCTTTAATCGTTTGTTTCAAGATTTGGGAATATTAGAAAAAAAAATATTGAGAAGATTGAGAAGCATTTTCCATACAGATTATCTCAAAGCGAAGAAAATTTCCTTTTTCTATATAATACACAAAGATAAATGGGCAACTGGGCATTAATTGATTTCAATAAAAAGCTTTGGATGAATAATTTTGTCATCTTTCATTATGCCTTCACCTGCACCACAATTCTTAATGTAAAATTCTTGACGTTTTGAGAACCTGAGTGAACTGTAAAAAGTTTGATTATAGCAACCGACTTAATGAATTTTATTTCAGGTATTTTGACGTGACGCTTATCAGAGAAATATGCGGCGAACGTCGATTGGATTCAGTTTCAATTCTGAAGAAAAAACCTTTTTTTTTTGGTAAAGAAGTTTTCAAATCAATCAATTTCGCTCTTTCACTCCGTCTTTTAGATATTTTCGTTTGACGGGAAGGTATTGTATACATCTGAAATTTCGAATTAAGTACCTAACAATTTTTTTAATGTGTCTTGGAATTTCTTGTAGTTTAAACAAGCAGACATGGTCTGCTCTTCAATATTTATTTATTTTATGCACTATAAAGGATAGTAAAATTAATTTATATTCCGGTGGTGCGGAGAATAATAAAACCCCACCCTTGCACATTATTCTTTTCACATTGTACATTTTTAAGTTGTTTTACGATCTTCCACCAAAGAAATTCCTTACCTTTTTGTATACGCAGCTGTGCAGCGGAGGCTTTCTTCTGTTGACCTCCAGTTTTCGCTGTTTGCTCACCATCTTTTTTTTGTTGCTTTAATGAAAACAATTTAATCATTTTCTTTTCTTTTTTTTTCTAAGTTTTCAAGAAGCAGCGCTCTTTTGTGAATCCTTCTGTTTTTCTTCAACGTTTCCCCGTATGGTAAATTTGTATCCTTTATGATTTGATCCGATTCTTTTCTTCACGTTGTAAGTCCAATTGTTTTTGTTTCCCTTTTTTGCCTTCGGCTGTGACTACTGCGGTCAGAGTTTCTGTTTTCTTCTAATTAACAGCGGACCGACTATTCTTCTCTAATTATTTTGCAAATTTTTCTTTCTATTAAAATTTACTATAATTTATTGGTGCCTCGTTTAATTACGAATTCTCGTTATTTGTACAAATTTGAGAAAATTTTTTATTAAGAAGTTTTTCTGGTTTCACTATTCGTTTAGATTGTGATAACTTCAGTGTTGCCAAAATTACAAATATGTCATTGCAGTGTGGATTGAATATCTTTAAACTGATAATTCATGTCATTATGAGTACCATAAACTAACAATATTGTAGATAATTAAACAATTGTTGACCTTTCGTGTACATTTACATAACTGATGGTTTTCTGAAATAAAAAATAAGCTCTACAATATCACAATTATTTAGCATTTTTATATATCAGCGAAGGCAGATGGAGTGATAAGCCTTTTTCAAAAAGGAGTATTCAAAATTTAGAGTCATAGGCACCAGAATCAAAAGTTAAAAGGCGCAGTTTGTCCAGACATATCAAGAAGAAAGAATCATTCTTGTTTACTAAGATTAGGGTTATTTTTCTGAAATTACATTAGAATTTTTAGGATTTTTATAAATCGTTAGGCTTACAAACATTTCTTTTCACATTTTTTAAAACGAAACAAATACTTATTATTGCACAAAGCCAGCATTTTTTCCTTTAACTTCTCTTAAATGTAAATTTCTTGAAAAATTGTAGAAAAACGGTTAAAAATAATATTGGACGAAAATTGAAGCAGTTGCAGCAAATCGTAAAATTTTAGCTGCACCTCTAATCTATTACGTTTGCATTTTACAACTGATTTAATGGTTTTGAAGACCACCATCGGCATTCATCGTGGCTAAGTTTTCTCATTTGAAATTTTTTTCTATACTTGCCAATTTGTTAAAATATTTGTAATATGGTTCTGCGACAATATTCCAAATATCGGCTTGTAGGACCATTTAAAGTTAATAGTTTAGGGAATGGGAACCTATAAAAAAATAAACTATATATCACAAGGCGACATTACCCCTTAAATATATAATAACATTTATAAAGGATGTAGCTGGAACTGGCAACTCTGCACATGATAAAAAAACCACCAAATTAATCCACCAAATTTGTTTAGAGATATAATTTGAAGACTGCTCATTTTAAGAAATAAAAGCGTTGTTATGTCTCAAGAGCCCAAGATAGCTAAAGATGCTGTATTTAAGCGCAGTGAACAAATACCAAGTGACACACCGGAAGTTAGAGGATATGATTTTAATAATGGCGTTGACTACACTAAACTCTTTGACTCCTACAAATACACCGGCTTCCAGGCTACTAATTTAGGTAAAGCTATTAATGAAATCAACAGAATGGTAAGTAAAAACTATATTTGGAAAAACTTTCGGCCAAAATCGAATTGACTTTTAGTTAGATTGTAGATCCGATCCCCTGACAGAAGAGGAGAGAGATCACAATGAAACAGATGAGTTTATTAAGCGCAAACATAAGTGCACATTATTTTTGGGGTTTACTTCAAATCTGATATCGTCGGGATTAAGGGAATTAATACGATTTTTGGTAGAACATCAAATGGTAGATTGTCTTGTTACGACAGCCGGCGGTGTAGAGGAGGACATTATAAAATGCTTGGCGCCTACGCTCTTGGGTAAGAGAAAGAAACAAATTAATTGATTAAAAATCTAAATATGTAATCATTTAAGGTTCTTTTGAAATGTCTGGTCGTTTATTAAGAGAACGCGGTATTAATCGTATCGGCAATTTACTAGTCCCGAATGATAATTATTGCAAATTTGAAGATTGGCTTATGCCTTTGTTAGATGAAATGTTAGAAGAGCAAAAAGTAAAAGGAATTGTCTGGTCTCCATCTCTAATTATACAACGTCTAGGAGAACGAATTAATGATAAGTCGTCAATCTACTATTGGGCGGCTAAAAATAGAATACCCGTGTTTTGTCCTGCTCTTACCGACGGTAGTTTAGGAGATATGATGTACTTTCATTCATTTAAACATCCCGGTCTAATAATAGACATTTTGTCCGACTTGCGGCGACTTAATACTATGGCTATAAAGGCCATTAATTCAGGCATGCTAATTTTGGGAGGCGGCGTTATCAAACATCATATTTGCAATGCTAATCTTATGCGCAATGGAGCCGATTACTCCGTATTTATAAATACGGCTTCAGAATTTGATGGAAGCGACAGCGGTGCGCGACCCGATGAAGCCATTTCATGGGGCAAAATAAAGAAAGATGCGATACCTATAAAAGTATATGCTGAAGCTAGTTTAGTATTGCCAATAATTGTGGCGGAGACATTTGCTAAGCGTTTGCTGGTTAGAAAGTGAGAAGAAAAATAGAATTGTCATGAATTGTAATAAAGAATTAAAGAAGTTGGTCAAGTTTTTCTTCTATTTCTAAGATTTTTGATTACGGTATTTTTTGCATTACGATGTACCTCATCTTTTAATTTAATACAAACCTGTCAACAACATTTTTTATGAAAATATTAAGACTTCTATTCGCAAGTTCCACTGTTGTTACTTGTGGAGTCTTATAAGAAAAACTACATAAGGTAGAAAAATATATGTAAAGAAAATTTACCCTCTGTAACTGCTTTTATTGGCAGTTATGTTAACGTAAACTTTTTTGTGCCTACATAATCTAATTAAGAAGTATTGTTCACGATATGTTCTAAATTTTACTTAATCCTTATGCTGCTAAAATTTAAAATTAACTAAAAGCATTCGAGAGTAAAGTTCAAATGAATACTCGCAACTCCTTTCTTGCTACACTTCCTTTCTGCGTCGATCTCCCTCTCACGATGTTTTACACTCATTTTGAACGTTTAGAAACTACTCTTGAGATTGCTATGTTCAAAATTTTACAGGTTTCTGCCTAATTATCTGACAAATAGTGTGTTATTTCGTATGTAATAACATTTTCTGTACTATCAATTTAAAAGTCCCTGTGATACCCGTCGTGATTTTGTTCTGCATTGCATACTTTCGGCCACAATTCCTGTATATGACAAATTCTAGAAACAGGGATGGTCAACATTTGGGATGGAATAGTTAATAGAGATGATTCAGCTCGTTGTGTTTTGTAAATATAAAAACAGTAATATGCACTTTACCAGATACTCATGTACGGTTTATTCAGCAGATATCTATACAATGTTAACACGTCTTTATTTGAAACGCAGTCGATTAAATAAATAGAAGTCGAAATTCTTATTTCTTTCATTTCAGTGACAAAGCCTCTGTCATTTCAACATTAATAATTTCAGTATAGAATATGCGAAAAACCTTGTAAAGCATAAAAAATCGAATCAATTACCCTGGCAGTTTGCTCAACGGAATTCATTCTTCCCGATATGGCAACGCGTGTATGCATTTTCCAAACAAACGTCAGAACCGGCTGAGCACTATTCAGAATCTTAACATAACGGGACAAACGCTAGTGTAAGTTTTACCGAAAAGCTATTAAAAAGCGTTATTGTTTTACGAGTGGTTTATTTATTAATTTGATTCGGACAAAGAAATGCCTCAAATGCCGTTGCTTCCTTTGGCTCAGGTGAGTTAGGACATGTTGTTGTTTTATAGTACACGGAAATGTTCTTTGTTGTGGCCTACAATTGGTTATTTACTTCCAATTGCAAACGGCTTTATATTTATACATTTAAACAACATTAGAACGCTATCGACCCTATGCAGGTAGATGCTCCATTGGAGGATAACGACAACAATGAAGAACAATTGCTGGTGGTGGAGAACCCTACCTTGGATTTGGAAGTTTACGCTCAGTCCACCATGGGGTTAGCTCGATTGTATAGATTAGTATTCGTGGCCGATGTGTGTCCCTCTTTGCGCTTAGAAGCGTTGAAAATGGCCATCAATTATGTTATGACTACTTGCAATGTATCAATGTATCAATTATTGCACAAAAAGCTTAATGATCATTTTGCTGGCGGAGCCGCTGGTGTGCCTGAAGGCAACGGAGCTGCTGGAGGTTTGCCTGATATAGCTGCTCAGCCAGTGGCCGCCGCTCAGGCGCAAGATTTGCCGATATTTGATCAAAACTGGGTAGAGACGAAAAGTAAAAAGGCTGCCCTAAAATTGGAGAAACTTGATTCGGATTTGAAAAATTATAAATCAAATTCTATTAAGGAGAGTATACGTCGAGGACATGACGATTTGGGTGACCACTACCTCAGCTGTGGGGATCTCTCTAATGCTTTGAAATGCTACTCCAGAGCTCGAGATTATTGCACTAGTGGTAATTATGTAGTGAATATGTGTTTAAATGTCATCAAGGTTTCAGTATATTTGCAAAATTGGTCCCATGTATTGAGCTATGTATCCAAAGCCGAGAGTACGCCGGATTTCGCAGTTGGTTCTAAGGATGCTAATCAGGTATAAGACGATAATAATTTTAATTTTTATGCTTGTTTTCATTTGATTGACGCCACAACCGAATTTTTTCTTCTAAACCAGAACGTGTTCACTCGTTTAAAGTGCGCTGCTGGTTTGGCTGAGCTGCAAACCAAGAAGTATAAATCTGCGGCAAAAAACTTTCTTTTGGCCAATTTCGATCACTGCGATTTTCCGGAATTATTATCTCCTAGCAATGTAGCCATTTATGGTGGACTGTGTGCTCTAGCCACTTTCGATCGACAGGAACTGCAGAAAAACGTGATTTCATCCAGTTCCTTTAAGTTATTCCTTGAATTAGAGCCTCAATTGCGAGACATTATACTGAAGTTTTATGAATCCAAATACGCATGTTGTTTGAAATTACTCGATGAAATAAGAGATAATTTATTACTGGATATGTACATTGCTCCGCATGTGAATCCTTTGTACACAAAAATCCGAAACCGGGCCTTAATACAATACTTCAGTCCGTATTTGTCCGCCGATATGCGAAAAATGGCTACTGCTTTTAATCGTACCGTGGAAGCCCTTGAGAATGAAGTCATGCAATTGATATTGGACGGCCAAATTCAGGCTCGCATAGATTCGCACAATAAAATCCTATACGCCAAAGAGACCGATCAACGGAGTAGTACCTTTGAAAGAGCCCTAGCAATGGGTAGAGATTACAAGCGACGTTCCCGAATGCTAGTATTGAGAGCCGCTCTTCTTAAGAGTCATATCCATGTAAAGGTTTGGCTTGCAGTTTTTATGTGTGTTCAATTTTCACCTTTTTTATTTACAGAGCATTCCTCGGGACTCCAGCAATCATGGTGCAGACTTATGTGTGGCACCCGGCTCCAGTACCACTACTAACACTATTGCTAGAATTTAAAACTCACTCATTAATTAATCATTTAACGCAAATACAATTAAAAGTCAACTTTGTGCGTCTTTTGCTACCATCACTATTTTATTCCCGAAAGAATTAATATATTCTGTCAACTTAACATATGGCGTGGAATTAAACAAGAGATCATTTCGATTTTGCATTACTTTTTTATTTTCGATAAGTTTGTTGTGATTAATAATAAAGCAAACGGAATAATTTTCTTTAAAAAATATCGCTTACATAGTACAATTAATATCTATGTTGTGGCTTTGGCTGCAATTTGTCGCGTCGACCATCTCTAGAAGATAATCGCGATCTGCTATCATCATGCAAACGCTTGTCTAATTTCTGCCTTTCTATTCCGCCATTTGCATCGACCTCGAAATCCGCGGACGCAGATGATGATCTCCCTGAACTTGAGCAACGTGACCACTTTTTGGTTGTACTCGTCTTACACGAACCATTTTTGGAACCATACGAAATTTTGGACTTGTATTTCTTGTCGTATTTCTTATGTTCTTTCTTACGTTTTTTAATCTCCTTTTGCTTAAGCTTTTCCATTTTTTCTAATTTTTTTAATAGCTTCACTTTTTGCTCCTTACTGAGAGATTTTAGAAAAGCTCTTTCGACATTACCGTTCTCTTCTTGACTAACTTCATCATCTGGGTCGCTGGGAACTAAAGTGCGTTGTTGGCTACCAATATTCTGCATTTCCATAGCTGAACGTTTCATCATTAAGCCGTCGTTTTTCATTTGTTCTTCTAAAACGTTTTTGGCCATAACATCGGCGGCTTCTGCTTCCGAATGCAATTTTCGAGCCTCACTCATTGATATACTGTACATAGTGCATTCTTTGTCTGTGTTGATGTGACCCCATTTATGGCATTTAATACATCGGACATTGCGTACTTGGATACCAAACGGTTGATCACGAATCTCAGTGTCCCCTTTGCAATACGATTCACGTGGGGCATTATATTTTCGCTGCCATTCGAATTTGTACTCTGGTTCGTTGTCATCCTTCTCCCGTTCTTTGCGTACTCCTGGCGGAGGTTCGTACATAAAGTTAACACTTAACTTATCTTTGCTTTCATTACTGAGCATTGCTTTGTTTTCGTGTAGATTTTGTTCCTTCTCGTATTGATTTCTCAATTCTTCCTGCTTCTTTTTGTATGCTTCTGCCTGCTGTTCAGCCATCCATACCTAGGACGTTTGCAAAAACATTTGATAATTTTGTTGAATACGTCAAATATAAAGAAACCAAGGATCTTACTCTTTTCAGGTTATCCCGCGACGCAGGATGGAAAAACTTTTTACACATATAATTATTAAATCCTTTACCCATTTTATAAATTATTAATTTATAAAAGAAGTTATTTGTCGCAGATATTTATGGTTGTATCAACTGAGAACGTGTCATATAACATTTTACTAGTCAGCAATTACTCACTTCGTATCGTATCGCATAGCACTAGTAAGTTTCTTAATTTTTGATTGATATGATATTTGGTAAGTGCAAAACGAATAGCGTTTAATTAATTCTTATTCATTCATAATTTAATGTATGTTTCAGTAAATAAAAACTTTACAAAATATTTATTGTGAACAAACATTTGAAATATTGAAAAGGCTTTCGGCGATCCGGTATGCAGGTTAAGACATTAGATTCAGGCCATTGTGAATGTATTAATTGCGCTTATGGTTCTCACTCATTTTCTGCTGTGTCCGGACAGTTATTATTTGTTGTGGAAACTCTTGAAATTCGGAAACTTTTATTAGAAAATTGGACGCACATTGCTAGATAACTGTCACATAATTATTCTAACAACAACGGGAAAACAAAAGCATCTGAATACTGCTTTAGATATGGAGGTATTCTATGTACTATCATTAATAGTAGGCAAAAGTAAAACAGATATTTATCAGGCTCAGGTAAATAAAAGAAAATAGAAAATGTGTTTTCATTCACATATTAATTTTATTGAAACGATCTGCCAGCGAATATAGCCTTCTTTTTTACGTTACAAATAAAACTTTATGTAGGACTTAGGGTAGCAAAGCATTGCAAGCGTAACGTAACTGTTTCTAGCGTAATGATGCGTTTTAAAATTTTACGTTTTGATACGTTGTTGATAATGTATCCATTATAAAGAAATATTTATGGCATCAATTCATACGTAATTCAACTATAAGAGTTTTTTACTATTTTTTATCCAGCACTGTGAATCCATTTATTGTTCATTTGGCACATTCTAAAAGAAGAGGCATATGCTTTTGTTGGTTTGGAACAAAAATATTTATTAATAACGTTTTAACCGACTCTAATTTCCCTAATTGTTTTCAATTCAGGGGGGCATTCATTTAGCTTTCCCTTTTGCATATATTCGTTTTTGACAAACGGCTGAATACAAAAGCGAAAACTAAATTTTCCGTACGTGATTACCCTCTTTAGTTTTTCCCTCACATTCAGCAACGCGTTTAGCTTAAAATTTAGTAGTTGGGTTTAAGCTGGCTTTATATATTTATTCGGACTTCACTATAGTTCAACATAAAATAGATATAAGTTATATAGTTCGTTAGACCATTTGTTTTGGACGCTTACTTCACAGTATGTTACTGCCTAAAACTAAACTTCAACAGGTTACTTAACTGCGATTTCACTTAACTATAGTATAACTTTGTTGCACTGTGCATAGAATTCGCTGTACAAATGTAGTTCTATTAAGAATAGTAGGCACAGGAAGCCTTTAACATTAATATTAAAGGTGCTTTTGTTGTACCCTTCGACAAGACGCGAAATTTGACAAAAAACGATCTGATTCCAACAGAGTTGGCAACATGAACTCGTTTTCAGTTATTTAACGAAAACAGGTAAAAATTATCTTGGCTTTACATTCGTAAAACATACCAACGAATGCATGTTTTTGTTTACAATTGGCATGATTGCTTCTAGCCATAAAGTAAAAAGTTTGCATCATTTATATAGCTGTTGCGAAAGCTAACTTTCCGCTACGCCATCACCATCCCACATATAGTGTGATAAAAATGCCAGTATTGATGGTGAAGCGGAACATATATTGTGCCAAATCCATCGCCTGTATTTGATAAAATTATTTCCTTTCTATTGTATTAAGTCAATCAATATATTTCCTACCTATAGGAAATAAATGAAATAAAACAATGGTTGACATCTCTTTTGTTATTGGATATAACCTCTCTTGAGTTCAATATATTTATTGCATTATACAATAAAAAGTGCTTCCCATATAAGAACCCTGCAAAAAATGCTCGCAGAGGGAACAAAGCGGGACCGAAATCTAGTTCGAGCATTTCGTGTTTGTTCATCTTGGTCTTTGCCAAAAGACCACTGTAAGCTGGTGACGATTTTTTAGTATCCAAAAGCTTGAATTTAGATGTTTCTATATTTCTTTATTGAAATAATAAACCCAAATCTCATTCATATTTATCTATAGATAACAAAATTAAACTTTATTCCTGATGAACCGGTTTAGATGCCTCTCAGAAAGTGGGGGGTATGGAAACTAGAAAATTCGCTACTTATTTTGCTAATAGCTTTCTCATACCTAGGTATGCACGTTTCTCGTATCTTAGGTAAGATTTTACGGCTAAATCTTGATAGTGATTTTTTACTACTACATCCTGTACTCAATGATTTCTTTGATGGTGTCAAAATATACCCAGAGTGTGCTTCATCTTCAACGCTGAAAGGCTAGAAGCCGATTTCTCGTCGACGTCGCTCAAATAACCAGAATCGAATATGTGCTTTACTGAATATTCTATAGCGTGCGGGGGACATAGGGAGAAGTTACTTCTTTACTGCAGAAAAGAGAAAGTTATATATATATTTATATTATTATTATTATTATTATAAATTTAGCCAGAGAATAAATTCTAAGACTAAAGTCTTAAAGCACTAGCATCTAGGGCTATCGGCTTTTATTAAAAAACTCTACCGCACTTGAGGTTTGAACCCACGACTATTGAGTTGCTAGTCGAGACTCTTGCCTACTCGGCCACTCAGGCGGATATATATATATATATATATATATTTATAGCTTTGCTCTATATATCTGGAATTAAAAAAGCAATAATAGAGGCCATTCTTACTCCCAACGTTCAGTCTTGCAAACAAAGTTTTTAAACCCAATCTTCATAATATTTAATATGTTGGTTTGCGCCGAAGGCTTTGTCTTTGTATGCTATTTAAGTTATGCGTAGGAATGGGCTTTTCCTTTATGGGACTAAATGAACCCAAAAGTTTAGAAGGGCGGGTTTAAAAGTCAAGGGTATATTCCAGAATATCGACAGTAATCATGAGTTTATGTTATCTCACGGTCGACATTCGAAGTTCTGTTTTAATGTTTTAAGTTTTACTATGGCAATATTTATGTCATTCTTAAAAAAACAAGTAAGAACATTAGAGTAGAGCAAGGTCGACCCTTAAGTACTCTGCACCACATTGTCTAATTCTAGAATACAAAAATTATATGTTGCGTATTTATGGCGAAGCAAACAAATTTGTTGCCTTTAATTTTTTTATGTTAAATTACTATTATAGTATAATTTTCTTCATGAAGCGTTGAAAATAATACCTTTTTGTCCTGTGAACTTCAGTTCTCGTTATATGAGAGGGTTCAAAAATTGTCCCAGTCGATTGAAAGTTTTCATACCAATTTAAAATGCTGAAATATTACTACTTAGCCACTTTTGCCCTGAAATTTGTGAAAATTGCAATTTTTTTCCATGTAACGACTTTTCAGAGTAAAGCATTAAATGGAGAGTGGTCGAAAAAATGCACCGGTCCGAACCATTTCCAATAGCGTTCGTCCTTGGGTAAAACACGTCACTGTACCAAATTTCATCGCAAAATCCCAAAAATTGCGAACTGCAGCCTGAGCACAAATTTACGTGGGCAAACATCAGACGAACAGATAGGTTTAGAGTCGGTATAATAAACGGTGGAACTATCTTAAGCCCTTCTGGGTCTTACATATGACCGCACTAATTTAATATACCCTGTGCCACTTGTGGAGTAGTAAAAATGTAACCGTTTATTTATAAGAAATAAAGTGCTAAATTGATTAATCTACTAAAATAATAGTTCGTTTTTCTACAAAATGAAGCACATATATGGCGTCTGCCTGTGTACTTGTATTAAACTTAGATATAATTTTCAGTATAAGGTTTGCTTGAATCAATTATAAACATCTGATTTTGTAGTTGCTATTCATAACTTAAAATCCTTACTAATTTGACTCGATTTCTAATACATGGATTTGCCTATGGTTACCTTTGATATTGTCTTCTTCATCAATTTTATTTTATCACAAATAAGTTTGTGTATAGCTTTTCATCAGTAATATTGAAAACTATCGCTTTTTATTTCAATTTGTTTTTGGCTGCCTTTTAAATCAAAATTTTAAAAGATGTCAAACAATGTCTTCCTCAATAAATTTCTCATTTCTCCTCTCGTTAGGCTTTATATTGTGGACCTTTCTGTACTATTTCAAGCAAATTGGTAAGTTTAACAATATGTACCGAATGACTTCCGCGAAAAAGGGTTCTGTTATATATAAGCTAGTGGCGGTAAGTTTGACGATATATATACATATATATATACATGTGTGAATGTATACATAGATTCATGTATTTTTATACTTATACGCGTGTGCATATCTATTCTGGGTGTCATACAGCTAAAGAAATTTGGGTTTTTATAGGTACAGAAAGTTTCCTTAGTATATTGCCTGTCTGCCCTTCGCTTACGTGCCATGATAATTAGGAGACTTATGTTAATTTCTTGTGCATTTTGGAATGCCTTTACGTTTTTGCTTAATCTAATGTTATAACTGAACGTTATATAGCCAAACATATGCGTACAACGTACAGCATGTTCGATTTTGAAGAGTATGACTTGGAGTGCTTAGATATCGACAACGTAGAGGATTTACGTGAACAGCAACAACCCCTCCTTACTAAAATCAATCCGTTATAAAGGTATGACGAAAAGGGCGACAGTTTAAACATTTGGGAGAAATGTTTGGATATGCAGCATAAAATGTCTGTAAAGAAAATAAGCCTGTCGTAAACAAACTTAAATTAGCTGCCTGCCCAAGAGCCCGTCATTATATCCACCGAAGGATGGGAAAAAATTCAAAGTTGGTTTTAAAATACACACCATTCCTTTAACTTTTTAAATACAGTTTCAGGCATCCTTGCAAAGTGTACCTGATCTGATTCATTCATATAATTTATATTAAAAAAATGCGTTGAGAGATTTGTACATTTTACAATTATAAGAAGAAGTTTATATTATACGATAACGATAAAAAAAGAAAAAAACCAAAAAGTGCCGAAAGCTTTAGAAACCGTTTCTTTTTTTGTCATCGTATGTTAAGACCTGGTAACTCTATGTAATTAACAGTTCGCTAACAAATAACTAACAGTCATAACTGACAAACTAACACATATTCTGCCTTCAGTTGCATTCGTGTGAGACTAAAAGACGGGAAAAAAGAATAGGTGGCGGAAACTGTATTCGACGTCTTTATTTTTTAAAAAGAAACTTGATTCATCATCCAAATAATAAATGAATTGTATTCCGTTAACGATTTGTTAACGTTATTAATGTGATGCAAAAGTGGTTTTTCATATGTATTTTTTTCTAGTTAGTTTTTAATTTTATTTTTGCGTATGCTTTGTTTTTATTAAAATGCATTAATTGCAGATCAACTATATAAGTGGTAGAGTAGAACGATTCTCTTTAGCTCTCCAAACGATCGTGCTGTCGGTCTATTGAAAACGTGAGTTGTTTTTGTATAATGTAAGAGTGTGAAAGAGATGACAGGATTAAATATAATATAAAACCAAAAAGAAAAAAATCGCACGGTAAATAAGAGGTAACAAAAAAAAATCGACGCAAAATATGCGATTAAATGATAAAACTTGAAAATAAAGCAAGTGATAATCAAAAATATTTTCTTAGTTCAAACAAATTTAGAAGACATCAGTGCATTTGTATATATATATATGCACGCCTCTCAAGCTGTATATAGACATATATATGCACGCGCGTGTGTGCCTCTGTGTTTGCGTCGATTTGGATGATAGTCTGTGTATGCAATACATGATCAAAGCCAGTTACAAGTAGGGCTTTGAAAGCGTTGAAGGAAACGAAAAATAATAAAAATAATAAGAGAAGAGATATGTATTGATTACGAAATTCTGGGCAATAAGAGCAAATAATAATAAATTTATATCACTCATGCATACGTTAATTCCTTGGATATTATTCTTTGCAGGCAAATTGCGTCGTGTTTATATATAACTTTGTATGTTGCGTATTATCACTAAAATAAATCTTTACGTACATACGAATGTCTGTTTGAGAGCAGGGACAATGGCTACAGAATCGAGATTTCATTCTTGTGTTTACTTTTTAATTCCTTCACCAATACACGTGCAAAAATGTTGTGTCGATAAAGATTTTCAACATAAACCTTTTTAAACACACGCACAGAAATCTTGCCCATAATTCCTGATAAGTTTTATCATTCGTATAAGCGGTTCGATAAGTTTATTCCTAGAAATAATGCGAATCCAAAATATTTGGAATATTTCTTGTCTCTCAAAATTAAGATATTATTCATTATATGCTCTTCATAGACTTCGTATATATGTATCGACTAGATCAGGAGAGAAACCCAGTTTCTCTTTATCTTTATGCCCATTTCCTAAAAATTTATAATGTACGTGCGGCGGGGAATAGTGTAAAAGTATGCTTAATTAAACTTGCAAGTTTACGGAGAAAATTAAATTTTTTAATGGAGGTGGCGTTTATAAATAAATGATAAATAACAAACTATAAATCGTTATCTGAAACAGATCGTAAGCGATGGGTGAAAATACTATGAAGCATTCATTATTTTAGAGTTTGCGGGAGCATGCATATTTCTATATATTATCAGAGAAGAATCAGCAAATGTTACTGTTGCGAATCTCATTTACTTAGCAAAAAGACTAAAGTTGTCTCAAAAGAATGGAAAGCCTAATTATTCTCACGTGAACTTGGAATGTGTTAGGTTGTTGTATATATATATATATATATATATATATATATATAATGTATGTGTACATTTACATATGCTTACTAGTGTAGCGCAAGAGTTGAAGAATATAATTTTTAATAAAGATTAGATTATGAATCAGTTTTGCACTAAATCCATGATTTATTCGATATTGGAATTACTAAAATTAAAATAATGTTAAAAGCTTTCAAATAAATTCAGTGATTGATTAAAAAAATAAAAAAAACGCTTGATAACACGCCGAAATACGGGACTGCATTAGCTTAAAAACTATGACAATCGGTAAAAGAGCTAATAAGAGTTATAACATGTCCTCGAAGAAGCTTATATATATCTACAAAGTTAGTGGGTAATTAGGTTTCAACACAAAGTGAATACAGCTTTTTTGTAGTTTTTCTCTTTGTGTTTTCCATATGTTTGAGATGCGCTTACAATTAATAAACAAAAAGGAAAAATATTGTTCTTAGGTGACGTACATCCGCCATGTGAATTATATCAATATACAATTTTTATACTACTTATTGTTATTTTTCGTAAAATATGGACTTAAGATAATATATATATATATATATATATATACATAAATACATGTATGTGCGTGCTCCAAATATATAATTCTTGGCAGACTAAACATATTTCTTTGCTAGGTTCTTAGCGTCGATTCACTAAAACAAATGTTTACGTCAAAGCGGAAATGTTTTTATTACTTGTTGCTTGTTGAATTCGCTATTGTTGTTTTTGTTGTTACTAAGCATGGCGCTTAATTGACGGTTTAGTACATTTCGTATATATATTCTTACGTTTTTTTATATTATCTATTTATTTTCTTCAAATTATAAATGCGAACGTCTGTATACGCGCATACATGCATATTTCTTATATATCGGCATTTAGATCGTTGTATATGATAAGGGTATAACTCATAATATTATATGAATTTTCTTTAAGATTAACAAAAAGAAAAAACAGAGGAAGAAAAGGATCTCTGTCGCATAAAACTAATTCGCTCAAAAAATCAAAAACAAAAGAAAAAATCGCGTCAGTTTGCTTCTTAATGCAAATGTTGCTTACATCGTTATCATTTTTCACAAACACAGAGCGTGCGCGCATTCTTCTTCCAAATATATGAAAGCGTTCGATTTTAAAATAACTCAGAAATGAGTCGTTGTCGATTGTAACGTTTCAATTACGCCTAAAACATGCGGATATATCCTCAAATATGCGTTTGCTAGAATTTATCTCACATTCATCATTTCGTATAACAATCGCCACCAGTATTTATTCTTTTTCCTTTTGTAAGTACATTTCTGGCAAATTACGTTTACTACTTACATAAGTGTGTGTACATAAGTCAAAAATATAATAAAGATTAGCATGTGCTCTTATCAGGATTTTACTCGCTTTTTAGTAATAATCTGCGAGAAATGGCAGTTACATTGATAACTTCGTTACGTTAGTGAAACGTTCTTGTATAATGAATGAATTCCATTAAAAATTTGGAAACTTGTTAGTATTGGCTTTACAAACGGAATTTTGTTATCTATATGATGGTGTTGGTATTTAATCACTGTATGCCTGGCTGAACTGTTTATGACCGTAATGAAAAGATTTATATATATTTTTCATTAGATCGTTTTAGTTCAGATATATTTCAGAAAAAAACTAATTAAAGCGAATCCAAATGCTATTTATTATAATCATTACTACATTGGGTAAAGTCTAAATTACTGTTTTTTAGAACATTGAACGTTATTCGAAGTTTATCATATAATTGGAAACATTTGGAATTTTTAAGTAGCAGCAGCGCATTGAGATTGAATAATATGATAAATGCTATAGGGTATGAAATAATCGGGCTTGATTGGATACAGCATTCTCACTTGTTTACATCGTCTGGGTTGATGTACATTTTCTTCTTAATTTTGTAATTTTTGTACTCTGCACTGAGTAATAGCGTCAGTGGTGGCAGAAATAACTGATAAAATAAAGAACATTGTTTAGCATGAGTTAAAAATAGAATTATTTATTCTCTGCTCAGATTGTTGAAATTTGTGTTTGCGAAAAAAAAAAAATTAAAATAAATAATAAAAAAAAAAAGTAAGAGTAACGAAAGAGAGAGCGTGTGAGAGAGTTTATAATGAATTTTGACCGAATCTTTTGATCCTCACCCATTATTGTATATTAAAAATGTAAAATTTTTCCCCTGGTCTCTCTACGAGCCGTTTTAATAAAAATGAACTAAACATGTTTATCTTTCAATTAAAAAGAAAATCTATTTTACGAAATTCACCTATACTCTAACCAATACTTCAATTTAACTGTAGCCTTTTTTTGAGTTAGTTCTGACTGGCTTAACAAATAAAATAAAACAGTTGGTGAAACGATCATATGGCTGATAAAATTAGTTAAAAAAACCATGTCGAATAGTTAGAGGGGTGAACCACAATAAGTAAAAATTTAGTTTTAACAAACATTTAACAATATATATTAGTGGCATTTTTCCGTACAATATGTAGAATTGAGATAAAGAATTCGCCAAAATACGATCAAGAATTCGTATTTCTGACTTGGCTTCACTTTTACAAAACATATGACCTTTTTAATTGCAAAACAACAATGTTAATGTTGGGAAAATGCGAATTTTCTTGAGAAAAAAGAAATAAATAAATGAGTTCCTTAAATGTGTTTCGAATATAAATGTTTACGGTTGTTTTTCATCTAAATATTATTTTTGTAAGTCAAATTTTTTTCTATATTGTCTTAGTTATCTTCCCACGAATTTTTTCATACCTTTCATATATTTTTTTATATTTTGCTATTTCTTTTATAGTAACATATGTTTAACGTCAACCATTGACACGATTGTTTTTATCTGTAAAGCAAAAACCAAGCATCATATTTACTTTTACATTACAATTCTTTATAGAAATACATTTGTGCTAGGAATTGACGACTATTACTGAAAAGGCAAATAGTTTTATTTCTAGATAACAGAGTCGGTCAAAAGATTTGTTGTTGAGTAAACGTTCAATTAATTTCAACAGATTGAGAATGATTTTGCGAGTTACAAAGTAGGGTTTAAATCGCTTTGGTTAAGCACAGGTGTAAACATATTGGAATTTTGATTGCTTAGAGTTGTGCTTAAAGAAAATATTACATTCTATTAGAGCCTTTATTATCTGGCCATCATAAGCAATTTGTATATTCCATATTAACCTTTTCACTTTTTTTCGTGTTTTTGTTTCAGTTTTTTTTTGGGGTATTTACAAAGAAACATATTTAGTTTGAAACGTAATCTCGTAAAACGTTGTATCATGTTTCATCGCTCTGGATTGGGGTTATTCAATATATTATATTAAGTATTATTATCATTAAAATTTATTTACAATCAGTAGAGAGCATATTTACAAATGTTTCTTCTAATAGTAAGCAAAGAATTATGTTTGCCATAATTAGGCTCTTAAATATTCAGCTTTTGCGGAAGAAGAATGTGTTATTTTTGGTTTTTTCCTTGAACTTGCATTCGTTTTTGCTGGGACTCTAGAATTCCCTTCTGCTATAATTTATTAGTCGTTAGCAAGAAAGTTTTGCTATTTTTCAGCAAGAAGAGGAAGTGAATTCTTGAGTTTTGTGGACGTATCATTGTGTTACATAGGGCGTGATAGATAGAATTCACTTGCTTCTTTGGTGCTGAATTAGGAAGCATAAATGATCTAAAAAAGAGCGAGCGTACAGGAGAGTTTATAAACTAAGAGATCTGCTATGTTCTGCAATTTATTGATCCTGCATAGGAAACGTAGTCACCGTAAAAATATATCTTATATATATAGCTTGTTCACGGTTACGAGGTATATGTTAAGTGTAATGACTTGTTGGTTTTCTTAAAGTTAACATCAGAGGATAGGAGAAGATTAGCACTAAGAAAATACAACATTAAAACCCCTATAAAGTATATGTATGCACATTTGTATATACAATTGGTGTTAGAATTTTCTAAACTGAAAATATGAAAATGGAATGTTGAAATTGAAAAAGATGCGAAAATAATTGATTTTCATGGACAAAGCTTAAAAACTAATTAAATCTGAGCTTGTTGCCTACAATTCATATGCTACATTACTTATGCATTGGTTTTACTTTTTCCGACGTACAATAGATTGAAATTGAATATTGAAATATTGATGCAGAAAGGCGAATATCTATACTGTATATGAGAGATACGGCCGTATTAAATCAATCATTCCATTTGCAATAAACTAAAAAGCATCCATTTTTGATGAATAGGAATTGCTTTCATCTTCGGTGTTTTTTGATTAATAGAATTCTCACTGTTTAAAGACCTTCGATATGAAACGCTTAAGATATGCATATATACAAGTATTGTTTAGCTTACTCTTGAAAATGAATTGGATCCGTTCATAGGAATTTCACTCTTTAGAATGAACCAGGGAAAGTTTAAAAACAATATAGTAAAATTATAGTTAATAGGAACTAAAATCAAATGGAAATATATTCAAAACTTTTCTATATTCTTGTCTTCGTTTCTTCATTGATAAGCGAGATGTACATATGTCTCAAGGTGAACACAATCTTCTTACTTGTCATGTTTTTGGTTTGTTTTTGACTATTATTGCCCTTTTTGTTATATTAATTTGTTTGCTTTCTACGAGGGCGAGTATTTTACTGACCTCGTATAAAGAAATGAATTTTCTCAGTTCGTTGGCTGACTGCGGTATGATGTGGTGTAGGGGGTTTCCATGTTTTTTGATACTACTGCACCATATCTTGAACGTTATCTCCCCTCGAAAGGATTGGAAAGCTCACAATGCATAAAGCCCGGGGAAGCATAAAGGTCGTGATGGTAGGTTTTAACAATTCGTTGTAAGCTAAGTATAAAATTCTCTCTTCATTTTCTTTTATTATGGTTTGCTTATTTGTTGCTTTACTTGTTTTAAATATTTATAAGCAGAGGAGTAAAACGCGTAAACACACAGGTAAAATAGTCACATTTTACATTTAAACAGAAACAACTGCTTTAGCGTATTGTTGTGGCATAGGATAATGCATACACAGAGCGCACTCTCAGTGATGTACGACAGACTGGCTTGTTATGGGTACAATGAATATTGCTTTGGTAAATTGGAGCGCCGCACTTGTGCTGTTGGATTCGTTTTAGTATTATTCTAAACGTCTGCGATATAAGTTGGGCTTTAATACGACTATTTTATCGGTCTTAGTTTAGTTCTTTCATAAATTTTAATAAGATGTGCAAGCGTTTGAATTGTATTATGCATAAATATTAGCTACATTATATGTACAAACTGTGATGCGTATATATATGTATACATATATATATGTTATGCTTATGTGTACATACGTAATGCAAATTAAACGCTGTAAATGCGTATATATATGTATATATATATATGTACATATGTGCGTGACCAAATAAATATTTCTATTACTTTTTATCGTACTTTTGTAGGATAGCGTTTAATTTGCATAATGAAATAAATTTCATTTAATACGTTTTCCTTGGGCCGGCCGTCGGTGTTTTTGTTACTCTGTATTCAACTGTTGCATATTTTTGGTTCTGATTTGTGTTTGTTTATTATTTTTTGAAAATAATTGCGGGCACACTTCTATAAAAATTTTCCTCTAAATAAGTTTTTAAACTCTTGAAAAAAAAAAAAAAAAAAAAAAAAAAAAA